>NW_003315088.1:0-324846 GCF_000151125.1 Trichophyton benhamiae CBS 112371 | reverse complement strand
GATTTTGATGAATCACGGCCGGTCGTCTGTCTCTCCATGGCGCATTGTAGCTCACTTTGAGGTAGAGGTGCTGCCAGTGACAGGATTTATATGGACGGAAGTTAGGGCCTCCGGTAGCTTTATCGGTGTCTTCGAAGGCATTAATATCTTGTCGAGCTTCTCACCCTTTATTATCCTCTCCATCTCCTCTTTGGTTAGAGTCTCATACTCGAGCAGGGCGCGGGTTAGGAGTTCGAGTTCGTGGCGATGCTCCTTCAAAATAGCCGACGCGCGAGCGCTAGCTTCGTCAACTAGACGGCGTACCTCATCCTCAATGTCCTGCTTTGTTGACGCGGAGAGCATGTCATAACCGGTGTTCAAGTCGACGTTGCCTAGCTTTTTAGAGTAACCATATTGTGTCACCAAGGTAAAAGCAGTTTGCGTTGCACTTCGAATGTCCTGTATTGTAACAAGGTTAATAAACGGTAAAGCATTAACGAAAGATAGAGAAGTTTTAAACTTACGCCTGAGATACCGCTGGAAACTCTGTCAGGTCCATATATAAGTTCTTCAGCCGCCCGGCCGCCCATGGAGACATCGATATCGGAAATATACTCTGTATAATCCTTTGAAACAATGTCCATCTCCGGCAAGAAATGAGTGGTTCCCAACGACACTCCTCTCGGGACAATGGTGATCTTGTAAAGCGGCATGGCATCAGGCGAGAAATAAGCAACAAGGGCATGTCCAGCTTCATGATACGCGGTCTTTAGCTTGTCTTCGTCTCTAAGCATGCGGTTGCGTGCCTCTGCACCCATCAAGATCTTATCCTTGGCGTAGTCAAAGTCCTCGGGCCCAACCTTGGCTTTCTTGTCCCTGCTGGCGCGGATAGCAGCTTGGTTGATGAGATTCTCGAGATCGGCACCAGAGAATCCGGGAGTTCCACGAGCAATGACAGTAGCGTCGACTTCAGTGCTGACTTGAATGTTCTTCATGTGGTGGTTCAAAATGTCAACCCGGCCACGAACATCGGGAAGATTGACATCGACCTTTCTGTCGAATCGGCCAGGTCGAGTTAAAGCTTTGTCAAGGAGTTCCGGGAAGTTGGTTGCCGCAATTATGATAACACCGCTTGTCTGGGAGAAGCCATCGAGTTCGGTAAGGAGCTGGTTGAGAGTCTGCTTGACATAGGCTGCATCTCGTTCGTTTCGCTTGGCGCCAATGGCATCAAGCTCATCGATGAAGATGATAGCTGGCGCTTTGGCACGGGCCTGGGCAAACAGTTCACGGACACGCTTAGCTCCAACACCAACGTATATCTCATCGAACTCAGAGCCGGACATGTAGAAGAAGGGAACGCCTGCTTCTCCAGCAACAGCTCTGGCAAGGAGCGTTTTACCGGTTCCGGGAGGGCCAACAAGAAGTATACCTTTGGGGAGTTTACCGCCTAGGGAAGAGAATCGCTCAGGGTTAGACAAGAATTCAACAAGCTCTTGCAGTTCATCCTTGGCCTCGTCGCAGCCGTGAACATCACTGAATCTGACGGTTTGATGTTCCGGCTTGGCTTCATTGGCCTGCGAGCCTCTGACATTCTTCATGATACCAGTAGTCTCGACAAAGACGGTAACAAGCAGAAGCGAAAAGTATGTGATGAATCCAAAAAAGAGGAAGAACCTAACCCAGCGGAAGATGGAGCTGCCGAGAGACTCGTCAACAACGACATATAGGGGGGTATCTTTGGCCCCCGTGCCGCTGTTCTTGTTGGATATGCCGATTTGACCTCCATATGAGCGAGCAGCCACTGCCTGGCCGATGGCCTGGAGCTGATCAGCACTCAAATTCTGATTTGCGGGGTTGAGTTGCTGCTGCTGTTGGCCTTGACCGAGGGCCTGTTCGCTGTTGCTGCCAACTTTCTGGAGTGCCTTTGCATAGACAGCTTCAGACAGAGAGTTACTAGCGAATTTCCCGCTGCGATACCGTTCAATTATGATCCCGGGCATGTTTGCTTTTAACAACGCATTGTAGAAAGAGTTTTGAGCGGCAGCACTCCCGGGGTTGTTGTTTGCAGATCTTTCCATACGCGCGAGGACATTCTGTGAAGATCCTCCGAAGAGAAACCTTTGACATTGGAGCGGAGATAGACCGGTTGGTTTGGGGACGGGAGACGGACGGTTGAGTTGGGCAAAGGATAGAGTTGAATGGTGGCGTCTTGTTGTTGTTGTTGCGAATCGAGAGAGCTGCGAGCTGAGGCTAGCTGCACGGCTACCTAGAATGATTGTCAGGTTGTCAGACATTGTTTTTTTTAAGCCCGAATAGAAGTGCATTGCGTACCCTGTAGCAACATTGTTGGGGGAGAAGACTGGTGGCGTAGGGAAAGGTTCAGTTCCGCGGCTGCTCTGAGCGTATCTACCCCAAGCCCGTCAGGCAGCGTGACCGGAGCCTAACACAACGTGTGAGCCGTCATTCATCCCAGATATAGGCGGTTGTATATAGACCTACCGAGCAAGGTGTGTCGTTCCGTGCCGTTTGCCCTGGCCTTCTCACTGATGACGCATGATACGCACGCGAGCCGGAGACAGCTGCCTGGCGGCCTCCCCACGGCGCCGACAGCACATTTGACACTGACGGCCACAGGTCAGAGGTCACGGCCGCAATATTCTACCGCACACAGCCATCGTTAGCCTGCATGTCCGTCGTTGGGAGAGCTGGCGTATGTTCGACTTACCGGGAGGCCGAGGTGCGCGTGGAACGCCATGCCTCAACCGCTCGATTTTCGCACAGAAAAAGAGGCAGAGGAGGACTAGATGTGATTGCAAGACACGGCTAGGTAGAGGATGATAGCAGCCATGCCCGCCGCCGGCTGATCTCGGGGTTCGTTTTTGCTGTTTTGCTTGCTGGTCCTCGTCGTTTTTTTCTCTCTCTCTCTTTCTTTCTTCTGCGGCTTTCGCGATGTTCGAAGTTGAAGAAAAACCGTTGGAGTTGCCACTTCCGGATGATGACTAAGCGAGCACATTTATTTCCAGGACGTCAAAGGAAGCAAAACGAAGACATCGCGACATCAACGAGAGACGACGACGACGGTGATGATAAATGACGATGGAGATGGAGATGGAGATGGAGATGGCGTCTACATAGCTGGAGGAGCAGTACGGAGGAGCTCAGGGAGCTGGCGATGCCGTGCTCAGCATGTCCCGGAGACACATCGTCCTGACGGGCGCACCAGTGCCGAGCTCTCTGTGCTGGGAGGAAGACGAGCTGGAGACGGCCGCCGGCAAGACGCACCACGCGGCGGCCGAAGCTCGATGGAGGAGCCTGGAGAAGGTCAGGGAGACTACGGCGTTGACTGGGCCCATCGACGAGGGCGAATGGTTCTTTACAGCGGGCGCCGTGCAGAGATACAGCGGCGAGTCCGTCAGCGGGCTCGAGACGACGGCCCTGTCTGCGTTTTATGAGCAGTCCTTTGCACTACATGAAGGCATCTCATCTGGCTCCTTTGACAATGATGATACGAGGTCCTTTGGTGACGACGACTCCACTACTGGCTTGATTGACAGCCCAGAAGGGGACGCTTCATCCCTGCTGCCAACGGGCTCCCAACTTCGATCGACCGTCCGCCCCCATTTGAGCGACCTTGAGGACATCCCCAAGGCAGTGTATGTCAACGGGCTGGCTCCGCGGGTTGTCACAGTCAACCTGATAGTGGCTGTTATCACCGTCGAGCAGCGTCGTCGAGTACGCACTCGCTGGGGACGAGCCATGGACCTGGTCGAGCTGCTGGTCGGAGACGAAACGAAATCAGGATTTCGTATTAGCTGCTGGCTTCCGCCGCGAGATGATCTTCATCAGCTCCAGCAGCAGCAGCAGCAGCAGCAGCAGCAGCAGCCTAAGCAGAGCCCGCTGGAGGAGTCCCTGGAGGAAGTCCGCCCATGTGACATCGTCCTCCTCCGATCAGTAGCGCTGGGAACCTTCCGGGGCCAAGTATATGGGCAGAGTCTGCGCAACAACTTGACCAGCCTGGACCTGCTACACCGGAGACCTGTCGATGAGATGGACTATGAGGGTCCCTACCCAGCACGGCGTCTAGATGGCTCTGCCACAGACAGCCACGACCCGCAGATGGCAAAAGTCGCCAGAGTCAGGTCCTGGATGCTCGACTTTATCGGACCGGCCCGTGAACAGGTCAACCGGCTCCCTCCAGACACTCAAGAATAATAATAATCTACTCAATAATTGAAAGCTTTTTTTCCAACGGATCAGCCTGACCTTGTCTTTCCTTGTATACTCTCGACTCTAATTCTTGTACTCCATATATTCCCTCCCTTTATTCCTACCAAGTTCCCAGAGTTAAACCCCACGTAGTTACTTAGTAGCATCTTGAATCTCCGAATAGTAGCATCAAGTGGGACATCACGCAACCTATCATCTCGATGCATGTTTCACCCCGTGTTCAAATTATTACAACCGTGTCCTTTCAATTCATCCTCCTTGCTCCTGTCTGTCGGCCAGTCTGCCTCTCCTGTCGATTAGCTGCTCGCCCGTACTCTGCCCTGTCAGGACACGCCACCAACGACAGAGCCCCAGGGGAGAGGCTTGCGAATCCTCGAGATACGGTGGACCGCCCTGGCGCCGGCTCATTCGATTGATAGAGCAGTTGTATGGATCCCTGGGTCGGTTTCAGGGCCGCGACGCTCTGGGGAGTGGCCAGGGGGTGAGTTGATACTTGCAGATACATCCCCACCCACGCATTTTTATATGCACCAGAAGGTATCCTGATGTACCTCAGGGGCGCTTCATCTCCACTTGCACTGGAAAATTTTGGCTTTGCCATGCCGCGGGTTTGCCCTATTGCACCGTCGCCCTCGCCCAGCTGACTTTACTTCACTCTGGCGGGAGAGAGAGAGCGAGCGAGCGAGCGAACAAACACCAAACATCCCCCCCCAAGCAGGCAAATCACACGTACAGGACAACTCTCTTCGTCTTCTCCAAGCCCCTGAGCACCAACGCCCCGGCAGCGCCTATAAAGAAAAGGCAGCACGACGTCGAGCAGATCTTGGTCTTCTCGTTTCCTCTTCCTGACCCTCTCCTGACCACCATCTGCCTGGCTGCTTCGACTGCTCGTCCCGCGCTCCTTGCACCGCCCTCCTTTTCCTCTCAGAACAGCTCTCAGAACACCACCAACAGCCCACCATGAAGGGTACGCTGGGCCTCTTCTTCTCTCGTCGGCTGCGTCTCGGGCCACTGCTGACGTCTGTATAGCTTTAATTCTCGTCGGCGGCTTTGGAACCCGTCTCAGACCATTGGTACGTGGCATATAGAGAGGGCCCTCCCTCGATCGAAAACTGAGACAGACAACGGGCTCCCACATCCAATTGCCCGCGAAGAACACGACCAGAAGCTGACTTGAAATGACAGACTCTCACTCTCCCCAAGCCATTGGTCGAGTTTGCCAACCGTCCTATGATCCTCCACCAGGTCGAGAGCTTGGCTGCTGCTGGTGTCACTGATATCGTCCTCGCGGTCAACTACCGCCCAGATGTCATGGTTTCGGCCCTCAAGAAGGTAGCTTCCCCTCAATATCTCTCTCCCCTTGACGGTGATGCAAAAGGGGCTAACATGAACCGCAGTATGAGGAAATGTACAATGTCAAGATCGAGTTCTCCGTCGAGTCTGAGCCCCTAGGCACCGCCGGCCCCCTTAAGCTTGCCGAGAAGATCCTGGGCAAGGATGACTCGCCCTTCTTCGTCCTCAACTCGGACGTCATCTGCGAATACCCCTTCCAGGCCCTTGCAGACTTCCACAAGGCCCACGGCGACGAGGGTACCATTGTCGTCACCAAGGTCGAGGAACCCTCCAAGTACGGTGTCGTAGTTCACAAGCCAAACCACCCTTCCCGCATCGACCGCTTCGTCGAGAAGCCAGTCGAGTTCGTCGGCAACCGTATCAACGCCGGCATCTACATCCTCAACCCCAGCGTTCTCAAGCGCATCGAGCTTCGCCCAACCTCCATTGAACAAGAGACCTTCCCTGCCATATGCAAGGACGGCCAGCTGCACTCCTTCGACCTTGAGGGTTTCTGGATGGACGTCGGTCAGCCCAAGGACTTCCTCAGCGGAACCTGCCTCTACCTCACCTCTCTCACCAAGCAGGGCTCCAAGCTGCTCGCCTCCCCCAGCGAGCCCTATGTCCACGGCGGAAACGTCCTCGTCGACCCCTCCGCGAAGATTGGCAAGAACTGCCGTATTGGTCCCAACGTGACTATCGGACCCAACGTCGTCATTGGCGATGGCGTCCGTCTCCAGAGATGCGTCCTGCTCGCTAACAGCAAGGTCAAGGACCACGCCTGGGTCAAGTCCAGCATCATCGGCTGGAACAGCTCCGTCGGCCGCTGGGCTCGCCTTGAGAACGTCTCCGTCCTGGGCGATGACGTGACTATTGGTGATGAGGTCTACGTCAACGGCGGCTCTATCCTCCCTCACAAGAGCATCAAGCAGAACGTCGACTGTAAGTCGCACACACTATCTTTTTCTATATATATACCATCCCCCTTACAGCTCTGTTTACATGTCTAACTAACCTGTCTAGCTCCTTCAATCATTATGTAAATGCACACCTACTCAAACGACATGAACAGGCTTGCTCCTGCACCTACATATGATAATAAAGAAATCAACGTCTCTCCATAATCTGCAACTCGGGCGGTACGAAGTCAGGGGCCATGACCATAGATCGGATGGATGGGTGCTTTTTCTTCTTTGCTCCGGTCTTCTCTTCTACTTGAACTTTCTTCTTCTTTCTTCTTGCTCCTTGATGGCTCACTTCTCATGCTAACCTACCCTTCTTTGCTCTTTTTAATCTCTTAATCCTCTGCATGATGCATCCATCCATCTCTTCCGCCCGCCTTTTACCACTGCTCACTTTATGTATAGCGAACATTTTACCCCTTTTACTCTCTCCACTCCCCCCTATATCTATTATCGCTTCCGTCTTCCGTTCTCCACTGCTGGGCTGGGTTTATTCTATTATCTGCTTTTTTTTTTACTCCTTTACTTGCCTTTTATTCCTGTTTTGCAACCTTGCTTTGCCTTGCATTTTAATCGCCCCCTTTTTACCGCCAGGGTCTTTCTTCAAGCTCATGCTTTCACCTTTTATCACCCTTTTATTTTCTCTCCCCGAAAAAAAAATCATCCTACTGCGGCATTTTATGATGGAAAACACGAAAGGCAGCGTTCGAGTGTGGTGCGGTGGCTATGGTAGTTAGCTTGTATCACACAATGGCATATATTTATTCAGCCTTCATCGATTCACAGTGCAAGATCGGGAATATTATTACGCGTCCAGGACGGTCGTATGACTTGATCTCATCGCATGATCCGACGATTTGGAATACGACGCCGATAAGGAAACGATGCCGAACTATTAAGAGTAAGGCATCGGGCTCTTCCTTGAGTTTATATTTGTGAAACCTGGCCGTTCGGTCCAAGGGTTGAGCCTATAACTATGTAATACTCCGAAGTGACTCTGGTGCCATTTTATCCAGTAGAGGAATGGGGGAAATATTGCAGCTGCGTCATTCAGCTTTGTGAAATGCGGATAGATGGTTAGGAATGAATGGTACCTGGCTTTAGACATGCCATCTGCTCGACATATACCCCTATTAGTTACCTGTCTACGACCCCAATTCGGTAAAATGTGAATTCACAAAAAATAGACTCAAGGAAGACCGGATCACTAGTTAATTAACTCACTAGATATTTAAGCTTAATATTATTTCTGGGGCAGTGCATTATAGTTGCTGTTCGATCTCATCTTCGTCAATAATAGAAATTGGCTATATGCTTGATCAGCTAACTGCGTTCCCGGGTCAATAATCGCCTCATTATGATCCGCTTTCTAACTAGCAAATTATAACAGATGTTTCAATACTCTGTAGGTAATATAAACTCATCAATTGACCATTTATTCCCATCAAACATGAACGTACATTTTATTTCTGACGTTGTTACTATATAATTGCCATTACAGTCCATTGTCCCGTCTGTATGATGTAGATTAAAAACGGCTATCTGCTTGAGTATGGTTACACTCGTATGCCACACCACGGAGTCAATCTTCTCGTCCCTCGCAAGAACCCTCACTGGCGATAAACTAGTTACTAGCTTAATTACTTCTTTTAAATGCTTGTTTGATGTCTTGATAAACAATCACAGGGACAAGGGAACTATTTAGACTTTGCGCGGCTATTCCGCGCGCTTAAGTCTCAACGTCACCCGTCTTTTCTTCCACCTATTCACCATTGCCTACGATGCATAGACTGCCCAGCAAGATACGAAACAAGATGCCCCTGTGATACCCTTTATTAAACACCTAAGAATATGATGATGAGATGATACCGACGATAGGCTTCTGGCTTCTTTTCCCTCGAGCGGAGGACGGGTATCATATCCGGCATGGAAAATTATGTCTTGGTATGCCCGTTTGTTCTGCCGTGATCTTGGATCACATTGCTACACTGGCCAGTGTCAGTATACAATCCTATCATGTTTGTGTACTTCAGCCCAACTGCTACCACCAAAATTCCGGATGAGGCCAATTCCTAGACACAATGCATGGGAGCTAGCCCACACTCCATATCTATCGCCTGGAGTCCTCTCTGAAATCGACTCGCAGGCAAATGACACTAAAAAGCGATGCCTAGATTCTCCACTGGTTATAAACCAGCCTAACTATATCCAGGGGTGGTTACTGGCTCTTGCTATACCTCTTATATGGCAAATGGTACAATATGACAGGCACAGAAGCAGTAATACTCATAGTGCTGAGGCTATATGCTCGTCTCAAGAGGATGACGATGATGTTTATCCTTCCTTTAAGTTACTAAAGCCTTAAAAAAATGCATGTTGGCGAATTGATCACACACGGAGATGGTAAGGTTGGGTAGATTCGGCGGTGTTAAACAACACTTCGCTCGCATGACCACATCTTGATATAATTTGAGTGAGTATCTGTGTATATGTCATAAATATTAAAGGTTGTATTTAGCAAGAATCACTGTGGATTATACACATATCCATCGGTAAGAAAGGAGAATATAACAGACAAAACATTGCTGAATATCAAGACTTAACATTGTTAGCCTCCTCTCGGGAAAGAAGGTCCTCCCACCTAAGTCTCAGCGTTTCCATCTGTTTCCAGCAATCTCGTCCAGCATCAACAAATGTTGCTTTTTCTTCCGCTGTGAGGTCTGTAGCGCCGCGCTTCCGTCTTCGTAATTTATCAGCTTCCAGAACTGCCGGGCCAACTACACCGGCGTATCCCCAGCCCTCAACCTCTGTAGAAGCAACGCACTGTCTCCCAAGTCTGTCGCATGCTGAGCCCCACTTTGGTTTCCCCCCGCCTAAACGCTCATATTCTGCCTCAGCATCGTCTAGTGTTGATTTAGGGGAAAGACTCAACCAGACTGTTGCATTAGCCCCAGAGTACGGGTCTATCACATGCCATGGTGACCCCATAAGCCGTGCTATCCAGCTTACAAACATCATGCTCCAGATAAGGGGAAGTGCAAGGGGAACAATGGAGGTAGAGCAAATTCCGGGATGGCTGAGGTACATCTTAGGTCTTGTATAGGTGGCTGAGTTGGTATCCATACCGCTGCATGTCGACGGGGTGAGATACTTATCTGCCCAAGGGGCTGAGGAAGAAAGCGGCTCGGTTAGAATCAGGAGATCGGTCAAGTACTTGACAGACTGGTACGACTCCGCAACCTTGAGACCTTGCATATCATTAACGCTGAAAAGCTCCCTTGTTGATTCAAGACTAGAAGTCCAAATCACTCGTGCAGGCTTGAGCGTGGACTTGCCCAATACTGAAAGCAGATAATGCGTCAACATGTAATGTCCAAATACATTAGCGCAAAAGATCTTGCCCATTGGTGGTTCATCAGGCTGAGAAGTTTGTTTCCTGTTCATAACCCCGACGTTACTATAGGTATAGCGGGCCGGCCAGGTAAGTGCATATATTGTGTCTGTCAAAACACACCAAAAAGCCAACGGCCAATTGATCCCTGTGAAACCTGCGATCCCGGCATTGAGTATGAGGATATCAAGTTTGGGTATTTTTGCAACAACTCGTCTGGCCATGGCGCGAACAGAGAGAAGATCACAGAGGTCAACGTGTTCAGGCTTGAATGTTATGCGCGACTCCGCTTTGGCCGCTCCTTCGAGGCCCCATAGCTTCCTTGCCGTAGCTCGCAGGTGGTTTTTCAGTTGCGCAAGGGTCTCGTTGCTCTTTTTCTCGCTGCGGGTGGTAAATATCAGGGTGAGAGATTGGTTATCTGGCCGTGAGACAAGGAATTCATCCATCAATCGGCAGCATGTCGAGAAGCCTAGGCCACTGATAACTCCCGGACTCATTAGCCATTGCACTTGTTTCCTCGAGAAGAAGGACGCCATTGTCTTACCTGTTCGTGCCAGTAATTAAGATATACGTCTCTTCTTCTGCCATCTTTACTGTAGAGCCTTTCTCCCTTGCTGTCCCTTTACTGTCTTCTGCTCCTCCTGCTTCCTCCACCTCGTCTTTATCTTCGTCTTTTATCTCTACAGAAAGCTTTCTTTGTCCCGGAGGGCATGTTCCTGGCACGTGACTTCATTATTGGCTTATGTAAGATATCGCGCTTGAACTTCCGCAAACAAACCTGACGAACTTCAACGTCGACAAAGAAAAAACATCACCACAAGCGAAGACGAAGACGAAGACGAAGAGTGGCCAAAGGGACAAAGGCAGCAGAAGACCGAGTCTCCTGTGACAATGTGAGCTTGCCCTTAGGGAGCGAGAATGCGTATATGCACCGGTCGTCTTTTTCCTCGTATATTCGAGGGGTTGAGACGGGAGCAACATCTATCAAGCACACCGCCGAGAACGAGATATACTTACATTGAATGGCCACACCATCTCAGCCGGGTTCTCAATATATTTGAGTATAACGGTTCTTGGCTTCTCACCTTTTATCGGCCGTATCTATAGAGCTGCCAACGAGCTCAAGTGATGTACAAAAGTATGCGCTATGCAAGCTGGGGCAGGGTGTGCCATCCTTCAGCCGTCCAAGGATTAGGAGGGTCGTCAATCTATCCCAACTTTCAAAATGCCCAACAATAGCAAGCGGCTTGACAGTGTCGAGAGGGGTATCTTTAAACGCCCTCTTCTCTCTCTATCTGGTTAAGGGACTGTTCAACTGTTTTCTTTTCTTTTCTTTCATTATTTCTTTCTTTCTTCATTTCTTTTTTTTTTTTTTTTTTTTTTTTTTTTTTTCGCCGTTCCCTTATAATATTAATGACAGTCACTTGTTTGCAAATACACGTGGGTGCGACGTCGTGTCTGGCATCTTCATCCATGCACACTAATCTCGGTTGAGCGGGATGCGGAAACGAGAAACGGGAAATGGGGTAACGACAGGTGCTGTAAAACGACCAAGTGTAACAGGCGACATGTGGGCGAGCGTTCAGCGAGCATGATATGACCTTCGAAGGCGGAAGCAGCATAACGATGCGGAATTGAAGATTTTACTCCTCTCACCTCCTCTTTACCCCCTGCCTTTGCATGTCGCATGCAATGGACACATTCCTCACGTTCTCACCGCTAGAAATTCCTTTTTCTCCGTTTCTCTCTTCCGTTTCCTTTCAATTCGACAATTCGTTGAATTTGATATTTCAGGGTTTCGACTGCATCTGGCTTTTGTGCGTCTGTGGCAAAGGGATCAGAGAATCCAATGGCCAGGAGCATAAAAAAACTGAGGAGGATATTCTTGATGCACCGTGGCGATAAGAAGAAGGGTTGAAAAGGAGCAAGGGCAGCGTCGTCTTGACACTCTCAGGCTGGCTGGGCGATACTGCGTTTCAGCATGGACTATACCGAATGGGTATAACCTCGCTTCCGAAACAAACAGCATTTGATCACGCAATGCATTGTTCAGTAAGTGTGCAGTGATGCGGAGAGGCCGAAAAGAACAGAATGCAAATTATACTCGATGCGAAAGGTAAAAAGGACGATGGAGGGGAAAACAAGTAGTTTGTTCGGCCTGGAGGGTTAGCGAGCAAATTAACCATCCTGGACCCAAGAGAAGATCTACTTACCTTACTACTCACATCCTAGCCGACTGGTGAACCTCTGTATGAACTTCGGCTTCATTCAATGACGATGATCGTCGGCTATGAACTTTCTCTGTTCCCAATATCTTTGACTTAGGAATCTTTCCAAGTCGAATTAAGCCCAGAACACCCATATCGGCGATCTAAAATGCCATACGAGAATGGTTTCGATTCAATTCATTGTCAATCCGGGGTCGCAGTACGCCTGGCTTTGCCTTGTCTCACCTTTGCTACAGAGTACTCCTGATAGCAAAATACTCCGTAAACTCGGGGTAGAACGGGTTAAGGTCACATCGTCTGCTCGTGATGAACAGACATGCTCATGCCAGCGGCAGAGCCAAATGCAAAAGCCAAAAATGAAAAGGTCTCTGTATCATCCCAGTTCGATGTCAAATAATGTCATGCAACGATCGATCGAGTATTGAGAAGTATGAAGAGAGACGATCCAAGCCTACCAGACACAGCCTACGATATTACATAAAAGAAACCAGCCCTTCAACACTCAACCAACGTGACCTTACTTGTTGACGTCGATATGAGTCGACGAAGCTCATGCCAACAAGCTTCAGTATCGTCGGTAAAGTACGATACACACACCATGGTCACCCCTCTCCATGCCTGTGTATAATTCTGTACGGAATCCCTGCAAGAAAACATCACAACTGGAGATAATAACCGAAAAGCCAAGATACCAAGACACTATTGTTGCGCTACTTGTCACTTTCGAGAGGCAGAAGCCAGGTTCGATGCTTGTGTGCGTTGTGAGTCCTGATTCCATGCGTATATGTGAGTAGCGATATAACTCCGGGATGGTGCTGGAAATATTTGTTGTCATCGATGCTGTGCAGCTGCTCAACGGCGGCGGGAGTGGACCGCAGGCAGGGCTGCGGAAAGCAAGGCTAGCTAATCTCAACAACGACGGCGGAAATTCCTTCTCTTATTGTAGAATGGACAAGGGGTATGCAGGTCGGTCTGGATTGAGCTCCTTTTTCCACATCTGCTAGATGGGAAAGCTAGCCCATTCTCTCGGTGTCAACCAACAAATTCCCATAAAACCAACAGCGAACCTGCATGCATGAACCGAGGGGGGAGAAAAGGGGAGCGAGAGCGGAAAACGACAAGGCAAGGAAGAGAGGCAAGAATATGAGACCATAATCACGGCCAACCCTGAAGTATGGTGTAATTGCTGAGGCCAATACTCCGTATGGGAGGAAGGCTTCGATCTGTTGTTCTCCATATTATCCAAAGTGATCAGAGAGTGAAAGAAACACCCCTGTCCCAGTCCCGTCCGCATCTCCGTCCGTTAGTGTTAGTTCGCTCGATAGCGCGGCCTCTCCAATTTCCCTCTGACAAATGTGGGTATCAAGCTTATTATCTAGATTCCTAGCCACCAAGACGGCTGCGGCCTCAACTCCGTGTTCTCGGGACGGTCAGCGCGCGGAGAACGATGGCCAAGTGTACTATGCTCCATACGGGTACCAGGCAATGGAGTCCTCAAAAAGACTGGGGAATGCCGGGCTCCCGACATATATTCTCCAAGAGATGAACCGAAAAACGAATTGTGGTTGCCTTTTAGCGGCGGAGTCGCCGTTAGTCCACATTTTCGAACCCCATGTTCTGGGGTTGAAGTTTGCTGGCATGGCATAGCATGTGGCCTGATACAGACTGAGCGCCGCAACTAAACTGGAATCAGTTAAGTGATGCCTCGCTCCTGGGAGCTCTAAAGTAGGATGGGAAACATGGGAAGGGCCAAATCCGTTGCTCGGGACGGCCCCTTTTTATGCACACTATCAATTTTTCGATTCCCCTAATGGCTTTTGCAATACTCCTATCAGGGACATGTGAAAGTCGCGCTTAAGGTGGTCAGTCTAGTAATGGCCCTTGTAAGTATTGGTAACGACGGTACTGCCTGCCGTTGATACAAGCGAGCACTGCGAAACTAGGCGTATAAGCCAGGTAACGGCCTGTGACTAGTGTGGGCGTTGTTTGGGTTGGGACTTGTTCCTTTTTTTTTTTTTTTTGCTTTCTTCTTGTTCCGTCCTGAACCTGTGGTTCGGTTCGGCGATGAATCTGCGTTTTCTCGCCAACTATGGAGTATGGTTTGAGAGACAGGAGATAGACAGCCAATGCGAAGGCTCAGGGATGAATTGAGGAGTGAGGAGAGGACGGCGATGGACGAGTCTCATTCGATGGCGAAGATACTATGAATAGAAGTTGATTGTCGGGGAGAGATGGGTCGGGACAGAGTCGAGATACTGCTCTCGAAACTCGTTTCGGATGGAACAGCAACCTATCTGGGGTCAATCAGCCGAAAGCCAGGCTGGGAGACAACCTGAACCAGGCACTGTTGAAGCTTGTGGATTGGGTCCGGCTGATTGCTCCGAGATGAGAGTACGATGCGTCTAAATAACTGTACGGGTTGCCGGGCAATGCTCCCTAACTTGGGCAGATGGAGCGTCTCCTCCGGGAGTGTACGGACTACATACACGGACGAAGTTATTAATTACGGGGTGCATATCGAGCTGTCGCGTGCAGTGTTTGAGCCCAGTCTGAAGAGAACGGAGCATCAACCGCACATCGTGTGGCAGCCGATGGTCTGCATCCACAATTTGTCCCGACACTATCGGACAAGGTCTTGGTTCTGGAGCCTCAAAGGTTCATATTATTCTCTTCAAAATGCGCCGACAATCAATCGCCCACGCCCCAGCCTGTGGGTAGGTACGAAGAAGGAAGCGATACGGAGTATATAAATATCAATCAATCATGAGCCGGCAATGACGGACAGCAGGATGTGGGGAAAAAGAAACAAAGGCAGATAAAAGCAAGCAAAGTTGGTATTTTTGCCTTGTGGTTGTGTTGATAAAATATTGCGTGGACGCAAGTGGCAAGCCATGTCGATCCGCGCCGCCCGTTGAAACAGAGGATGGTAGTTCGAAACGAGAACTATAAGGCACGTACGGAGTACTTGTGGAGAGACGAGGAGACGGGATCGAAGATAGATCTTTGATAGTTCCTCGTTACCTTTCTACTGTGCAGATTGATGTTCGAATAATTGCTACAGATGTGTATCGACTCCGACTATATGTACCCTATACATACATAGAACACCGCCCAACTTTCCGAGCGGCGAACGATACCCATCCAGGCTACCACCGTTACTGCTGCCATCGTCATCTGGTTTTTTTTGATGGCATACGCCAGAAAGGCAGCCAAACAGCTTCCACAACTATCATATCTCCTAGCCGAGGTCGCCCGTTTCTCAATATCGACGGATCGAGACAGAAACACCTTTAGCTCCCGTCTCTTCGCCGTTTCAGTCCTTTGAACTCTTATTCCACACATTTTGGCCTAATCAGGATCATTGTGGCTCTGCATGTCCTATTTTCATTAGACCCGGGACAAGGGTGCGAACCTGGTATGAGCGCGGAGATCCCACGCTATTGTGTTTGCGCAGTCCCATAACATCGATCCTCCTCCTTCGGGTCTAGATAACGATGCTTTTGCTATTCTGGTCAATCTCTGGCGTCAAGCTGAGTAAGGGACATAATTAGGTGTATTTGTCACGTCTATCAACTGCGTGGCTTTAACTTTTCTCAAATCCCATAGAGCGAGGCGGTCGTTCGTATCCCTCGAAGCGATGGCTCTGGACTTGTGCATCGCCATCTCCTGGTCCCGTCTTCTGATCCGGAGGCGACGGTTACTGTGACTGACTGTTGTAGCGATGCAGTCTGGCGCAGAATGGCAACTACAGAGTCCTTGCTAGCCAATTTAGTGTCGAGCCAGGGCCGGGTGGGTGCCTGGGACGAGCGAGCGGGTGGTTCGTGCCTTCGAGCTGCAAGTCAACCTCAACCATGGGTGGTGTTTATGCTTGATACTCATGATGCCTGATGCTTGTCTCTCTGTGTCTGCCCTCCACTTACCAGTTGACCCCTTGATGCCTGTACGTCTTGCGTAAGCAGCGTCCTTCGCTGGCCACCAAGCAGACGAGAAGAGATTGCAGGGGCTGGCTGCAAGTCCATGTACCTTGGTGGTAGTGGTAACTTTGAATTCGCCGGTCAGCTTTCTTTCCTTTTTCCAGCTCGCATTTGCTTTTTGCTCTCCCTCCCTTACTGTTTCTGGTATCGGCTTGGCTGATGCTGCTGTCCAGAGGAGTTATCATTACTCTGAGAAGATGATATATTTTAATAGATGACTTGCATTTGAACGGGAGCAAGGATATGGGTTATACGGACAGCACCATATAGCGTCGGCCAACTCTTCCGCTCCAACTGACTGCGAGCTTTTGACGTATCTCGCCCAGCCTTTCGTATCATCTCATCTCGGGGGTCATATTGCCATCGCCATCAGCTCTGGTCCGAAGCAAAGTCTCAAGAATCGAAATGAAATGCCGTGCTTAGCTGATGATTATCAAGCAGCAAGCTCTATAGTCTCGATATCAGTCAAGACAAAAGCTAGAGCTCCATCTGCTAGCCAACCTAGTATTTCTCGTTGTGAATATCTTAATTGTTGTTTGCTGTGTTGTTGGGGGAAAAAAATAAAAATAACAATAATGCAACGGAAGTCGCCCTCGTTGCGTGTTCAACCACATGGAGAGGAATGGAGACAAACAAGTGATCCACTCACTAGTACTCCAAATGGAGTAACAGCATGTTGATGATAAGTATTATATATAATTTTATGCCGCAGGAGAAAAGGGACCTGACATTGACTGTGTCAAGTTGGCTGTCGGGATCGCCTGGTAGGAGGAGATTGTGGGCGTTTGGGATGGCCACCGTCGTGGCACTCTGGCGTGTCGATGCATGCACCTTCGTATACGCTGTACCCATATATTTGATGGTCCAATTACTCTCTTGGTAGATTGTAGACGCCGATGGAGAAGAGTAAGTCGTAGTATAGCCAGGGCGGAGAAGATGGAGTTACAGATGGAGCTCTTCCCCTTTCTATCGACCCACTGAAGACGGGAGCTAGTACTCTGTATCAGCTTACTTTTAGATGGAGGTTTTCTCTGTTATTGCATGTTGAGATAACCCTAAGTATGCATCTCCATACCGGCCAACAGTGACAGAAGTAAGTGTATAGATACGGAAGAACTGAGAACTGCTTGCCAGTGATAATAATTTCCATTTCGGCGGCATATTTCTTTGCTTTTCCCTCCATTCTCCCCCTTTCCCCTAGTTTACCATTAAGTAATACAATCCTTGCCATCGCATTCTCTATCGTTTTCCCGCCGCATTTCTCGGCCGCTATCGATCGAAGATGGATATTCATCTATATCATTTATTGATTTTTCTTCTTTCCCTCGTCGTTTTGCGGCCTCTTGCTCCCTGTTCAGTCTGGTCTGGCTGCTTGGAAGGGGTGCGGGGAGGCGCCCATCCATCCTCGTATCCTTCTTCGCAGCGGCACGATAGTCAGTCGATAGATAGCTTACACAGATGGCGTACGCTAGTAACTGTACCTCACAGTGGGAGAAACTTGCCTGTACTCCGTTAAAGCAAGCCTAGGTGGAAGTAAGTAATATTCGTCGTATGGACGGGCCACCCTTGACGAGAAAGATGTGAGGACATGGTCAAGAGACAGCATTCCCAACAGGCCGGCTCGTCAGGTGGATAAGACGTAGTTAGTACGCCCAGCCAGTTGGAGCCAGACGTATGTCCACACTTCGTAAGTGCGTGAGCTGAGTCCATACACATTCACACACCACGACGTTAGTGGATCTTGATATCCCGCCTGGCGCTCGCCGGCCTCCTCAAACCGCCGTTCTTGTTGGTGGAATATCGATGTGTACACTCCCTCAGTGTTTTTTTTTCTCACTCGCTTCACATATCTGTCATCCCACCGCTTGCTTCAGCCTGCCACATGGCCACTCCCCCTTTTTTGTCATTCTTTTTTGCTTCTCGCCTCGACTGGGGACAGTGGGGGTGACTGCCAATGAGGTAGCAGACAGGCTTGCTGGGTGGGAGACAATGCAGATGCAAGGCAAAGATGGCTGCAGCTATACCATGCACGCAGCCCGTAACGTATGCGAGATGAAATGTACTTTCTCGAAGGGCACATCCTCATACAGTACCCAGTACCTTTCTGGCAGAACAGAGAGCAGAGTGAAGGGCACGTACGACGAGCCAAGGAAGCACAGGGGCAGGGACAAGGGCCAGGGACAAACTCGCTCAATCGATGACAGAACAAAATCATGTAATCGATAATGGACGGAGACAAAAAGCCAGGCAAACCAACTTGACCTGTTGGTTCAAGGACGAGGACGAAAAAGAGCGACGTACTCCCTCCTCTCGTAACCCCCCGCTCCATCTGTGCCTTTTTTTTTTCGAATGTTCACAGGAAGGCAGAAGAGAAAAGAAAAGAAGAAGGGAAAAAACGAGCTCACAAAAAACAAAATATGCCTGCCTCCTGCTCTGGCTGTTCTTGAATCAGTTTATTCTGAATCCCTCGATTGGCTGATGCACTCACACGATGAGAGAAAGAGGCAACTTCAACCTCAACCTGTGCCGCTTTCTGCCCGTTGAGGGAGGATTTCTATGTACGAACTCTGTGCATATCGTCTTCTCCCTTTTCGGTTACTCCCTCCACCAAGCAGCGTTGAATCCAGCACCAGGCCAGCAAGCCAGAGAGCAGAGAGCAAGCCAACAAGCTAACAGGCCGCCCACAAGGCCCAGCCGAGTCTGCACAGGGCAAGTCACCCTTTAACCAGCGGATCGGTGCTGGTCCTGTCAGTGTCTCTTGTCTCTTGACCATGTACGGGCTAAGTCAGTGTATGATATGTACAGTAGTACCAGACACATGGGGTTCGACGCCACCGTTGCATAGACAAAAAGGCAGAGGCCGCGGAGACATGCAGCATCCCAACGGCATCGACTGTCAGGCCAAAGTGTACAAGCTCTGCCTGTGCTGTGTGCCTCTTGTCTCTGTCCATCAGGTCCTGTTTCTGTGACAATTATTATTGATAATCGAGGTATCCCTGTTAGCCGTCTATCGATCGATCTGATCGATCGCGCCGGGTAGCGTAGGATTCCGCTATATGCTAGCAATGTACATGTATATGGCTCCATATCGCCCTTATACTCCGGTCTCTCGCTGTCTGCTGGCTTGTCGAGTCGCCTGCGTGATTGTTGATGTCCAGCCAAGCGCCATCCGGGAGCCATGCTGAGTCAGCGGTATGGGTATGTAACGCCTGTACCGGTATGTAAAGTGTTACTCGTTTTATACATCCGTTTGGGTCTAGCGCCGCCAAGAGATCATCCGAAAAAGTGTTAACCTTAAAAAACGCTTGACCCACACTTAACTTAAACCTTATTCGCTCCTAACCTTCTTTTTCTCTCCTTCTTGGACATCAGAAGAAAAATAACACTAGAAGGGAAAAAAAAACAAAAAAGGCCCTCGCCATCCTCCTCGCTGTCTCGTTCTTCTTCGTCTCTCTTGCTGTCTCTTCGCTGCCTCCTCCTCCTCCACCCCCATCCGTCTCTTCTCCACGTCCGCCGCCCACACACCAGACGAACGAATATCCACCTGCTAGTCTCTTAGTCTTGTTGCTTTGCTTTTTCCTTCCCCCCCCGTCTTCCTTTGCTCTCTCATCCCTCGCCGCAAACACCGGCGCCCTGGAAGGTTAGTCAACCACTTGGCTCCTCCAAAAGAAACATACACATCGAGAATCTCGGTGGTGCTTCTCCTGCGCGGTGTTTCCTTTTTTGATACTCCGTACAAAAAAAAAAAAAAGAGAAGAGAAGAAGATATAGAAGTCAAGCCAGACGCAGGGCTGGGTCTGTCTGCTTCGAAAAAGGCGGCCTTGCTTTTTCCACTGTGGTTTCACCCTCGTTCTTCTCCTTCTCTGCCACTGCTTCTTCTGCCTCTTCTCTTTTTTTGCCCTTCTCATTTTCTTTTCTTTTCTTCTTTGCTTTCTAACTGTAAGCTTTTTTTGCTTTTGACTTTGGCTTTGCTTTCTTCTCTTTTGCCCTGCCGCCGCTACGAACTCACAGGGAGAGAGCAGTGAGATCGCTTGCTGCCGATTACTGTTGCTATCTGGCTGCTGGGCTCGCTGCTATTTCATTTGCTCCCCTCGTTTGTTTCATGCTTCATCACTATAATATTATATTAAGATCGCTGCTCGCACTCCTCCGGCCTCGACCTGGTCTCTCACATCACTCCCCATAACCTCTATCAAAAAGGCCCATCAAACACTCGACTGCGCATTCGCATCCTCCTTCCGACGTCTCCATCTCCTCCCTTCATCCGTGCCGCGGTGCATGCTCCCGTAGAAATCAGCCAGACAGCCTCCTCCTCTTCCCTCCCCATCTCTCCCTTTCGCACGCACCGCTACCATGCCTCGCACACGTAGCTTCCCGTGTTCGTGGGTCTCATGCAAAAAGGTATGTCTGACCGCAGATGCAACGACTCGGCCTCTATGCCTCTCTGATGCGACTAGAAGATGCATCTTTTTACACCTGCTAACATTGAATGGACCGCAGGTGTTCAATCGCAAGTCAGATCTCTGCAGACAC
This sequence comes from Trichophyton benhamiae CBS 112371, assembly GCF_000151125.1. NCBI lineage: Eukaryota > Fungi > Ascomycota > Eurotiomycetes > Onygenales > Arthrodermataceae > Trichophyton > Trichophyton benhamiae. Next base: position 304,220 of record NW_003315088.1, on the reverse strand, counting down.
TACCGGATTCACACGAATGAGCGGCCATATCGATGCAACTTCCCGAACTGTACCAAAAGCTTCATTCAGCGCTCGGCGTTGACGGTGCACTCTCGCACTCATACTGGAGAGAAACCACATGTCTGCAACTTTGCAAACTGCAGCAAAGCATTCTCAGATGTACATCTCTCTTTACTTTTTGGGGGAGAAACAAAGCAAATTTATCTAACGTCCTGCCTAGTCGTCGAGTCTTGCTAGACATAGAAGGATACACACTGGTCGACGGCCGTACAAGTGTCTGGAACCAACTTGTGATCGAAGGTTCGTTTTACTATACTGCCAGGGGGGAGGATGGCCGTTGAGAAAAGAATGCGCAAATTGACTCTGTATGGTGTATAGCTTCTGTCGCAAGACAACACTCACAAAACACCAAAGCCGCTCACATCAACCAGAGGCCGTTTCGCCATCTGCGCAATCATGCGAATCAGAGCTCTATTCTCAACAGGCGCAGCATCCGATGTCGATGATGTCACAGTCGCCGCAGGTACCGCAGCACCAACTGCAATCGCAACAGCCTCAGCCGCAGGAACAGCAGCTCCAGTCACAACCACAACATTTACAATCTCAGCCGCGGCCACAGCAACATTCCCCTTACCAACAACAACACTCCCCCATAATAGCCGTGCCTGTGGCGGACTACTTCCACCACGCCCAAGCCCAACCAACAACTGTCCATTCCATCCCTATCTCCGCAGAACAATCTATCCTTCCCCCACAAGTACACTATGTCACAACGGGCATGATCCCATCCCAGATCCCCCGTTATGACATCCCGATCACAACCTCAGCATCCGTCTCCACACCAACATCTATGGATCACCTCGCATACAACCATCCCGTTTCGGTATCTATGCCCCAGCAGCAGCGGATCCAAGCACCGCAACCTGTACCAATCCCGCATCAGGCAGACGGGGGCTTCCAGGTTCTCCCTGTTGTTGCAGGAGGAGCTGGCGGACAGTACATGAAGGAATTCGATCAAATGAAGCATGGCCAGCAAAGGTTCTTTGGATCAGCATACCCAGAACAGATGAACTGGGAATTTTTGGGCTTGAGTTAACATAGCGCTGGCTACCATGCATAGCGATACAACGACGATTACGAGGACTTTACGCAAAACAGACTAATGCAAATGAACGAGTTATTCATTGGAAAAAAAACAAAAAACAAATGCATCAAGCGCAGTCTGCACATACCGACCATTTTCCCGATCCGTTCCAGTCCGCCCCCCCCTTTTTCTTGTTCATTCCCCGTCTGCGAATACCCCTTATCGCTTTTTGTTTTTGAACCTTTATGGACGTCCTCTTTTTTTTCTACCTTTTTTGGATCCGGAACGGGCCGGGAAGTCAACCAACAAAAGATCAAAGGCTAAATATATAGGCCAGGACTCTTCACTTCTTCTTTCTACTTGTTTTACTCCAGTTTTATCTATCCCTTGAACGGCCCGGAAACCTGGAAACGGCCTGGCGTTGTTTATGTTGGCTTCTCTGCATCATTATCATTTATCATTTTCCATAGCTTTCGTTTCCGTCTGGCGCTGAAATATGTTGCTATCTGTACCTACGGTCGTGGAATGGCTGGCGATGTCTTCCTGCCTCGATATATCTATATATAGATATCTCTTTCTACCATATCCACTGATACATTTTCTTCTCTCCTTTTCCCTCTATCTTTTTCTATACAGCGAGACTTTACCTGGTGGTTTAGCTAAGCTCTACTGCTGGCCTTCTCCTTTTTCTCGTTGATACCTCTGATTTATTCCGTTACTCATCCAAATATCCCCTTATTTAATTATATGGTGGAGGAAACGAGGACGGGAGGAGACATGAGGATCCGCTCTACGGGCCGTGTCTGCTTCTACCGAACTCAACGGACCATTGAACCATGATTGATGGTTGTGGCCTCGTTTTGGTATATATCTATTCTTGTTTATACTTACTTACGCTTTTGTCTATTCTTCCTTCACTTCTTCCTTTCTTTTTTTACTATCTCTTATATATTTTTTCCTTCTTAAAATGTTTATACGGAGAGACTTTCAAATGAATGGGAAATTAATTGGACTTACAAGCGGTCATATATCCTTGCAAGACACATATTCCTTACTTAGCATAGCATAGCCAGCATGGAATTTTGACGCTTGATGTCATGTCTCTTCCCATCAGTGAGACGTTAGACAATGTACGCTTCATCCATGCTACTACCCTTTGCTTTTTCATGGTATATTATATTTGACGCGACCACTGCGACCGCTCTGCGCTCTGCGCTCCCCGTTAAGGTTGATCGATCTCCCGTTCTCGAAAGGAAGACGACACACAGTTCTATGCATATGATCACTCATAATATAAAAAGGCCCGCGCCCTTCCCTTTGCCCAACCGTCTCGGCCACCTCCTGTCCGTCTCGCCAGCCAGTCCACGCCGCAACGCTCGACTTACGCGGTCTCACAATCGAAAGCAGTGTAACATGATAGGCCAGACAGCTTCGATGGTGCCAGGTAGCACGCGCACATACATGCCACACACCCTGGCACTGACTGCTCTGTCCCCCTTCTGGTTATCAGATTATCCTCTGTATCAGGTTGCCAGGTAGAACATACAACATACATCGGAGAAGTCTCTCTTTGATACCAGGATGGACCGGTGGAAAGCACCCCTATATCCATTTCATACATGGCTCTCCGCAGATACCACTGCGTATCAGTGCTACCTTTCAAATGAACGTTGCACGAGCCGTACGAACCTGGTTTCTCTAGGGGCTAGAGTTACATACATCGATATGTCCTATAGATGCTCTGTATATCCTTGCAGTGCATACTTCGATAGCCTCGACATACACGCCTCTCCGCCACAAGGATGGGCCGCCTGGAAGTTCCTTTGACCTTTGGGCCGTCTCTGCCGTTACACGCCATGCCAACTTGTCTGCCTGTTTGATAGCCATCGATCGTAGCTTGGACGTTATATGTTACACTGCACCAGCTGCTAAATATGCAAGGCAAGCCCAAAACTGGAGAAACACGGCAGAGTCGGTGGTTCAGAATAGCTTGCCCTATCGAGGCCGGAGTGCTACCTTAACCAATAGATGTATACGGAGGTTACACCCGATATAACAGAAAGAACGGTACAAACGGCGACCAGATTGAAAAAAAGGAATGAAAAAATAAGACAAGAACAAGGCAAAGTAATCACCCTACGGCCTGCTGGGATAGACCGGGCCAGACGAGCAGCTCATCGAACAGGAACAGGATTGACTGGCAGCCAAAAAAGAGCTAGCCATAGAATAAGAAAGGAGGTCAAGAACTACGTTGCGACTTTTCACTTGATCGGTTGTATTCACCAATGAACTCACCACATATATTCACCAGCTGATTAGCCCCCGTTCTCGATCAAAACCTCCCCTCAGTTGCGTATCAGGTTTAACAACCTTGCCCTTTAGCACAGTGTACTTGATGATACCTTCACAGTCTTCTGGACGGATTCTGGCAAGCCATATGCCCTGAACAGCGCCCTCGATACCACCATCAATCCCATCGCCGCGATCGTCATCTTCTCCCTGGCCTTTTCTCTGCGCCTCTTTTTTATACCACTCAAAATCTCTCCTCCGATAGACCATCACGTTAGCGGAGTATTTGTGTCCTCCCACATGCGAGATGAAGTATATACCTACCCCGCCTGGCCTTTCGTCATGAAGATCCCGGTACAAGCCCAGTGGACGTAAGTGGCGTTCAAACTCACGTCGTAAGAGGGGAGCTGACTGGCCGCATCGTGCGTCGCGGGTACGCTGTGAACAGAGCAGTATCACCGCTGCATGTGGACAGGGCCGAGAAAGAAGAGGTGTGGGAATCTTAGGAGCAGCGGGCACATCATGAGCTCCATCTGCGTTGCTCCCACTTATAGAGGAGGGCTGGCTTCCTCGTTCTGCGTCTTCAATTGGCTCTGTATCTACCATGGGAGTGTTGTTCGGTAGTGGCGATTGATTCAGCGGTGTGGTCGTTGTGGCAGCCTTATCGATGAAGTGGTGAATCAGGTCTGGCGCAAGCGCGGGTGTGACATTCTCCACTATCGTAAATGCAGGTAATATCAAGGCTGTTGTCGGTTGCTCTCCCTCGGGATACATATGGTATTCATCCGGTACTGGCATATTAGAGGCGGATAGTTTGAGTGTCTGCATCATATGGCCGTATTAGCACGTCATGATATCTTGCCTCTGTCCTACGGTGTATAGACACATACTCCATTTACAGGCTTCACCCCACTCTTTTCGACAGCTTCCATAACGCTGCCTTTTTCGTCGGCGACATCTCGAACCCAATCTGTCTTACCCGTCGCAATAAGGACGTGGGTTGCCCATCCTGCGACGTTCCCGTATAATTTGTCTTCCAAGTCCACAACAAATTTCGCAGGGTACCGGATCGTACAGCTTGCGCAATCTCTGTCACAATCTTCTCCGTCTAGTTCAGGTCGGACTTTGGGGAATAGCACATCTTCACTGGCGGTGGTAAAAGTTATCTGCGTCTCCGCTTTCAGCTCATTATCTGCATCCGCTTCAGCCGGAATATCATTAATTTGGCCATCAGTTGATGTAGTTAGATTCGACCGAGACGAAGATGCCGATAGAGAGAGTGACGAGAGTCCTCTCTTTAGGAATGACTGCATAGTGGACTAAATTGTTGATATCTTTATTTGTTGGGCATTGTGGGGTTATCAGATCAAAGATTGAAAATTTATCTTATCTGATGCGTCTTAGACGACCCGAGCCTCGCTTCGGCGGAAAAATAGGCGCCGGCTATCATCACGTGTATAACTAATAACTTTACGTAAGCAAGTAGCTTTTCCAATGTTTTCCTTCTTTTCTTTCGTCTGATATCAAACAGCTCCTAATAATTGATAGGACTAAGTATGGATTCTCAAACTTTATACTTGAGCAAACACAGTGGAGATACCCGTCAAAAATACCCCTGGCATTAGTTGAATTCACAAAAGGAAGACAGTGTGGCGTGGCATCAGACCCCAAGTTGCAGATAACCAACTCACACTGCATATGCAGAACTAAGTGGATCAGCCTGGTTGGGGACGGTTTGGTCCGCAAAAAGAAAGTAGCAGAAGCATCTATTCGGGCGAAGGGAACTCTGATCCTGGCATGTTCATGTATGCCTCAAGTGACGACATATATCCTTCCTTTTACTTGCCCTCAGCAAGTACACTTGCACATTTAACGCATATGGCCGAACCGAATACGGCCCGCCCTCAAAGTGTCAACTAGGCAACGGTCAATTTGCTGTTTCTGATGTTATTTCAAACATTCCAAGTTTTACCACAAAGATCCTTACGAGCACCCGGCCATGGAAAACTGTTGTAAAAAGGTGGACTACGGAACAGCACCATTTCTATACGGAAGTCTAGGTAGGCCCCTACACTCAATCTCCCCAGCACGCCGGGAGAAGTGGTTGATCATAATAAACCCTTCCACCCCAATATCTTGAGTGGGTATTTCCTGTTTTTTAGAAACAGTGGGGGAAAACCGGGTTGATAGAATGTGTATTAATAGTATCTAGTTACTAAGAAGTGTCTGATATCTCCATGACCTGTTTCTTGACCTGTTCTACCGTAGAAGAATTCATGAAGAATTCTTACCAGCCCCGGGCTTATTTCATCTGGTATTGTTTGTTGGCATGGAATTATATTTGCCGTGGCTCCTTTGCTAGCCGAGATGCCCTAGGCCGGATAGTTGGGAGAGTATTAACCAAAGCTTGGTATTCGAGCCCGAGCACTCCGCATCAAGGAAAAGTGGAGTGCCCATCCGGGAATCTCGCATAAGAGTAGCTTGGCTCCCCATCTCTCTTGGAGCTGCTTAGCTTGGGCACTGATGAATCTTCGGTAAGATTTCTGGCACCATTATATGGCATTTCTAATAGAGACAAGGGTGACAGCCAAACCCTTGGTTGTACATGTATTGAGTCATTGAGACTCATGATGGACAAACAAAACCACCTGGGATTGGTGGTGTACAATTGGCTTTTATCCACCATATTCATACATGGGAAACTGTGCGGTGAATGACACTCTCTCCGGAGTTAACTGAAGCATTTGAGCGTACTAGTTGTAAAGATCTGGTGGATGGGGTTCGCCGTGCCCGCACACTGCGTGTATCGTTTGTTTCAAGACGGAAGCTGCTCTTATCAGAAGCCGAGTAAATTGAAGAATACCACGAGCGAGATGGTCGAAGTCCCCTGTTCTCTGCAACTGATACAAAAGATTGGTCGGAACTTGAAAAAAAAGGTCTATTTCCGTAAGAAGAGCCTTGACCGACAACTGATCCCCCCGGGTCAGACGAGTCCGTTGACTGTATTTCCGAAATAATGGACGGATCAATTCCTTTCATGCTCCGTAAAATTTCAGCGAAGAGTCCCATCATTTCACGAAATTCGCTTTCCTCTAGCGGCCGCGCCGAGAACCGCGAACACTCGTACAACCGAAGAAAATCCCGGATTAGGTGCGGTGGGTCGATCAGGTTTAGGCGGTTGAGGTGGTTCAAGTAGTCACGAAGGCACATATTTGATGGCCTCTGCAATACCTCGACAACACGTTTATCTGGGACTTCCTCTTGACCTCTCTCATTCTCCTGAAAGTTATTAGAAGCTTGATGAACCAGTCGCGAGGCTGGCCTGGGGTCCATAGGAGCTAGAGATACAGCTTTCGCCTCTATCAAATGGGGAAGTTCTTTGATAACTACCTCAAACTCCTGGTTTGGAAGATCTTGACAATGCGGTGCCGTCCAGCCCGCATGTGAAATCGAGCCCCATGGAGGATCTTGATCTCTTGGAATCAGAAGGGACTGGTCAAGATGAGAGGTATCGTCCTGAGTAACATCCCTTGGCCGGGCCTGTTGGGCAATTACAGAGCTCCGGAGGAAGCCTTCAACAACGAGCCTTCTGACCGTCGCTGGTACGTCTGCTTTTTCGACGGGGATCCATGGCTTTGGGATTGCCGCAAAAACGCCGCGGTTTGTGAACAAGCGGCCAGCATATATCACGAAAGAAAATGATAGAGTAAGTAAATACACTATACTGACGGCAAAGATGTTGCCTAGACTGTTGCTTCGACGGGACTGATAGATTATGTCTGCAGGGGAAAGGATTGTCAAGGCTAGGAGAATAATGGAAAGGAAGGAAAAGAGAGTCGCGGAGACGATGCGAAATAGGCGCCTATAAAATGACATGCTGAATATCAAAATTTATGCAAATAAGCCCCAAGGGACTATACGTAGGTTGCATAGCTGAAAAGATGCAGGGCTTCGTGCTTATCATTTTGTTGTTTGTTCAACCTTTTGATGTTTCCTTTGCCCCTTAAACTAAAATACATGATTACATAATCAAAACTATCAAAGCTAAGCCATAACTAAATGGACTCAATTTGATGATAAAAGAACCTGGAAGATCAATGTACCATTGGTAAATAGATTATATTTTTACATAAAGTAGGCATCTCTAATTATTAGTAGGTATGACTCAATTCCCTTCTGCACGGGCGACAAGTCCTGCATCCAACCCAGTCGGTTCCCACGTATCCTTGATCTTCTTGTTTTGAGCCCAGACAACGTCTCCCTTCAGATATACAAGAACACCACCCTTCCCATTAGCACTAGCCGTAATCCTAAAAAGAGGGAGACCACTTTGCAAATGGGCTTCACGGAGGGGAACCATGAGAAGACCCTCATCGCCACACCATTCCTCAACGATATCTTTGAAGGAAGGCTCCTCAATATGTACCTTTTGAGGTTTCCCAGGTTTTTCATTTGCATGCTTGTCACGGTGTTTGTGGTGCGACGGCTTTTGATGAGATGATGACGAGGAAGCAGGAGGTGGTAGATCCGTCTTTGCTTTGTCTCCAAGGTCGAGGGCCAGGTTCATCATTTCAAGGCCTCGGTTCCATTCTGCTGCAACTTCGGGGATAGCATTGATTTCGTCTGGTATTTGTGATTTCCACCAAGAGAACCATTGACCAACTTCATCATAGTTTGGTTCTGAGGTGAGCCATAGGTGCAAGATAGCATGCCATTTTGGGAAAAATTCAGAAGAGAGCAGAAGACCCAAAACGCTGGGTTTAAAGAATGGCTTCCACTTCATCACATCTTCAAACGCAGTTAGGTCCTGATCTTGTGGATTGACGTCAAACTCTTCCCGCAGATGGCGGCCAAGCCGGGGTAGAAGATGATTCTGCAAAGCTTTATCAAATTCAGAGCCCAGAACGTCTTTCCACACTTCAATTTTGTGTACAAGGCCGCGAACCAGATCCCAGGTATCCAACAACACCCGAAACTTCCTCTTCGCATCCGACATCAGACCAGTTGGCGCCTTGGGGTCAGTATGGTGCTCGTCGAGATAACGTAGCCAGTCAAAGAGCCACCATGGGAAGTGTTGTGAGGAGCCATTGTTCTTACTACTCTTCGGCCTCCAGGACTTTAGTGCTGCGGTGAGTTTAGGAACAATTACCTGATTTAGTATATTTGAATATACAAATCCAGGTAGAAGGTCTTTCCATTCTTCCATAAGTGATGTTGCAGGACCAGGGTCATGAACTTCCCATTCATTCATTAAAGCGGACCGAACCCTGGGGAGCCACAAAGAGTACATCATAGACTCGTATGGTGTAGTTGACTGACGGTATTTTTGTGTTTCGATATTTGCCTTTTTCGTGCGGGACATGAATTGATGTAAGCGGCGGAAATTTGAAACTAGATACTTTGGATTTGACAGAGGAGCCCAGTCCTCCAAAGACTCCTTCAACAACGGATGAACGGCAGCGACAGCAACTTCCGGAAGTTGGCATTCATCAATCAGGTCTTGATAGTTTGTTTCAATCTCTTCCAATTTCGTAGTAACTTCTTCCCATCTTTTGTCAAGGTCCTTGTCTGAACTCGTAATTTCTAAACCTTCGATAGCATTTGTCAAAGCGGTTATGTTCTCCAATTTGGACTGCTGAACATCCATTTCATCAACGATTTGGGCTTCCTCAAGTTCAACAAACTTCTTTCTCTCGCTGAGGCCTTTCCATTCATCAGCAAACGCTTCGAGGTCATGACGGGCACGTCGAGCAATTTTCCAAGCTTCTCCTTCATTTGCATTAACAAATTCCATTGGAGTCATCAGACCAGCTGTTGATGTCAAGAGCTTCTGCTCCTTGCCGGTGGCGTCAACTAAGGATTTCAGCACATTGGGAACCGCCAGTCCAGCCGCATCGGCTTCAATCTCCCGTGCTGTCCTATACTTCGGCTTTGCTGGACCTCTAGGTGTACTGGCTCCGCTTCCACCGCTGGTCCCTTCTCGCAACCTTTTCTCTTTGAGCTTTTTACGCAGCTTGCGCTCTTCGTCGGAGCTCGTTTCCAGAACCTCTCCTCTCCTAGCAGCTTCTCGTTTGGCTTCGTCTTTTGCCTGTTGTGATTTCTCCCTGACCGCACCTAGACCAACTCCCTGGGGTCTGAGGACAGTTTCCACAGGATTGAGGATACCCTGCCCGCTTGTACCAAGGCCCTGGCCTTCCACATAGCCCATCTTTGCCATCATGCGGGCTGCAAAGCTGTTGGCTACCATGGGAGTTGACTTTCCTCCGCCGCCTGACTTTCCATTGTTTGTTGCGTTCTTCCATGCTGGGCGAGCTGCTTTCGACGCCATGGTCGGAGGTGACGGTGAACGGTTGGAAGCAGGCGCAAAGCCCTGGAATCCGAATGACGGTCTCGCGTAGGCCTCTTCCTCTTCCTCCTCCGAGTCCACGTCACTGATCTTCCGTTTCTGCCTTGCAAAGGACGGGCGATATGTAGAATCCATCGAGCTTGTAACCCGGTATCGTTCGAGGTAGGACTAGGTATATAACCGGGAAAAGATAGTGTAGTCAAAATGGACGTCCTAAGCTCTGCTCCCATCCCCCACGAAGTCCTTTGACTTGCTGGTTTGTGATAAGTTGATGTGCCTGACTTTTGCTCAACGTCGCGCTTCTTCGTCTGCTGGATCAAAAATAAAGTTCGGGACTGATATCGGATAAACTGTATCGCCTTATCTCCGAGACGCCGATGACATCAGTGATTACTAATAGCGACATTGACATCAACAACAACTTTTGCATCTAAAACTTGTCAACATCGTTGTTGATATCATCATTTACCACCGAGGATCACCGAGATTGGAGTATATATAAGGCCTCAATTCTCCTACCCTACTTCAATTGAGCCGACCAGAACCGAGTATAGGCCAGAAATCTGCTAAACATGGCTACTTCTACTCTTTTCAGACCAGCTGCCCGTGCTGGAGCTGCAGCATTCCGCTCGGCCGGTCCCCGGGGCCTTGCAGGTGTTGCTTCTGCTCGATTCATCACCAAGGTTACTTTGCCGGACCTGCCATGTAAGTGTGAATGCATGGGGTAGATCCTTTTGACTTCATGCGCCTTTAAGTTATCGACTTTGTTTACATCCTTCCTATTGCACCCAATGGAAGCGCCGGGTTGCCTGAATGCTGCTTACATTCTATCCGGATACCATTGGACAGCCGTCACTGACTTGATATTTCCATAGATGACTATGGCGCGCTTGAGCCAGCCATTTCCGGCAAGATCATGGAGCTTCATCATTCCAAGCATCATCAAACCTACGTCAACTCCTACAACGACGCAGTTGAGAAGCTCGCCAGTGCCCAGGGCAAAGCCGATATCCAGACCCAGGTCTCCTTGCAGGCATTGACCAACTTCCACGGAGGTGGTCACATCAACCACTCTCTGTTCTGGGAGAACTTGGCCCCCAAGAACTCTGGTGGTGGTGAGCCTCCATCTGGTGCTCTTGCAAAGGCTATTGATGAATCTTTCGGTGGTCTCGAGCCGTTCCAGAAGACCTTCAACACTGCTTTGGCTGGTATCCAGGGAAGCGGTTGGGGATGGCTGGTGAAGGATAAGCAGACTGGCAAGATCCAGATCAAAACTTATGCTGTATGCCGAGACCTTTCCCTTTTCCTAGTTCTAGATGCTGACTTTCCGTTACCTATTAGAACCAAGACCCCGTCTCCGGTCAATTCATCCCTCTTCTCGGCATTGATGCCTGGGAGCACGCATACTAGTCAGTTTCCCTCCATCTGTCTCCAACGCATACACTTACTAACGAGTATACGTACATAGCCTCCAGTATGAAAACCGCAAGGCTGAGTATTTCGGCGCCATATGGGATGTTATTAACTGGAAGACTGTTGAGAAGAGATATGCCTAAGGAAATCTCTTGTATATGTACAACAGCTCCCGGCTGTATACAGCGGCACTTCGTTACCAATTCTTGCTGAGACAAGTTTCCCAAAACAAAATATTCCCCTGAGCTGTGTCTATCTCTTTGTAACTATATATACAAATCCCTGCGGTCTTAAGGCATCAATATACCTCGCTTAAACAAGCCATGCTAGAAAAAAAGAGAGCCCAGTTTAACAGTATAGATAGCTATATCATTTCATCGTCTAACCAGAATACGTCGTGATCCCACCTAGGTTGGGAAAGCATATCTAATTTTATCCCCATAGCACATTCGTTTCACGCACTTATACTTGTTTCTTCTTTTCTTTTGTCCTCAATCGTTCACTCCTTCCCTATAAAACGCCAGGCTAAGAAAAATCGTATTTGTATACATTCCATGCAAAAAGGCATGTACGAGGATGGATAAAACTCATATAACCTCCAGAAGCTGGAATAGCATCATAAATAAACACCAGGAAGGTCAAAAACACAATACAGAAAAAAATACATACGGGACAAAATGGGTATGGGTATTTGAAGTGTACAGTTGATGGTTAAAGAAGTGTGTGTAGGCTATGCTATGTCAATGCACAAGGGAGTACGTGAATACAGATGGGTGGTAGAGGGGTTGGGGGGTCTTATGTATTTCTTTCATCTGCGCGGTCGGCGGACAGAAAAGCGTGAGCGTCGATCAGACGGTTCCTCTGCATGCATTGAAGCAGAGAGTGGGTTCATTTCGGTGGGAGAACTGGAGAGGTCATTGGTAAATGCCAGTGCAGAAAGAGGTCGAGTACTTCCTCGAACAGGCGTTCTCTGTGTCTGTGCATGCGACGGAGCCTTCTGTTGATCGTGCTGGGGATGAGCGTACGCTGATAGAACAGAAGTTGCCGTAGCAGGCGGAGTTAGAGATGGATCAGCATCCTTGACGGTACCGGAACCTTTCATCCAGCCAAAGAAACCGTGCGAGCTGCGCCGTTTATGGTCGTTTGTTTCTGAGGTCTTTGGTCTGCGGGTTGTGCCTCCTGCGTGGGTGGTGGGGGAGGGTGTCTCGTGGTGGTCATTTTGTGGAGTTTTAGGACCTGTCGCCGGTGAATTTCCGGCAGACGAAGCAGGGCCTGCTATGGAATTGCTTCGGACCGCAGGAGAAAGGGTAGGAGTTTTGTTGAAGAATGGAGGACGCAGGTTGATACGCCGACGAGGTTGAAGTTCAGAAAGGACACGAGCACCTCGATTGCGGAAGCCGTTGCTCACAGGAGTGGTTTGCTGTTCATTGCCTGCGGGTTGCTCCATTGGCTCTGAGGATAGATGCTGGGCGGGCTTGATATCTTTATCTTCGTTGGAGGAAGAAGCAGGCAGTGCAGCCTCTAGCCAATCCTCGGGCGTAAGGGACGGGGCATTGGACACCTTTCGAATCTGTTCCTGAGAAGACTTTTCGCGACCATTACGGCTCCTGTTTTTGGGTATAACTACGCCCAACTCGTTGACAGCTCCGGCATGAAATGTAGGGTCAAAAGTCCGGGTAGCTGGACGGTGAGTATACGCAAAGGATGGAAACATGCTTGCCATCTGGTATTCTTCGTCAGTAATAAAGGCTGGCTGAGTTGAGTCACTCCATGTCTCCAGACCGTCGGACAGAATCGTTTCTGCAGTGCTAGGTCGTGTAGTTGCAACGTCGTTTGCTGACCGACGGCGTCCGAGCGTGCGGTCAATGGAAAGTGTTCGTCCAATAGTACTTGAACGGTCATATCGGCTTCGCTCGGCAATGATGCTTGTGTTGGATTTGTTGCGCATATCAGCATATGTTGTGCTCATTGTATCTGGAGTAGGAGGGAGTCTGGCGGCATGATACTGAGGAATGACCAAAGATGGAGGTTCAAAGTTAGAACCTTTTGAAGGCTGTTTAGCCCCAAGCAGAGCAAATTGGTTGTTCGTTGGCGTTCGTAGAATTGCATCTTGCTGACGGGCTTCCTTCGGCTTGGATATTCTTGTCGTTTCCATCCCATCAGGTTGCATCCAGTGTTCAATACGTGAAAGGCTAGTTGGTTTCTTAGATGTACTGTGAGAACGGTCTCGGGGGGATCGCGAGTCTTCGACGGGGATCTTTGCAGTAGCAAGGTCGGTATTGACCTTCAACTTCGAACGGCCGGGTCCATATGCGTCTGAAGGGCTTTGTGGCGGATCCAGATAGCTGCATTCACTCAGTGCGCTTAACCTAGGAGACTCCATCTCATGCGTTCCATCATCCGTTCCTCGTGTGGAAAAGGCATTGAATGTTGTTCGAGATTTGTCTGAATCCGTCATATATATATTCCTCAATGCGCTGGTACTGTTATCCTCGCCCTGAAGAAAGGAGGGTTGACGCTGCGGACGTCTAGCGGCGCCTGGAGGAGGAGGAGTGGGAGTCTGGGCATGGACCTCCATTTGGTTGGAGTAGCTACGGGGCATTGATGGCCGCTTATCCCTGCGGGAAGATGTGCGCTCGGGGACATCCAGAATTATCTTGTTCTTGGGCGTGAGTGCCTGGGGAGAACTAGATTGGAACACAGCGGCCGTGCTGTCACTGGAGCAAGGTCTGGCGGTCACAGGGCGTTCTTCTTCCCTCTGAGCTTCAAGGGCTTCCAACTTCGCTTCTAGCTGGCAGATGAGTTCAACTGCTTCATTGACGGCCTGGTCTCGTTTGTCGAGCTCTGATCTCAGTTCCTCGTTTGATTCTCTGAGTCGGTGGTTATCCTCTTCAGTGGCGCGGAGTTCTTGTAACTCCTGATCCATGAGTTCCATATGCTGGACCTGCTCTTCGAGTTCATCCATCTTTTCCAATTTCTTCTCCAGAGCAGATACCTGCTGCGTGCGATGGAATACCTCAAGCTTCAGGTCGAAGTTGAGCTTGTTCAATTTTGATACATACTACCTTCCAGTTAGATAGACTTGTTTATGATGGATTCAACGAGCTCGCTTACCTGGTCCATCTCTCTGAATCCCATCTCTCGGGGCTGTTTGAGGCCCGCCGACAGGGCATTGTTAATCTTGCGCTGCTTCTCGGAGGACGAGTCCTCTTGTTGGTCTGTAGTTGCAGCAGTATTAGAGGCCTGGGGACTGTTCTCGACATGATGCTGTTCACAGGCAGAGCTGGCTCGAGGACCACGAGAAGCGCGCTGTTCGTTGATGAGGTTCTGAAGGAGGGTCGATGTTGGGTTCACAAAAGGAGATCCAGCCGCGCTTGAGCTCCCTACAGCTTTGTTAGCAACCCGTAGCCGTTAATTCTTCGACATGTATAGCACTCACTTTGCGCTCCATCTGTGTCTTTGGCCTGGCCGGGCAAGTGCCTGTATTCTAGAGGAGGGGATAGGTCAGTATTATTATGCATTTAGACGCTCCTGTCGGAATGGCTGGGGGAGTACAAACCAGCAGGTATATGGACGCCATCGTTCAGCGTATGCAGACGAGGACTCGGCCGCACACTCTGAGACTGCTCGGCGGCCATCTGCTTGCCTTTTGTCCCGTCAGTCTCCCGCATCCTGCGGCTCGGGCAAAGACTTGAGTGCGTACTGTTCATGCGCCCCGAGGGCTCCAGGGAGCGTCTCTGTCTCGCATCCATGGCCGAGCAATCAATTGAAGCCGTGCCAAAGACAGGATCCGGTTCAAGCGACGGTAGAGGTCAGGCTCGCGCAACCATCGAGGACAAGCCTTTCGGAGAGAACGAAGAGGATGGAGGAGGAGATTAGGACGAAGGGAATGAAGCTGATAAGCGACTCGAGTCTGCGTCTGCGTCCCTGTGTGGGTGGCGGGGGGCGCAGGAATGCGATATCTGTGACTCGTTCGAAAGCGTGACAGGGATAAACGGCGTATTCTGGTCTGCGAGAGGCAATGCAGGCTGCAGGAATTGGACGTGTGAAGATGTTGTGTAGGCGTTGTTGTTTGTTTTATGAAATGTGATGTAGAAGAGCGAGCGGAGCGTTTTGGTGGCTGGCAGTTCACATCTCGGTGTTTTCCCCCCTGAAAGGAGACGCCCGTCAAAGAGGCAGCGGCGGCGATAGCTGTTATTACACAGGGACCTGCGCACAGGATTCAATAATAAAAATATGTACAAGCAGACGGCCGGCGACTCGTACAGCCACCTGCACGAAAGGAATACAACAGTAACAGCTCTTTAAGTAACTTCTTAGTGTGTGCATCTGCGCACTCTGTGCCGACCCAGCCTCCTAGAGAGAAACACCGAAGCTCGCGCTAGCTAGCTATTTATCTAACTAACTACCTAGTCTTAGTTGCCCCTGGCAGAGGTCTCGCAGGAGCTCGTATGCATCCAATCCCGGTCGATAGCCAGCCAGGGCAGCGCTCTCACGTCGAAGCAGGGTTAAGCTCGCGGGAGCCGTCCATGGTTGGTGAAAAACCTGCCCGCTGCCCCCCTGTGTTCCTGAGCGTTGCAACGAATAACAGTCTGCCGTGCACTCCATGGGAACTCGTTCAACCTGCTTCACCCAGATGTATATGGAGTAACGTACGGAGTATAGTTACGTTTCATGTTTCATTTCTTCTTTGCTTCCCCCGTCCAGGCTCTCATGCTCTTGACGCTCTCATGGGCGGCCCGGAAGACTGCAGCAGCGGAAGTCAGTGATCCGTGGTCCGTACGTAGTCAATGTCAAATATCCAATAGTAGAAGTATAAAACTCACGCTGGCGCTCAGTCTCGTCGAGGCCACGAAGAAACTCCTGGCCTGACATCGGTCCAGCGGGATTGTGTGCATGATCTGATATCTGCATCGCCCTCGTCTTGAATGTCTACGGGAGGTTAGCCAGTAATCAAGTGCCTGGGAAGGGGTGTCGCGGTATCACGACGTACGTGGGAGAGCACGTCGCCCATTTCCTCCTCCTCGAAGAGCTGCAGTATCCTACACCCCAGCCGGTAGAAATGAGGCGCCAGAGCCCGCAGGTCGACCGTCCTGGGATCGGCCTTGAGGGCGTTCATGACCTGCTCTGACAGCGCTTTGGGCAGGTCTAGCGTTACCAGGGGTGATGAGCCCTGACGCGCTCTTGTAGCCAGTCAGTATAAGCCAGAATACATATACCATAACGGAGGCAGACTGACCCGACCGCAAGCATCTCGCCTAGCCAGAGAGGCAGCTCGACCTTGGAGCCGGCTTTTATCTGAGTCCGTTAGCCTGTATATCTACATATACACATTGGAGCAGATAAAGACTTACATCTCCGCCGGCGTTGCCATCGAGAAACCCCAGTTTGGGGACATCCAGCTCGAACGTACACGGGACTTTCTGTTCCAGTCAGTCTCCAATCTCTTCACTTCTCATGTCTAGTTGGTCTCTTCTTCTTGATATCCTGCTCCTGATCCTGTGGTCTCTCTCTATACCTGCGAGGACTTACCTGCGAGTCCGTCAGGATAGCGTCGACGTCGTAGTAAGACATGCTATCTCGTCTCTCGGTCTCTGATCTCTCTCTATCTCTATATCTTCCCTTCCTTTCCGCTCTCTTCTCCGTCTTGAATATCGCTGTCTTCTTCTTCGTCTTCTTCTCTTCTTCTTGATATTCAACTTCGCGTCGTCGCTTTTTCCCAACACGGTCACGTGCCACACTCTATATTAACTTCTTCTCTTCGACTTCATCGACTTTTCAACATCAAAATATCGACTTCTTCTACTCGGTATTGAGGATTCTCCCTGCTGGGTTATTACATGAATATGCCGGGAATGATTCTGTTTCTCGTTTAGCGCAATGGGTGGCTCAGAAGATGAGCAATCATTATCGGCAGATACCCCAGAAGCATATCGAAATAGCTGCTGGCTGGAAGCGTGAGACCTCGGTCATAATCAGGCACGATGAAGTTATGAATACGATAGAAACTTTCTAGACTCTTTATGAAGCGTCTTACGAGGCTACGGGTGTTATTATAGCCTTGTCTGAGCGGCCCTTCAAAGGAATCGCCTGTAACAAAGTCAATGGCCTGAAACTCCACGTCAACAAACAATCCGTCGTTAAGGAGTCCAACAAGTTGCAGAACAAACGGAGTTCTGGTCTATGGAGACCATGGAACTGTAGGCAGATTGGTCAAGGCTATCGACACTCATGACGCATGGGGTGGCAAGGCAAAAGCAGTAGACTTACTGCCAGATTGAGGGCCTATCCTAATGATGCCATTCAGAGAGCAATGAATATTCTTCCCTGCCCTATATAATGCATTGCACTCATACTAACCCCATAAGATACGGAATGCATATTGACCATATACTAAACGGATAGCTTAGGGACTCCCGATAGAAAGTACACCGTGAAGCATAGCCAATAGTACTCTCGTGGTCGAGGGCTCATAGCACGTACTACTGTTATGACTAGTCAAGAGACAACACCTTTAATATATTATTCGGTACAATGCAACTGCTAGACGGGAACAAGCAATCAAGCAACGTTCAGACACATCAGGCATTTGGGGTCGCTGACCCTGTAAAGAGCGCTACACAATTCACGGCCATTGGGTCGTTATCCAGCAAGGCGGACCCTTGCATTCATTGCCTCGAGACCTTCTTGTGGATATGACAAATATATAAAGATATCGACGGTTGGAGCTGTACGGCTGATGGGAATCTAGACTTTCAAACCATGAAAAAAACTTGACAAGCGCGACTTTTCAAAACATCGCAGGAGTGTTTCACCCCCTTCTGTCGGCCGTGGATCAATCGACTACGCCAAAATGGCATCCCTGGTTGGCCATCATTGGGGAGAAGCGAATATTCAAGATGGCGGGGAGATAATGACTAGGTATACGCCAGGATGCTTGCAGAGAGATTCTGGGGACTGTCTCTGCTGGTTTCATGGCTGTCGGCCTTTGACAAGGCACAGCACTGCCTGGGGGTAAAATGTATCGACAGACGGCCATATCGATGCCTACCAAGGGACATCTGTCTATATATCGACCTATCTGCCCTGTATATAAACACGATAGACTTGGCCACGAGCAAGTAACAAGTAACTGGCGCCGCCAGCTGGCACCCGCATCCAACTGTTTACATCCATGCATATAGATCGCTGCAGGCGAGGATGAAACATCTCCACCAGTGGCGAGTCAACTTTTCTCATCAACCGCGTTGGACGCAGCCCAGATACTAACAGGACAGCCAGAAGAACATAGCAGCAAGAGGCAGAGAAGCAGCAGAGGGAGACAGGCGAGGCGGATAATGACACTCGCTCCGTCTGCTCTTCTCTGACTGACAGAGAGTGACTGACCGGGACGCTGACAGACAGACAGACAGACAGACAGACATACTGAGATAGAGACAGAGACACCAGCGGCACAGCTAACGAGCAGCTCAACCACCGCCAGAACACCATGTACAACGCCCTCGCGCAGACAGACCGGCTCGACGCTGCGTCTTCTGCCTCCGACGATGCCTCAGACCGCTCGCCGGCCCTCGGGTCGCCTGTGTTTGCGCCACTGGCGCTCGACTTCGACAACTTTGGCGGCTCAGAGCACAGAGACGCCGCCAGCACCGCGCCAGACTCGCTCCTCCAGACTGCGACGACGGCCATCATGCGCCAGAAAGCCGCCAGCTACGAGCTGGTCGAGGCAGACGAGTACGCCGTGCCCGAGAAAGCCCCTGAAAGGATGCCTGAGACAGAGAACAAGCCTGAGGAGCCGGTGATGCAGACGCCTCGCAGCCGGAGAAATTCAACGCCTCTACGCCATCCAACGCCTGACTTGCAGTCGATCCAGGGGGCCTATATCGGCAACGTGGAAAGACTCGAGAAGTCTGCTGAGCGTATGAGCATGGAGGTCGAGGCCGAGAGGGTCCTGGAGACGCTGAACCGCATGTCGATGCCCCGGTCGAGGGCCACTTCAGGGGCGTCCATCGCCAATTCGAGGGCCTCGCCCGGTTCCCCTGGCGCCTCTGCTGCTGCTGCTACGTCTATTTCAGCGTCCGGATACGGGAGTTTGTCGAGACAATCTTCGCTGAACAGGCCGCGGCTACGGTCTGGCTCGTCTGCGTCTCGACTGGCTCACATCATCGAGCCAGAGAACGAGGGTGCTGCTGAGATGGCTCCTCCGACCATACCGCCTCCCCCTGAGCACCGTCTGGAACAACAGCCATTACAATATGGACAACAGCAAGAGCAGCAATATGGACAGCAGAATGAGCAGCAATATGGGCAGTACGAGCAGCAGAATGAACAGGGAGAAAGACCGGAGAGTGCTGGCTCTGGGGACACCTACCAGCAGTCTACGAACCTGTTCAAGGACTTCGACGGCGTTCACTTTACACCACATATCAGAGAAGTACCTCGTTCCCGCGGAGTCTCTCTCTCGAAACCTCCTCTCGCAGCCGAAGCTGAACACTACAATAACCCTCCTCCCGGCCAGGATGTGGTCTACTACCCGGCCCCCGTGCCCATGATGCTCAACCTGCCCCAACGACTCTCCCGCAAACCTCCAATGTCCGAGCAAGAGAAACGACGCACGCAATTGATCAATTCGATCTCTCCGGAGGCACGCAAGTCGGCCGCCTGGATCACAGACGCCGAACAAGGCTCGAATGTAGGAGACAGGATGAGCAAGCGGCTATCAAATCTCCCACCACAGCTCCGTGCAAGCGCATTCTTTGACGCTCCCAAGACCCAGATCGATGTTCGTATACAAGGAGAATCAGCTGTTGATACGTTGGAGAGTATATTGGATGCTGCAGCACATGCTCCCGTCAGTGCCTTTACAGACCACCCTATAGTCGGCCACCTGGGCGCAGATGTGTACAAGCAGAAACGCGCAAAGAACAAGATCAACAAAAAGAGAAGGTCAGCGAAGCCGGATGGAACCATGACTACTGATCGATCCGTGTCCTCTACCACCAAGCCGGGAAGCCACATACGTACTCCTTCAGACGGACAAATGCTGGACAATGTCGACGAGAGTACCTCCTTGCGGAGTAACTTCGACGAGCACGCCAGCCATGGATATTCCAGAACTCCGTCGCCCTTGAGAGAGGCTGGAGCGCATGAAGAAGATGACGAGGAGGAAGAAGAGGAGGAAGACGAGGAAGAAGAAGACGATGACGAGGGGAAGAACGACGAACCAATCTTTGGACCGCCAACGACCCTGCTTGCTGAGCTGCAGATGCGAAAGCATCAGCAAAAGATGAGAACCCGGACAGCAGCCACGGCGTTCCCCAATGGAATGCACTCGACGCTGCTTGAACTGGATAGCGTTGCACAGCGCCAGCGAGAGAAGCGAGACAAGGGCCGAGTTACACTCGCCTGGGAAGGCCACCAGGGTACAGGCCAGGACGAGCTCGACGACGACGATGTACCGCTGGGAGTCCTTTTCCCCGAGCAGAGCAGACTGCAGGACGAGAACCGACCCCTGGGCCTGATGGAGAAGCTTGTTCTTGAAGAGAGCGAGCCGCTTAGTAGACGACGGGCCAGGATCAGGGGAGAACCGCTCAACACGGCCCGAGCAGCAACGCCTCGCAATCTGGCCGCGAGGGACCCCAGCCCCAATAAGCGGGCTAGTACTGCATACACGCTTGATATTCCAGGTCTCACAGATAACAATGTGACCGGCAACGAAGAGAGCGGAGACGAAGAAGAGACGCTTGCGCAGCGGAAGAACCGTCTGAAGGCCCGTGATTCACGCAGCGATTTCGACGACCTGATATCTAAATTCGGAGACCTCGATGGTGCGGCCGACAAGGACAAGACCAAAGATGCGCCAGCGACATCAGCGTCGGCAGCAGCGGCAGCACAAGCAGCGGCAGAGCCAGAGGAAGAAACATTAGGCCAACGCCGCAAGCGTCTCCAAGCCGAAGCCAAGCTGCAATCCGCCTCTGCATCAGCAACTTCCTCCCCCTTCCAGGCCCGGCGGACAATGGCCAACGTCCTGCAGGCCCATCCAGCTCGTCCCGGCCTCGTCACCGCCCACTCAGAGCTCGACATGCGCTACCGGACGCCGGCAGCCATGGCCTCAACCCACTCCTTGCTCAATCTGCCTCCCACCCGTGCCTCGATGCTAACCAGCACCACGGCACCGTTCTCTATGGCCGGCCATCGTCTGTCTGGCGCACCAATGCTGCCTTACAGTCACGGCCCGCCACCGGGCACTGCTCCGGCCATGCTGAACGGCTCGGGCATGCTGGGCAGCAGCACCGGCGCCGGTGGCTTCGGCTATCCGACGAATGGATTCGTGTATAACCCAGCAAGCATGCATCCCGTCGGTGGGCAGCAGGAGATGATTGATCCTCGACAGCGGGACATGATTGATCGATGGAGACTGAGTGTTCGCCAGTAGCCTTCTGCTGGCTGTTGTCCTATCATGACTTTATTTTTTTTTTATTATCACTATTATCCCCCTTTTTTTGTCTTCTTTTGACTGTTTTACTGCCTTTTTATGCATTTAATCATCTACTTGGTGTAATATAGCATAGCTTGGTGTTGGACTGTTGGTTTCTCCCTTTTTTTTACTGCTGCTACCAAATCTATCTACCAAATCTATCTGCCAAATCTACCAATATCTTCAAATATCTGCCAAATAGCAATAGCAACATCTCCCTCTATCAAAGTCCGCCATCCAAGGGCCACAGCCAGGGTGCATCCCTGCAAGGCTGTGGCTCAACCGGCCAACGAGATCTCCGGGACAGCCAGCAAGCTCGCTCGCTATTTATAACTATTTATTTTTATTTTTTATTTTTATTTACATGCAGACGCATCGGCGCCAGTCATCGTCTCCCGTTAATCTGTTGGAAACGACCTCCTTTTCCTCTGCCATTCTTCTTCTTTGACCGTCCCTTAATCTCTTCTGCTTCTCCTCTTCTCCTCCTGCGACTGTTACTGCTAATACTAATAATATCTTCCCTTGCCTCGTGTTGTCTTCGCCTCCCGCAACCTGGAATCCACAGCGCAAATCCAATTCCACCGCCGCAAACGAAACAGCAACACAAAGAATGGCTGCATCCAACCCATAATCCAGACGCAGATAGACAAAAGACCGTCCGCAGAAGCAGCTCGCAAGCTCCCGATGTTCACCTACGCGCGGAGCGACGACCAGCGCCCGTCCAGCGTCGCCTGCGCCCCTCCGCCAGCCTCATCGCAGCCGCCGCCCCGGCCCAGCAGCGACTCCTTCACGGCCTCCAACTCGACCCTGACAGACGGCATCTTCGAGTCGGGCATCTGGACGGCCGAGCCAGACCTCAACTCGGCCTTCAACAGCGGGAAATGGTTCTCAGACGAGAAGATCTGCTGCTGTCCGGGAAAAACTGTCCCACCGTCGCCCGAGGAGAAAATCGTCGTGACGGAATACGAACTGAGGGACAACTGGCTGGCAAACGACCGCTATCACTCGAATGTCTCGTCCATGTATGGGAGCACGCAGAGCTCCCCGAGCGTGGGCGTGGGCGTAGGTGCTGGCTTTCAGCATCTGCCGCACCCCCAGAACCAGCATCAGGGCCCGGTGGCGGCGCCAGAGAACACGGCCCGCTCCTCGTCGGCCTGGAGATGGACGCTGGGCAAGGGATCGAGCTCGTCCCCCTCGGACAGCTTGAAGGGGAGCATGGGGGACGGGGGATACTCGCCTGGCGCGGTTGCGAGCCGGTCGTCCTCGAAGCCCTCGCCTGATACCAGCTCCAGCGCCTATGCGGGCGAGTCCAGGGGACTCCTGCGAGAGTCAGGCAACGGTCCCTCGAAGAAGAACCAGCAGCATCAGCATCATCATCATCAGCAGCAGCAGCAACAACAACAACAACAACAACAACAACAACACCATGGCCAGGAGGTGGTGGAGGTGCCATCGTCAAAGGGGACAAAGACGAGGCTGAACCTGTTGAATCCCATGGCCTTGCTTGCCAGGAGACGGTCTGCCCAGCCGGCCAGCGCGAGACCAGAGGATATCAGCATCAGCAAGCTCACTGTCCCAGCTCTGCCGGACGACTACGACCCGAGGATCAGAGGCAGTCTGGTCCATGATTTCTCAGTGCCGCGAGCTCGATCAAATATGGTGGATGGCGGCAATGCCCGCTCACGACAGCTCAGAGAGCTCCCTGACAATCCTCCCAGGCCCCAGAAGCCACCGCATCAGGCTCAGCAGATGCAGATCACAGCTCCAACACCGTACAGACAGATTAATAGAGCGTCCGTCGAACTGCCTCCGAAACCACAGGCTGAGAACCAGCAACTTCCCATACAAACGACCCCTAAAGTCGACGTTGATATGCAGCAGCAGCAACCAGCATCACCACCACCACAGCAACAACAACAGCAACAACAGAATGCTCAAGACACATCATCAACTTATACGAGATCTCCTCCGTCTACCTTACGGTACAAGCCCGGGTCAGTCCGGGATCCATCATTTGTTCCCCTAGGACTGCCACGACATTTGACCAGCAGTGCATCGCGGTTTAGCTTCGACCTGGCAGGCGCTGCCTCATCATCCCAGGAGAAGCTAATGGAAGAAAGACACAAGGAGAAAGAGGCTGCGAAGAGAGCCATGGGTACTAATTTAAGGAGTGAATTTGATGACGACTCCGATGAGTTTGACTACGACGCCATGATGGACGACGACGGACTGGAAGAGAAGATACCTGGCATCAACGCCGATGCTGACTCCATAGACGAATCTCATACCGCTGCAAATCCAGCCTTGCAGAATTATATGAAGTCATATGCTCCTACACTCTCTACGGTCATGTCTAGTCCTACAAGCCCTCCAGGGAACGGTTCTTTCGTCCCCATGGCTAATAACGGGGTCTCGATGCCTCCAGGATTTATCATGTCCTCGAATCAGCCTGGTCTGTCCATGTATACAGGGTTCCAGCAGCCCGTTCCACCCGCCATGGTGAGCCCTGAACTGCCTACCACGAACCAGGAAGCCTCCAGGGGTAATAATGGCGAGGATGACTTGTACTATGATGACGGTCTCTTTGGCGAACTGCCCCCTGAGATGCAAGGATCTACCATCGACGAGTCTATCTTTGACGATGAGACGAGCTATCTGTATGATAACAAAAGGCGAGCTGCTCAGCCTCCTCAGGCCTTGTCCGAGGAGTCAACCGCTGCCAGCCACGATAATCCAATGCCAATGCCGCAGAACAGCGTCGTGGAGGCCAGACCTGCTCACAACATGGATAAGTCCCCATCTCAATTCCAGGGACTAACAGAGGGAAACCTGGAAGCATACCATAGCGCCTTGGCCCAGGCAGCCAATGAAGCTGCTCGCAAGGGAAGGTTTGAACGGAACGCAAGTCTAAGTGAAACGTCCCTGCCAGAGGGAGAGTCTCAAACTGATCCATGCTTGACCACAGATGAGAGCAGAATGAGCCAGACAGTTGATACTGATGCGCTAGGCATGGATGACCCGCTAGACGACTTTGACTATTACGATGGAGACGGTCTAGACGATGATCCGATTATTGCCGAAGCCAATGCAGACGTCCTAGAGCATGACGATGAAGGGTTTTATGGCCGAGAATTCGGGTTTTATGCCCATGCCCATGGCAGTAACGACAAGGAGCGTGTGTACGGCGGCTACTTTGGCGCCCCTGGTTCGGAAGGGGTCATTCGAAACCACAGTGGACGGAAGAACTTTCGAGAACCCAGCCTGACACCGATTACCGAGCGGAGTGAATGGAGTACACGCAACTCAATTGTCTCTCTGGCCGCTCATGCCGGCCATTCGAGCCATCAGCAGCAACCTCCGTTGGCCCAGCTCGTTGATATGGAAGTCCCCGATGACGAGATCTCGCTAAGTGCTCTAATGAAGCTACGGCGGGGGGCCTGGGGCGGCAGCAACGGCAGTCTACGCAGCAACACAGGGGGTAGCCAGGGCGCCGCTTCACCTTCAGCGGCCCAACCTCACCGCGGGAACTTGACACACTACTACGACACGGGCTCGCCGGTACAAAGCAGTGGATTGATCAATGGCGGTGGTAACTCGGAAGTGAACAGTCCCACCCATACTGATAGGGAATTTACCCCGGACCCCAGAGCTATCAGAAGACACTCGGATACCATTCGACCCCCGTCTAGCTGGGACCCGGCAAGCAGGCATTCGCTACGCATGGAGGATGAGAAACCCGGTCCGATGTCCCCCGCTACAGGCGAGCGTATCAGCTACGTCCGAAGCAGAGATGAGTCCGGATCTGAGTACTGGGTCCTCGAGAGACGGCGGACAGGAGATGGAGGCGAGTCAGAGGTGTTGGAGCGAGAGACGATGAAACTTCGGATATGAAATGGTATCCAATCAACTAACAACAGAGAAGCAAGTTGAAGCATCTACGAGACTATTAGCGACGGCGTTTGGGGGACAGTTGATGGGTTGGTTGGTCGGTCTTTGATTTTTTTATATACATGCAGGCACTTGCCTTGCTCTGTATTCTATGTGAATATTCCGGTTGTTCTTTGGTCTTCAAATGTTTGAAGCGCTTAAATGTATAATGCTTGATTCAAATAAATAGCCACCCTGTTCTCGATACCCTAGATATATAATTCATTCAGCTTTACCCGTTCATGTCCGTACCATATCATCAATATATATACATACCTACACAACGTCTCTAGAAATCCTCCATCCTAAAAACCTCGTATGAAGGCTCTTCGTATGGATGTGCCCTAGACCATCAGGCAAAGCATTAATACCTTCATTCCTTGATTCACCTTCATCCGGGGGTTCTGATTTACTCACTGCTTCAGCGCAGCAACGGCCTTTTTAACAACCTCTTCACCAACACAGAGCGTCTCGACTTTCGCTTCCTCGACCTGCTCGAGCGTCCCTACGCTGCCGATATGCGGGTTCGCCGAGTTTCCGGGTCGGAACTGGCCTGTTCCAACGGTGGTGAAGCAGCATTCGGTGTAGTTCCCGGGTCCAGGATACTTGCCGGCGCCAGCTGCAAAGATAGCCGCTTTGCAGGCCTCGAGAGCGGTCGTCGGGACGTGGAAGATCAGCTTGAAGCGAGTTGGAGATGCCATCTTGTGCAGATATATCTTTTGCCCTTCTGTTGATCGGTATTTTTGTTCCTTGGATGTTGGTTGATGTTGATATCGATTGATTGACACGGTGGGGCGAAGCTACGACGTCGTGCTATAACTAGTTGTAACCAACTACATATCAGAAGACAAGGCAATCATCATGGCCACTTCAGCCAGCATCACGATGCATGAAAAGGGCTACACAGCCGAGAAGACGGATGGCTGATTGAAGAGACCGAGTTTCTTTGAGCATGTCACCTCAAACATCTGGACTACCATGACCGTCCTGTATCAAAAGACGCAAGGGACCAGCAGCAGCTTCACTACTCCTGCATTGATACCCACCCACTTGCAAGCAAGATCATACTGCCATATCCGAGCGTCGGATCGGCTGCAAGCCAGCCAGACGGGTCAGGAAATACGAAAAGCTCTTGTTTCTTGATACAGCGGTTGCACGACAGCCGCTGATCAATCCAGAGCTCGAATCCGGCGTCGCGTAGGCGTTGATCGGTTGACATGACCCTTTGGCCACTAGCAAGTTACACCAGCATGGCATCTAAAAGATGGGGTTTTCCCGGAGTGAGCAGCTTGTTCTGTTAGATACTCATACACTTACCCTCTTGTTCGATTGGCATACTGCTGTCTTATAGCCAGTTACAACGAATTAATAGCTACTTGTCTGGACAAGATGAAATATTTGGCCAACATCTTGATATCAGGACTTCTAGTTCTTCCTTGTGCTGTGGCTGCTCCCATACCGATCTATGGTGTAAGTTGAACTGTTGATTCTCTTTGGTTAGTGTCTGTATGCATGTGCTGATGGTTGGCTATTTGCAGGCACATATCTATCAAGAAAGACCGTGTGGAGGAGCGCCGGCCCTCGTCCAGGCGGATGGCGGGTGCTACGACTTGCGCTCGCTGAAGTACGTTTCCCCATTGCAGAGATCGTTAACTACGGGCATACTCGTGATCTAATAGTGTGAATAGTGTCAAGTCTATACAGATTGATAGAGTTGCATCCTGCACAGCATACACGTACGTATCCATGTCAAAGAGGGAAAGAAAAACATTCAACTAATTCCATCTAGGAGCCCCTCGTGTGATTCAGCACCCATGGCCCTATCGGGGGAGAAATGCATGGACTACCCTTCCGCTGCGGCTGTTCGATGCGTCTTAAAACAAGGAGTCAAGACATAGGCCCAAGGTACCAATGCGGTTATCTGATATCTAGTTGTATATAAGCAGAAACATTTCAGGAGAACATCTATAATGATAATGAAGATGTATTGACACGAACCAAATTAAAGGATAGGTATGTAGACTGGGATACACTGTCTGATTGAGAGCTGTTTGAAGTTTTATAAAATACTAGTTTAGTTGGACTTATTTACTTCCTCCCTTCCAACAGGCAACAGTAGCACATACATCTCCCTCACATCCACATAAACTAGATGAGATGGTGGTTATCGAATAGAAAAGTCTCCAGGGGTCAAGATTTCCTCCTTTGCATCCGCAATATATCTTAGAACGGATTTAATATGATAGAACGTGAGAGAAAAGGGAGAGGAATACAGTGTAATAGTAAGTAAAAAAAAGAGCAACGGAAAAGCCAGACAGACATGATGAACAGGACAAAACAAAGCAGAATAATCAAGCGAACGGGGGTATTGGGTTTTTTTTATAGACAGCAAAACAAATAACAGGAACAAGCGTGCACGCAGGTAAGTAAGTAGTAGTAGTAGAAGGTGATGAGGTGAGAGTGAGCGGGAACGGGATAAACATATAAGGGACTAATATCAATTTTCCACCGGCTGACAGAAAAGTTGGATTTCACCAACTTGGCCGGAGGCAAGCGAATGCTGATGCTGTTCACGCCATTCCATAAATGCAAGTTGGACGGCCTCGTCGCTATCAATTGTTACAAAATCGCCGTCTTCGTCTCGATATCGTAGTCGGGCGGAGTTGCCACCGATCGACCGGTCTGTGAACCGGGCTAGTTTTGCGTCTACTCTGTCCGTGAGCGAGCGGAAGAGAATGTTGCTCGCGATCACGAGGGTTACATAGTTATCATCGAAGTTGATCTTAGCTTTAAGCTGACTGGGCATCTGAGAGTCGGGGTCGTCGAATGGAGAGGTTTGAGGCATAGAGGTTGGAGGTTGTAGTGGCCGGCCATTGGGGGCGTGAGGTTCGTAATTATAGCCCACTGGTGGTGGGTGGGCGTGACCATGGCGGGAGGGTGGTGGTTGTAAATTGGGTGACTGTGTCCCGGAGCGTATCGGGATTGTGTTTCCAGTGGGTGAGCTGTTTTGGCTCCTGTTTACGGGAGCTCGCATGTTTGCCATGTGGGGGGGTATCGGGGGTACGGGAACATTATCTACAGTTTGCATAGTATGTCCACCGTTCATGTATCGGCGAGAATCTGGAGCGGCGCCATTGTGAATGTCAGGGCTGCTTGCTGATCTCATCCGCGCCTGTGCCTGAGACTGGGATCCGGATTGTCCGTTTTGATTCGATGAGAACGGAGGTAACGAGGGCCGTTGGGCGTTACGAGATCCGTTGTTATAGTATGGGTTATTTCCAGATCCGTCTCGAGAGCCTGACCTGGGCATGGCTGGAGCAGTGTACCGGTTCTGCTCTGCTTCAGTCCATGCATTTGAAGGAGTCCCACCACGTGAGTATGAGAAGGCTGTTGATTGGGAGCTGGATCTTGTTGATGGGGGTGCCTCGCCTGTAGGAGAGAAATAAGATGCACCGTTGCGTTCACCTGGGGATATGGCTCCAGGAGTAAACTGCGTATGTACCGTTAGAGGAGCATTAGGCGTTGGGAACTGCGGTCGACCACCTGAGTGGTGGCCGGAGCCTCCACTGCCATTAGTAGCAGAGCGTCCCCGTAAGCTCGTATTAGATGCATTTCGTGATGTAGAGAATTCTGATAGAGAGGTGTTGGTTGGCTCTCTTGACAACTCTTCTTCGGTACTATACTCCTCCTGGTAAGGATTTGGGGGTTTGGGCGTATTCCTGAGATATGTGAATTCTGTTTCTGAGGTTCCATGGCTTTTGGATGAAGGGCGTTCGTGTGTTTGAAGGGCCCGCTGCTTGTCGATATCCTTATACCATTTGTTCATTGTATCCTCGTCTCGGTAACGGATACCAAAGTTATCGACAACACCTGGGTCGCCTTTCCAGAATATCTGTATCTTATAGGATCCTAATCAAGTTTGTTAGAACCATGATTAGACTTCCATGCCAAAAAGGATAGTAACCAACCTGGTTTTGAAAGTGATAATATTTCGGTAACATTTGTCATATAAATTCTGCCCTTGAGCTGTAGCTTTGGTTTCACTTTGGGGTTCGGGATGACCTTCTCTTTCCCCATGAGCTTGCTCTTCTGCTTGGCTGGGTAGATATCTTTGCAGCAGAGAAGGATCTGCTCGAACAGATATATGTGATACTAAAGAGGGAAAAAAGGAGTTAGTAATATATTCAAACCAATGCTCCAAGGTTCAGTCATAGCCAGGGTGTTGGTGGTTCAGGGGCAGTCCAGGGTAAGAGATTGGATGAAAGCAAACAATACTTATGGAAAGTAGATATCCAGATAGGGTATCATAATTTTATATTTTGAATAGTGACAAGATTCAAGTGTTGGGAAACTTGAATCAATGCTGATATGCTTATGGAAATGGAAACTTGCTGGTCTGGTCGTTTTAATTCATTTTGAGCCACGGCTCAAGATTTCTTTTCTTTTCTCTTTTTCTTCTCCTCTATTCCCGGGTGTACTATATACCTCGACATGTGCGTTTGGTATATAGTTGCGATAGAGGATACCCTTTAACGACCGTCCTCAGACCCAACTCCACTATTTTTTCGAACATGGGCCTTGTTGAGGCGCTGCTGGGGTATGGAAGGGGTGATTGGGGATGACGCATGTTTACTTTTCGAAAGGGAAAAGATAGAAGAAATAGATCGTCTGGACTTGGAAGGAGAAGTATCAAACGAGTCTTGCCTAGGTCTAGGCGGAGGGGTATTGAATTCAAGTG
Organism: Trichophyton benhamiae CBS 112371; assembly: GCF_000151125.1. Lineage (NCBI taxonomy): Eukaryota > Fungi > Ascomycota > Eurotiomycetes > Onygenales > Arthrodermataceae > Trichophyton > Trichophyton benhamiae. The sequence goes on along the minus strand of NW_003315088.1, from coordinate 273,946 downwards.
TTTTGGTGCTGGCAGAGTGAGTAGGCGTAAGGAGTTCCAGGGGATGGGCAGCTTGTGTTGGTGTAGGGAAGACAGAAATGTATTTGGGATCCTTGGACTGTTTCCAGCTCCAGCCGCGGTGGCTGTTTGCTGAAAGAAGGTGGATGACTGAACCAGTGAAGGAGCTCCGGCGGCTTCCAAGTAAATAGGATTGTGCAGTTGTGTTGGAGAGAATTATACGAACCTCTCTTTCTGCGTCTTTGCCACTATCGCCTTTCAGGATGGTAAACGTTCCGTATCGCAATAAGTCGCCGAATTGGTCAAGCTTAAGAGCCTTCCAATCCTCTACTCGTTGTGAAAGGTCTTCGACTGCGGAGACGAGGTGCTCTTTATCGATCGCGCGGTTAGCGTTATCTAGAATTATTTGGATCATGTTAATGGCCTCGCCAATGTCAGAAACAAGGCCTGGGTTTTCTGTTTGTTTTCGAAGTTCCTATGGGTAGAAAGTTAGCGACTAAATTTTATAGAGAGGGTAAGAATCAATGCCGTACCATGAGCATGAGAGGGTACTTAGTAAGGCGCTGGAATGGCTTTACAAAGAAGCCATTGAGTGTTGATAACTGGGCAACCATCTGTTGAAGATCCGGGGATCGGGGTGCAGAATGAATCTTATCCCATTCCCTCTGGCAGATCTGATCACAGCGGGGTTGATTGGCGATAAAAGGCTCATACTGAAGGAAGCCATTGTGATGACTCAGGTAGAGGTCACCCCAGTTTTGGGTCTCTTCTGGGAGTGCATTATGCTGTTCCATCCGGATGAGGAACCGTTGAGTAAAGTCGAGGAGGTTGTTGAGGTTGAGGAAGATCTGATGGCTGACATCGCCGGTCAGAGCGCCGGTTTCTTCGAGCTCTTTCTTGAGCGCTTGGAGGTTTTGAAGATGGTGGACGTAGTCTCGTTCGGTTTCGAGCATTTCCTTTAGGATGTGTTCTCTCCGGGTGAGTTTCGTCTTTCCTCCTTCGGAAGGCAAAGATGTCGATGGCGAGACTTTATTGTACAGTTGGCCTTGAAGCTCGAGTATGTCTATTACTCTGTTGACCATTTTTATGACCTGATAAATCGTTAGATCGGACTCACACGGTCCTAGAAGTTAGGAAGAGAGGGGACAGACGTACCTTTACGAAACCAGTGGTGCTGTCACCGTAAAGATCTGTGATGAGAAAGCATTCCTGCTGCGGGAATTTGAGTACCTGCAGACAGGCCTGAAGGAACTTGAAAGTCGCAGCCTTCGGTCTGTTCCGCTCTTGCAGCTTATTCTCATCGATTGAGAGGGGCTCTGACGGGTGGGTGGCATTGTATATCGTCATCAAGGGATACCCTTGCCGTAGACACTTCCATACCGAGGCGACAGGGTCGTTCTCATCGCTGGCTTTATCCAGCTCTTGCATCTCGGCCAAGTGAGGCTCGAAGCCGGGGACCTCAGCCAGTCGTTTCTTTAGGTTGCTGCAGTTCTGGAACAGCGACTCGCCGCCTCGCCGATTGATGATGTTGTCCTCCGCCATGATGTGATTCCCGTTCATTCCCTCCATCTTTACCAGATAATATCAAAACAACCACACCAGTTATATACCCCCGATAGCCAAACTGGAAAGGAAAGGAAAATTATGAAAGGAAAGAAAGAAACAAAAAGTGAAAAGCAGATAGCCTTAGTATTCTTCTGGCCAGAAAGCCTGGTCCGTCGCGAGGACCGAAAGCATGAGTCGCAGAGGACAAGCGCCACCGCTGGCTTTTCGACAGTGGGGTGGCTCGAACAGCTGGAAAATGGAGCTAGGTGGCGCCAGCAAAGCTCCGCAGCTGATCAGGACGTTTGTCGAGCCTGCTTGAACGATAAGCTACCGCTGTTATCTCTCCTCGCAGCTTCGAGCTGGTTGTAGTCCGGGCGTGAGCCCTCTTTGAGGTAAGGCGGTCAAATGGAAGGCTGGCCGGTTTTCTCGGAGATATATCGTGTTCACTGTTCGTGGGAAAGGAGAGTAAAGGGGACAAGAAAGAGGAAAAAGGAGGTAAAGGAGCGAGCTCGTATAGGGCCGTCTTGGTACACGCACGCCGTTGGAGCCGCGCAGACGGACTGCCGAGATCGTCGAAAGCCCGTTTGTTATTATTCGTCCCTCGAGGCGTCCAACACCGACAGCCCGATATATAAAACGGGAGTCTCCCTGGGACGTACCGAGAGGGGAAGAGGGGGCGTAGAGCGAGAGTATGAAGAGGGCGAAGAGTGCGTAGCTGTCCTGGTATGCGCCGCCGTTAGCGATAACGAACGAACGGCGAGTCCCGTTGCGAAGGAGATAAGGAGGGCGAGTGGCCGTCACAAGATCACGCACTGGATGGAGAGCAGCAGCAGGGCTGCAGAAGGGGACCGGACGAGGTTTTATGATCTGCTTGCCGACAGGGCTCCCTGTGTATACGAGCGTCGGGCTGTTTGAGATGCTTGCTGGCCTTCGGATCGTCTGGGTTGCTGCGTCGTCGTCGCTGGTCGTTTCGCTGCTCGTGAAAATGCGGGATTAAGGAGAAAGTCGAAGGTTGGAGGTTTGATGTTTCAGAAGGGGGTTAGCGCGGCTGAGTCATATATTAGTCAGAGGATGAGTAAGAAGTTAGGTAAGTGGCGTGACTAAGCGGGGCACATGACATCAGCCGCCCCGGCCAGGATAAACAGGGCGATGGCGAACGACGGACGACGAACTACATGCAACCAAGCAGCATTGACGACGGCGAGGGAAGACACAGCCACACGCATAAGGGCAGGGCGAGAGACGGACGGGCGACGACGACGACGACGACGACGACAGGGCGAGGCCGACAGTGTGAAACGTCTGGGCAGGATCTGTTAGGTACCACCGCGTGAAGGCCTGGTCCGGCTGATCTTCGCCTGCAACGCTTTCGGCCGGAGGAATCAAAACATCAGCCCGTTAAGAGAGACACAACAGCCAGCGTAGGGCCTCTGCAGACACAGAGACATACTACGATACTCCAAGCGACCTGGTTGCTACTGCTTGGGTGCTCTGTTTTGCTGCTTTGGTCGGCGCCGTGCCAGTTGACTTCCGCCTGAACCGGTTTATCGCAGATACTGTTCCATGGGACGCGAAGCGGGAGCTTCCTTTGGGCTTCAACCAAGGGACTACACTGTTCTCCCCACGAAGAGCTCGTTTAAGATCGACGAGGGTTACTCAGACGAAACGAAGAGCGTGCAGGAAAATGAGAGCGTGCAGGACTCGCTCGAGTTGCCTGCATGGATCCTCGCGCGCAGTGAAGCAGATAGAGCTGGTATCGCCCCAGCCCATTCATTCCTCTACGCCACTCACAAATGATTGTGCGTTTAACTAACGCTGCACAGAACTGGCATACACCCTGCTGAGAACGCTGCGGACCTCCTCCATCACCGGGGTTATCGAACGTCTGACCCCATTACTCCATATGGATCCCGTACGGAAACTCCCGCCGGAGATAACGGCTGAAATATTCTCCTACCTCGATCCTACTACGCTCCTGACGGCATCGCTTGCCTCAAAACCATGGCGCAGCAGGATCCTCGATTCTAGACTATGGCGCGGACTATACATCAAGGAAGGATGGAGACTCAACATGAGCTCGATTCGGGAATTCCATCGCCAGTCAAGTGAGATCGCCAAGCAACAGCAAGGCAGAAAATCCAGGAACAGGCACTCGGAGTCAGAGTCTGGTCAGCCTCAGCTCAAGAGGCGTGCGCTCGCCTGTGACCGTGCCGGGGCTGGTCCTCCTGAGGTGGTTGTCGGCAAGATGCCTACAGACACCGAGGGAGACCATGAAATGCATGATGCAACAACGGTCGAGCCTAACTCGCCCATGGAGATCTCCTCCCCTACACGCTTGGCCGCCCGGCTCGCTGAGAAGTGTAATGTGCCCCACTCTCTTGACCCTTCAATGCACTCTCCGGGCTTTGACTCCCTCTTCACAGATGACCGGTCACCCCTCCCTTACTCCTCGGCCGCTGTATGGTCCCGCAACGGACCTACCTTGAACTGGGCCTACCTGTACAAACAACGTCAGAAGTTAGAAGAAAACTGGCGTCATGGCCGGTTCACTAATTTCCAGCTGCCCCACCCAGATGCACCGTGGGAGTCCCATCGTGAGAGGGTATACGTTATTCAGTTCGCAGGCAAGTGGCTGGTCAGTGGCAGCAGGGATAAGACGGTCAGGGTCTGGGATTTAGAATCACTGCGGCTGAGGGGTCAGCCCCTAGTTGGTCATACCAAATCCGTTCTCTGTCTTCAGTTTGATGCAAGCCCGGAGGAGGATGTTATCATGTCCGGAAGTGGTGATCGCAGCGTTATCATCTGGCGATTCTCCACCGGAGAAAAAATACACGAACTTCCCAACGCCCATCTTGACTCTGTCCTCAACCTGCGCTTCGATAAGCGGTACCTGGTTACTTGTTCGAAGGATAGGACTATCAAAATATTCAACCGGAATGCCCTGCTGCCTACTGACGCAGACTACCCCAGGGTTGCCAAGGGAACCGGCCCCAGATACCCTGACTACATCATAGATACTGCAGCAACCCCACCATCCACACTTGAGGCCCAAATGGCCAACCAGCAGATCAAGCCTCTAGCTCCGTACAGTTTGTTAATAACCTTAGATGGGCACAGAGCCGCTGTCAATGCTATCCAGATTGACAAGGACGAAATCGTTTCCGGGTCTGGTGATCGGCTTATCAAGGTCTGGAGTATCCATAGCGGTACTTGTTTGAAGACAATATTAGGCCATAATAAGGGCATTGCCTGTATCCAATTTGACAATCAACGAATTGTAAGTGGCAGCAATGATGACACAGTCCGCATATACGACCACACGTCAGGGGCAGAGGTTGCCTGTTTGAAGGGTCACTCGGGACTTGTCCGGACAGTCCAGGCCGGCTTTGGGGATCCTCCGGGCTCGGAAGAAACCATGAGACTTGAAGCACTGGCAGTGGACCAGGAATATTTTGAAGCCAGACGCCGTGGAGACATTGATGAGAACCCTGTAACCACCCGCCGCAGCCATAGACCCCCAAATACAGGCTCCAGATTGCCACAGGACGTCATGGCGTTGGGCGCCAAAATCCCCCCTGGAGGAGGTGGAAGCAACTGGGCCAGAATTGTCTCCGGCTCCTATGATGAATCAATTATCATCTGGATGAGGGATAAAGAAGGCAAATGGATTATCGGTCAAAGGTTAAACCAGGCTGAGGCTATCAGGGCCGCTAGAGCGGCTGCAGCTGCGGCCGCCGCTCGCACACAAGCTAATGATCTGGATTCCACCAATGAAATCTTGCAGGCTGGTCCTGCATCAACGGAAGCTATGCAAGGCCCTCACCATGCAAACAACCTGGAAACCGGAGCAGCCGCCTCCGCTGCCCACAACCCTCTCCCGCCCCAGCAGCCGACTGACCAAGCAGCCGATACCAACTTGCCTCCGGCCCCTGTGCTCCAGCATCAGGCCCAAGGGCCCCATGTACCACCAAACCCGGTGCCTGCCAATATTGATGTCGCAGGACATCAAGCCCTCATACCTCCGACGGCAGGAATATTAAAGATCCAATTTGATGCGCGCAAACTAATTTGCGCAAGCCAGGATACCCGCATCATCGGATGGGACTTTGCAGCTGGAGAAAAGAAACTCGAAGAAGCCTGTCAATTCTTCGAAGGATTATAGACAACGATTTACTCCACTGGATGTTGCAATCAGTAGTCTTTCCCCTACCATGTACTGTATTTTGGCGGCGTATATACGGGCTGGGTTAGTTCCGGTTCCATTTTCTGCTACCAATCTATTCCCCCATTTTTATTTTGATTTTCACTGATTTCACTCTTGTTTCCTACGACATATTGCGCCTATTCTTCTTCTTTGCTATATCAACCCGGTCATCATCTTCTTCAAGCAAGCATAAGCGATACCAATTTTAGTTACCTAACTATCTGCCCCCAATCCAACACACACTCTCTCTCCGTAGACCCTCTCCATGACGACTGCATCTACTATCCAGTCAAAGTAGAATTCGACTCGACCCCGCGTAAACATCCATCAATTCTCTTACGTTTGAAACAAACAATCAACATGGATTTACCCGGAGAATTCCTCCTTATTTCACATATATTGGTCAGGGGGCAGAACGGAGGAGGGGAGCCATTACGTTTTATACAGGAAGAGAAACTTGACCGGACCTCGGAGAACCCGTCCGCTTTGACCTAATTGATCGCATATAGGACATGGATTGGGTAGACGAAACATCGTTGATCACCCGCGGTTTAGATTAGCAATCGGCGCCATCTAGAGTTTGGGTTGAGATGCTTGTCGATTGAGCCATGCTCGTTCTAGAAGAAGTGGAAGATAGACATATGGTAAGATAGATAGCTATGGGAGGTTTTTTTTTTTTTTGTTTCTTGCATGTTGCTCGTATATGTGAAACTGAGGCTTTGTTTATTAGTGATTAAATAAATAATAAGTACAGCCGCAGGAATTCAGTGTTCGGGGGATGGAAGGGCTCGTTCGGTACGCTTGATATAGATGTTGCCTGTCGGCTAATGCCAGGGAGATACCCTACACAAGACTGCACAAGACTACTACTCCAAGAAGCAAACTTGATACAACTCCTCCCAGGGTGCTCAAGTGGCATGTCTATCCATTGCTACGCTTGCGGTTGCCTGGTGGGAGGACTCGGCAATGTGTTGCAGCTCTGTACCTCGCTGTCCCTCGTGTTCGTCGTCAGCGCCCAGGAGGCAGCACTTGGTTACGTTTAATGAAACGAGATTCCAGAGCCGTTGTAAACCGCTCTTGGTGGAAGATAGCACACTGGGATTCTCAGTGCTGGACGAGGAGGCGTCATTCCCAGCTGGTGTTGGTGTTGATGCAGGGCGTGAATACTGCATCTGCTCTCTGAGCCGTGGTGGTGTCGTTCGATTTCTTGTACGAGTCGAAGATGGTGCTGGTACGGGGCCAGAAGGAGCGGGTAGATCCCTGTGATCGTCAAGCAGCGATCGATACCGAGAAGGCGGGCTTGGATTACCCATTGATGAGACGCGTAGACCAAACTCATTGCGGGAGTTAGTATGGCTAGACCTTGAACGGACTGGCTGTGGTGGTCTGATATCCGTATCCTTCGTTCTTGCAATGGGTAAGTGATTCTGGTGAAACGGATGGTTCGCTAAGTTCGCAGTGGCTCCAATGCCATGTCCGCTTGCTCGAGCACCAAACCGCCCTCGAATAAGTGTCCCATCATCAGCCCTTGCAAGAACTCCCGGAGGTAGACGTTCAGGAGGCTGGTAGGTGATATAGGAGGTTGTCTCGCGGATAGCTCTCCGGAATCCAATCCCACAACACCCGCATTCATCGTCAGAGCCACTCTCTCTTTCTCCGCCTTCCGGGCTTCCAGTAGCTGGCGGTAGTGATCTGCTGCTGTCCTGGCCTGTTCGTGGGGTTGATCTAGGGAGAGATGATATGTCGTAGTTTAGAGCTTCTGGTGAGCCAAAAGAGGGAACACCAGGAGGAGTACTTGGTCGCTGCGGAGGAGGATGTATAGGTTGTGTAGGTTCAGCTGGAGAAACAATGTAGTTACGCCAGCGAAAGGTGTCAAAGCTTCCCTCTGAAGAGAGTGTACTGCATGAATGGCGGCGTTCACGAGGAGCAAGAGGAGTAAAAGAGAATCTAGGTCGAAGCGAGGGTATGTCGTTGTCGTCGAACGAATAAATCTTTGATCCGTATTGATTCCGCCGTACGGGCAGTGTCCTTGACGAAACGCCTGAGTACGAGGATATTGTGTTCAGTGAGACGCCAACTGATGCACAATGTCTCAGCCCTGAGCGAGACGATGCAGCTCGATGGGTAGATACACTCCTGTTCTCGAATATAGTATCTAACGAAGGCACTGCGAGCTTGTCTCGGCGCCGGGCTCTTTCACTGTCCCAAGAGCGCAGTTCTTGCAAGTGGCTTGCACCGGCCGCCTTCGAACCGTCCTCGTTATCTTTCTTCCCTTTCGATTGCGGTCCGTTGTTATGGTCGGACTCGTAGCTCAACAGCATGGCATCGTAGAGAGAACTATGCTCGCTGGGCAAGGACTCAGATGAATCTAGATGCGGACTCAATGCTCTCGCCGAGACCACTCGCCGAAGGCCACTGGGTCTGTCCACAGCGTACGCTGTCCGCCGTACAGGCAATCGATCAAAGTCCGGATTGACGACGGAGAAGGGCTCTTGTCTCCCTTTGTGGAGAGACATGCTGGCCAGCCAAATGTTCAACGATTGCAGGGCTCACCAATATGTTTTAAAAACGATAGACTGCCCTTGAATGAGCGAAGAGGAGCAAAAGAACCATATTAAAATCTCCTGGATAGCCGAGATGCATTTCTGGGTATTGGTCGTATATATAAAACAAATAATCAAAAGAACAGACGCGCAGCAACTTGCATATAGGAAGGAGCAGATGATATATAGAGGTAGCAAAACAAAAAAGAAGAAACGGAGTTTAAAAAAACGCAGGAACGAGATGGTAAGGGGGAAGGGAAGTATACATGGCAACATGATATCAAAATTGGTCAACCAACTCAAGCCAACGGAAGCAAAGGGATCAATTTGACCAAATCCTCCAAATGAAAGTGTAAAGAAAGTTGGACAGCATACTGCCCCTTTTTGATAACTCCCGGAATAATTTTTTTTTGTTTTTTTGAAGCCTCCAAAATCGTGCCGGAATGGATGCACCATATTCATCATGTCTAGCCTCGCCTCACGCCTAGCTGCCCCAGAAAAGGAAATGAAAAAAGGGTGAATCAACCAAACGCTCAACTCCGGCGGAAATTCTGACAGATTACAGGTAAAGTAGCTGCGAGATATGACTCTCACGAGGCCAGGGTGCTCTGGCTGAGATTCGACTTCTTCAAGCTCTGCTCTCTCTTCATGGCTCTGAGCATGGATTCAAGTCGTCGTCGTTCTTCTTGCTCGGCCTGGATGTTGTCAGTATATATATAAAGTAAAAGGGAAAGGATAACAAAGCCAACTTACCCGTAGAGCCTTGATGCTATCTGCTCTGGTCTCTCTCATCATCTTCTTAAATTCGCTCTTCAGCACAGTAATGGACGTGTTTTCAACAGTCATGCCGTCCCTTATGCCCAGATTCTGGATACGTTCGTCACCAAGCTGGGTCTCAAGAGTATCACATCGGTCTCTGTACGTATCAATCATGTTCTCGAGCTTGTCACGCTCCTTTTCAAACTCGATGCTCTGCTTGGTCAACTCCTCGTAGTCTTCAATGGTCTCCCGCAGCTCCCGTTCAAGAACCTGAATACGTTCATGAGCACCCATGCTCGCTGAATTGGCATTATTCATCTGGACTGATTTCAGCGTTGCTATTTGGCTGGTTAGATCCATGTTTCGTTCTCGCAGGTTGTCTATTTCACGCTGCACGGCCGGGTTGGCAGCTGCTTCGGCGGCGCGTTCAGACCTGCTTCCGTAGGCACTGTCGAGCTCTGCTTTGGCGAAGGTGAGTTCAGTCTGGATTCGAACCATATCACTCTCGAGTTCGGAGAATTCAGTCTGAAGTTTGGCGTGGGCTTGCTCGGCCTCTTCGCGGGACTGATGGGCTTCTTTGATCTGGCTGAACTGGCTGTCCGCCTGGGAGCGTAGTTCCTGGAGAGTAGACTCTAGGTTGCTGATGAGTGAGTCCTTTTCAGCTAGATCCTGCTGGACCTGTTCACGAGTGTGGTGGAGATGAGCATCGGCCTGGGAACGTAGTTCTTGTATGGTGGACTCTAGGTTGGAGATTTGAGTCTCTTTCTCTGCCAGCTCCTGTTCAGCTTTCATCAGTGCTTCCTTCTCGGGGGTTGCCTCAGGTGCTTCCCCGATGCTACGTTTCTGTTCACGAAGCATGGAGTCCTGTCGAGCAGCATCCAGCTGGTCGATGAGCATAGCTATCTCGGCCTTGGAGCTTTCTTCCTCGGCCTGAGACTTGTCCAGCTCCTTGCGTAGCTTGGTCAGATCCTCAGTAAGGTCTGCAATGTATGCATCACGCTCAGCATCAGATTTGGAGTTGAGGTCTCGCTGCTGTTGTATCTGGATGCCGAGGATGGTCTTTTGCTCGACCAGGCTGTCAATCCGCTTCTCAACATCTGTAACAGCAGAGTCAAGGTATTCCAGCTGTTCAGCCATGGATTTCCTGATAGTAGACATGTGTGGGCTGGTAGGCTGTCTGCTGGACCCAGCTGCTGCCAGGGCCTCGTCGAGCCGTCGACTGAAGGCATCCAGCCGATCAATCGTATCATGGTTTGAAGGAGAGTCTTCAGAGGTATGGCTATCCTGACCGCGGGAGGAATGGCTTTGATGCAGCGCAATCGTCTCCAGGCCCTTTTCTAGATAGTCAATCTGTATATTGACTGTGGCCAGGGGATCGGAAGATCCCTCGTTGGTGATTATCTGAGGGATAGGGTCAATCTCCTGGTCGGTGTTCATCTGCGTGAGCATTTCACGCAGCCTGTAGGTCATCTCCTCGAGCTTCGACTGCGTATCCTGCAGCCCACTGAGAGACTCGACATCCGGTTCCAGGCTAGGGACGTCTCTGGGCGGTGCACCGCCATGGTGGTCCAGGTAATCGGCTGTCCGGTAGAGACTCCTATGGTCAAACTCATGTCCACAGCCGTACGGATCCAAGCCGTTCAAATCGTCAGATGTTGACGAGAGGTCGTCTGTCTTTGATCCCTTTTTTTTCTTCAGTCCCTTGTGTGTCATCTGCAGCACTCCGGCCGTGTGTTCGAGTATCCTCGTCCGGATATCACTGGCCCTGCGCTCCAGCTTCGCTATCTCCTGCGCCTGCTCTTCACACTTCCGCCGCGTGATAGCCAGCCCCTCGTCCGAGGTATCCAGATCTCCATGGCCGTGTCCGTGTCCGTGTGCATCCTGGCCCAGATGGCCGTTCACCCTGTCCGAGCCGTTGTCGTAGAGCCTGTTGAGGGACTGAGCAGCCTCCTGCAGTTTCAGCTCCAGCGCTAGTTTTCGTTTCCCGCCGTCGATGCGCGACTGGACCAGTGCGAGCTCTCGTTTCAGCTCCTCGACCTCTTCGAACGAGAGCACTTCGAAGTGCAGGCTGTCTCCAATGGCTGTCTCTGCGAGCAGGTGCATCGACACCGGGTCGTTGGGGTTGAGCAGGACGGAGCCGCGAGAAAGCTGCTACACACGCATATCAGCACACATCAGCACGCCATTGAACTGAGATTGGCCGTATTGACCATCATTTGACTATGATATTAAAGAGATTATAGAGATGGACATACAGGGTTGTACCTCGAGCCCTCACCGTCGTCAGGGTGCATCATGCCGCCGTAGCCATCCAGCGTCTTGGGGAGAGGCGCATTCCCAAGGGAGGACGAAGAGTAGTACCGCGGGTCTCTATAAGAATACTCGCTGGACCGGATGCTCGTTGTATTCATGATCGCAGAGCTGGATCTGTCGTATGAAACAGATCCTTCGCAATCGAGAGAGGCTGAGCTGGGCTTTTCGTTTAAGGGTCTCGCTGGCTAGCAAAGGGGGCGGCTCAACATTTTCACAGCGAGCAACGACAACGACAGCAACAACAGCAGCAAGACAGCCGGCAAAGACGTATTTAATCCCCTTCGGCGACCCGAGAGGAAATCAGGAATCGATATCACCGATCAGACAGGTCTGAAAAAAGAACCGATGAGAGGAAAAAGATCGGGCAGGGCAGACCGCAGAAAAAACAAAGCACCTATTATCTCCGAATACCACGAATCGGCTGGCTCAACGAGATGCGCCACCAAATCGACTGCTCATCCAGCACTGTCCATCCGTCTGATACGAGCCTTATCGATGCTCCCAAGCGAGCCGGAGCAGGGGAAACAAGCTGGCTGCTGTCCTGCGTGGCTCCAGGGGGGGCTAGCAGCCTGCCTGCATCGACGTCGACAGCTACAATCTACAGTTACAATCTACAACGCACAACGACAGCATAAACAAGAGCCTGGGTACCACTCAGATAGTGGGATGGAGCCTCTGCAGGGAAGATTTGGAAGAGCCCACCAGCTCCGTTTCCCCGGATGCAAGTCGAAACAAACGGCGGCCAGCGTTTGCGATCCTGCAGCAGGGCTTTCCTTAGGCCCTGCGCCGTCACATGTGTCGGCCCGGATGCCAGCCAGTTAGTGGGAGGGAGAGGGAGAGACGCCAGGACGCCTTCTGGAACTGCTGGAGCAGCTTCAGGGGGATAGACAGACATCTCCTGGACGGGCTCTGGTTAGGAATCTAACACAGATATATTGGAGGCCGCCCATGACGCCTGGCCTGCCTGTCTGTCTGTCCTGAATGCCGGCTGTGACCATGGACTCTACGGACTATATTCAGGGAGGCTCGCCTCCATCCACGGCAAAGGATGATATTATTGAGGTTGAGACGCTGGACACCAGGACGACGGTGAGGCCGGAGCCTGCGGCGTTCAAGGTCTATAAGAGACGCTTCTTCGGTCTGGGACAGCTGGTCCTGCTGAATATCATCGTCAGCTGGGATGTAAGTGATTCTATATCTGCCTTATCTTTAGTTACCCCAGATTTGTGCCTGACATTGCTGACTTCTCCCAGTGGCTCACCTTCTCAGCCGTATCGAAGACGGCCTCAGAGTACTTCCGGGTCAGCGAGGGGGCCATCAACTGGATGAGCACTGCCTTCCTCTTTGCATTTTGCGTTGCTAGCCCGTAAGTGATGTGGTTCTCCTTGCTAGTCGTGTCCGGCTATCGAACAATGTGCTAATCTCGAGGGGGGCATACAGGATAGTTATATGGACACTCAACAGGGGCGGCCCCAGGTCCTCCATCATTACCGCGTCTGCCCTGCTTCTCGCGGGCAACTGGATTAGATATGCAGGCACCCGCGCGGGCAGCGGCAACTTCGGAGTTGCCATGCTGGGTCAGATTCTGATCGGGTTTTCCCAGCCGTTTGTCCTGACGGCCCCGACGAGATACAGTGACATCTGGTTCACTGGCCAGGGCCGGACAAGCGCAACAGCAGTTGCCAGCCTGGCAAACCCCCTTGGCGGAGCGTTGGGACAGCTGATCGGGCCTTTACTGGCCACGGATCCAGAGCAGATTCCCAATCTCGTGCTTTATGTTTCGATTATTGTAAGCCCCTTATGCCTCTATCCGACGGAAACACATCAGAGGGATATTATACACCCACCCCCGGCTATAGAAACATGATACGATATATTAGGGACCCATAGCCAACTAACCAACTTATCTACCACTGAATAGTCCTCGGTCGCATGCATACCATCATTTTTCGTCCCCAGCCGACCTCCTACACCCCCCAGCGCGGCTTCGGAGACAGTAAAACCACCACTTCTATCGAGTCTCCGCCAACTAGCCACCCGCATTGAATTCTGGCTCATCTTCTTCCCCTTTGGCATCTATGTCGGTCTCTTTAACAGCATCTCCTCGCTGCTCAACCAGATCCTCTATCCACATGGCTACTCTGAGACTGTAGCAGGGATAACAGGTGCCCTTCTGATCGTGGTCGGCCTTGTCTCCGCCGCCATCATGTCCCCCATCATTGACCGCCTAAAACACTACCTGGGCACCATGAAAATCCTCGTCCCCATCCTCGCAGCAACTTACATCGCCTTCATCTTTGCACCTAGCTCAGGCAACGTTGCAGGCCCGTACGTGCTCGCTTCTGTTATGGGCGCAGCTAGTTTCTGCATTCTCCCAGTGGCTCTCGAGTATATGGTTGAAATCACCTACCCCATGTCGCCTGAGATCCCGAGCACGCTATGCTGGACTGGCGGCCAGATCTTCGGAGCGACGTTTATTCTAATCGAGAACGCACTCAAGGCTGGACCAGAAGAAGATCCGCCCCTCCATATGATGCGGGCTCTTATCTTCCAGGCAGTGATTGCTTCTGCCGTGGTGCCGCTGCCACTATGCGTTGGCTTGTTTGGGACGGACGTGCGTAAACGCAGGCTTGAAGCCGAGTGTCAGCGTGTTGGCAGTCTTGAGGAGGCCATTGTCCGGAGGGCGTAAGTACATAATTTGCCTGATGATTTATATACCCTTCTTTGCTTGGTTGTTTGCTTTAGTTCAGATTTAGTTCAGTATAATGTAGCATTGAATACCCGCTGCATAAATGGAGAGTGATATTCTATCATTTTCATCCGTAGACAACATCTAATACCAAAAATAAGGAATAAACTAGCCGTACAAGGTACAATCGGTCGAAACATATATGCAGGCAGATACAAGCCCATCTAATCTCTCCCACATCCCTCATTCCACACTAGTCCATCCTTTCTGTCTGTCTAACGATTCCGCAAAGAAACAAGCAGAGGGTCCAGAACTGTGATTTGGAGTTTTATGTATAGTACAGGTTGTTTGTTCTAATGACACGGACGAAACCGGGACGATGGAGGGGGGGTGTAAGAGAGATGAAAGGACATCAGATCTATTTCAATTCGCGCCAGAGCTTGGGAGCAGCGCACTGGGTAGCGCAGTGTTGGAGGTGGAAGACTAGAAAGTGGTTAGAACATGCCATTGACATCGACATTTTGGCAGTTTGCGATGACTTACATTCTTCAACGCAGTCCTCGTGGGGGCCCTTGAACTCGGGATCTTCGGAGTTGCGAGTGACACGCTCAACGCAGTCGTCGAAATGGTGCTTAGCAGGTGCGCAGGCCTTGGAGTTTGAGCATTCTATCAAAGCAATTGGTTAGTTACTTGCTGCTGAACGCAATCGATATCGACTTCGGCAAAGGCATATATAATATACGGTGCCAATTGTCCAATTGACCACACCAATCCATCAATTGGCCATCTCAACCGATTCATACGACCACCTTCCGCCCTCCGGAAAGCGAAATACACCAGGAACAAACAGGGATGGGCCACACTCACCCTCTACCAACTTGGGCATGATATCCTCTGGCTCCTCCTCTTCCTCTTCTTCCTCCTCGGCCTCTTCCTCGGCATCCTCCGACTTGTCCTCGTCAGGCGTATCTTCACCAGCAGAAGACGAGTCCTCGACCTCCTCGGCCGGGGGGGCTTCGGCCTCAGCGACCTCTCCGAAGCTCAGCGAGCTCACGAACTCAACGAACATGTCGGCGATACCCATTGTAGCGGTGGGAAGAGCGATATGCAGCGGTGCAGGGAGATGCAGGGAGGGGTTGAATCTGTCCGCTCCGAAGAGATGAGATGTGTATCTCGGGAGCTAATGTGGCTGCGGCAGGGCTTGAGTGGCCTTTTGTCGACGTTGTTGGTCTCTTCGTCGTCTTTTTCGTCGATGTTTTGGAGCGAAAAAAGGACGAAGGTTGGTTTAGAAGGGCTGTGATTGGCTGGTTTGTTGAGGCACGTGATTGAGAAAAAAAGATATAGAAGAAATAGAAGAAAAGAAGCACTTTATAAAGACACGAAGAGAATAATAAGAGAAGAGGAGAAAGAGAAGAGAAGAATGCTAACTACGAAGATGGTGATGCTAAGGGTAGACGCTACTGACGGCGGCGGCGGAGTTGGTTCTCCAGCTCGTTGGCGACGCTCTGCTGCTGCACCTCCTCATACCCCGGCGGCGGATCAGTAGGCGTCTCGAACGACGGCCGGCCGGACCTGCTATCCTCGTTTGCAGCTGATGTGGCCGTTGCAGTCGTTGTGGTTGTGGTTGTGGTGGTTGTTGTTTGTGGGGGGAGTGTTCCTGATATATCATGATTATTACCGGTGGTAGAATTGCTCTCGTACGCCGGCAAGTCCTCGAGATGCACATTCGCAAAGTCGACGACGCCAAACGCACCGCCGTCTCGTCCGGAGCCTCCTACCTGCGCCCCGTCCCCGGATATCAGCCCGCTCTCCCTGGCCCGCTCGACGGCTTGTTGCAGACGCTCCTTGATCTGCTCGTAGTTCGAGTGGAAGTCAAACGCCCCTCCATCCTTGAAGGTGAGTTTAAGCTGTATGGCTGCAAAGGAAGCCGGAATCCCACCGCCCGAGACCGGCTGGACGACTGCGTTCCATACATTAGGGCCGAAGAAGGGTGCGGCAACGTGGGTGTCTATGAGATTCAGCAGGGGCGCGGAGAAGGACTGGAACTCTTGTGTGGGTTGCGAGGGGAGGTAGACGATCTATAAACGTAAGATATCTGTGTATAAGTCGAGGTAACGAGGACAAGAGACATACTCTCTGGTTGGTGAGGTGGACATGGCCGGTGCTGGCCTGCCTGGCGAAGGACTGCTTGTCGGGGCCTGGGTGGATGGACTTGAGAGCTATGCTTGTGCGCAGCGGGGAGGTGTATATGATGCGTTCGTTCGGCAGCAGGACCAGCCCCTTGGTCTCATGGACCATAGCCCAACTAAGCATCCAGGCCTTTAGCACCGACTTGCCCATCGTGAGGCCGCAGATAAGGTATTCATCTAGACAGCCATCTGAGAGGGAAGAAGATTGGGACCTACTTTATAGACATGGCGAGCTCGACGGGCCAGACGCAACCTGGCCCTGCGACTGTCGAGTGCTCTGTGCCTCTTTGCAGCCACTAGTCGTCTGGACGCTGTACGCTGTAACCGTAGCCCGCACCTAGGGCCCTTGTCCGAGCCGTCTCGAAGGCGCAACTCGAAAAGTCAAAAAAGAGCGTTAAAACCGGTCTGCCTGTGGGCAACTATGTATGTATGTTAGAATATTCACAACAGGCGCGCCATGCGAAGGGAAAAGAAAAGGCAAAGCGAGAGGAAGAGGTCGACCCCCTGCAGCCGGGCGAGGGAGAGCTTGTACTTGTCTAAAAGAAATATGGATACATGGGGATCACGGGCTCAGGACATGGTCATGACGTACTGGCGCCGGCGGGGTTGGTTGGTGGGAGCCGTTGCAGTCGAGGATCAAGCGTTTGAAGGTCAAGGGGAGACGGCGGAGGATCTGCGAGACCGAGTCGAGATGTGTCGATCGAGTTATGGAAATGAAGCCATCAAAAGGAGTCTTGTTAAGCTGTTAAGTGCAGCCAGCAGCTGGCTGTCTGTTCGCGTTGAATGTGAATAATGTGAATAATAACGCTTTGGAGAGAGACCCCGATATAACGCATAGGCTTATGCTTAGTCATATGCCATACAACGCGGGTGGCTCCTACCGTTAAGGTAAAGAGCAGTTTCCTATAAAAGACAGCCTGGGTAGCGTATCTAAAGACAACAACATCAACAACATCAACAACAACATCAACAACAACATCAACAACATCAATACTATCAACAATCAACACTACCAACTGCTAGGACAACTATCTATCCACTGCTACAACTCGCTGTCTTGATCCATGTTCCCTCGAGAACATAGGGCAGATAGGCCTTTTTGGCCCTGCAGTTCATATTCCGACATTAACACCAGCATCAACGCCATCACCACTATCACCACTACCACGATAACGATATGTCAAAGTCTGCCACTACACTAAAAAGGGGTAAGTCTACACTCATAGTGGGTAGAGCTGAAGTTTTTGACATAATAATAATAACAATAACAGCAACAACAACAACATGGCCCCCCAACTCCCCCTATGGGCCCAATGGGCTTATTTTATTATTACTATTTTTATATTTTTAGAAAAGGCATTTCTTTATATCAGACAGTAAGTAAAATAGATATCCTATATATATCAAAAGGATATACTAATATGATTATTATAGTCACTGCCCATATCGCCTCGTCACAGATGAACAAGGCAATATTCGAGTCAGACGATATCAAGAAAATAATAACAACTGCAACACCACCAAAATCCCCCCCAATTCCCCCAATGGGCCCAATAGGCCCACTTTATTCTTATAATTTTTATATTCTTAGAGAAAGTATTTTATTATCTAAGACGGTAAGTAAAATAGGTATCTTATATATATTAATAGAATATACTAATAATTATTATAGTCACCGCCTATATCATCTTGTCGTGGACGATGACGGTTATCTACACATACAAAAACGTCAGAAAGAAAAAAATAAATACAATAACTCTTTAAGGGGCGGGCGGGTGGGGTCATCGGGTAGGAGGGTGGGACCCCACCCTGGAGTTTCGTATGTTTTTTTGGTGTGTTTTTTTTTTTTTGTTTCTACATGAATAAAGATCATATTTTATCCCTATTTATTTTCCCGAGTTTGAAACAAGGGCATCCGATATAAAGACCCCTCGTCCTAAATGCCCTTTATTGAGCCGGTGATGTTCTCATTATCATCAACGCATTTCAGGAATAGTTACTTACTACATCATCCATTGAATATGGAGTTTGTTAACTAGTTAGTTAAGGATAAATCAAAACCTCAACGTCGAGCTTTATCCACCTGTAACTCGATTATTTCTATTTCCTCAGATAACCCATATTGACAAGAAGATAAAGTTTAGTACGTGGCTGGGCAACGGTGCGGCTCAAAAAGGCGGCTCTGCCTAACCATGGTTGAGCACAAGTCGATGACGAATGTGGTTACTTGTAGCTATCATACAAATTACGTGCAACTCCCTCCTGCTGCCCTCTTCCACTTCTTCTACTAAAAGTGTTAAGAAGATACCTGACGCCTCTACTACCTCAAACGCCCTTACCCTTAGTTTTTCTACATCGACCCGCCAGTCAAAAGACTCAAATATGGCCAACACTAGTCTTCCACCAGCCTACACTGCCGTAGAGAATACTGGCACGCTCGAACGACCTGAAGGTGCGGGCATGTAAGTACCACAATCCTCTAGTAGGGAAGAAATATGCGTTAACCGTATTATTCGCACTCACAGTCGATTGCTCGTGGAATCGAAATATAGTTATTTTTATATCAAATCTAATGGTAAAATGAGATACTGTAGAAGGGAGAAGGGGCGGTAGGTAGCCTTATTCCATGAGTATCTTTTGAGAATACTGGGTTAATTAGTACTAGGACACGAGAGGAAGAGGCTGCAAAATCCAAGCGGCAGAAAGCAAAAATAGCTCAGCTGTGGGCCGAGACGGGTGAGTGGGGACGCGCGAAGCGGACGGTGTGTAAGAGAGAAAAGGAGAGGCGCAAGGAGAGGAAGTTGGAAGTGGAAAGAGAGAAAGATGGAGAGAGAGCGAGAAGGAGGGAGTGGAAGAGCAGACGGGATATGTTGATAGAGAGGGAGCGGAGGAAAGCGAAAGAGAGGGGGCTAGAAGTGGAGAGAGAGAGGGAGAGAGAGCAAGAGGAGGAGAGGGAGCAAGAGCAGGAGAGGGAGCAAGAGAGGGAGAGAGAGCAAGAGGAGGAGAGGGAGCAAGAGGAGGAGAGGGAGCAAGAGGAGAAGAGGGAGAGCGAGGGATGCAACGAGAGTGCTAGAGATACGGCCACAGAGATGGAGAGCTGGAGGACAGGGGACAGCGAGAAAGATGCTATCGTCGCTGCCGCCACCGTTGTTAGGCTGCTTCTCGTCCAGATATACTTGCAGAGTTCTCTACCATCGTGAGTCGTACGAGAAGCTCTGAAACGCAGGCAGCAACTAAGAAGACTGCCGAATACTCGATATATAAGCTAGTAAAACCTAGCTTTCAAAACAACCAGGTGTACATGTATATATCAAATATATGACCTCTGATGTTTCCCGAGATATCTTTAAGTTGAAGAGTCAAGATGACTAGCTCACTAGTTAGTTATTGATGGACCCACCTAAAAAGAAGAAAGTTGAGATTGTTTGATGCTAAAAACAAGAAAAGCTTGTTTCCTGTTAAGTGTATATGGAGTAGCAGCTGGCCATCTGTCGAGTAGAATAATGTGAATAACACTTTGGATAGAGGCCTTGATATAATGCATGGACTCAGGATTCGTCATAAGCCATATTCTTCTTCACATTCACAGGAAAAAAGCAAGGTAGATAACCTCCTTTAAGATAGATGGCTGTCTAAAGGCTGACGTACCTAATTCACCACTGGCTGGGCTAGGCGCTGGCGAGTGCTTCTTCCGTGGATAAGTGAATTAGATGTGTAACCTGTATAGTTAGCGAAGGGAAAGTGCTACTATAACTAATGTGGAGAGTAGTTTCCTAGATTTGAAAATCCGGTGGTATAAAAGACTGCTTGGGTAGCGTATCTGACTATACTCAAGACAACAACATCATCAGCACCACTAGCTACGACAACAACATCATCAGCACCACTAGCTACGACAACAACATCATCACCACCACTGGCTACTACAATAACAGCAACAAGAAAAACAACAGCAACAACAACAGCCACAGCAGCATCAGCACCAGCAAAATGCCCCTCCAACTCCCCATCTGGGCCCAATGGGTTCAGTTTGTTCTTACAATTTTTATATTCTTAGAAAAGGCCTTTCTTTATATCGGACAGTAAGTAAAATAGGTATCTTATATCTAAGGGATATACTAATTAGATTATTATAGTCACTGCCCATATCGCCTTGCGACGGACGATCAGTGTTACCTTAGAATTAGGCGATAGCAACCTGACAACCAGATGAGATGAGTTTTGGGAGGCCGGGCGGGAGGGATCCCGCCCTTGGAGTTATTGTTTTTTCTCTCTTTCTGAATGAATAAAACATCATATTTTAAAGGAGAGAAACCGTCGAGACAGACGGAGAGCAGGCAGATAAGGAGGCTCATCGAAGCCCCCGAAATAAGGGAAGTTCAGGAGGTTTTGTCAGGATTAGTCATCCTCTTGTGTCTGTAGAACTCGCAGACGGCTCATGTTCCCTTGTGGACATGGGCATAAGGCCTTTTTGTCCCATAGTCCTATGGTCCTATGGTCCTGTGGTCCATGTTCTAACAAGTTTTTTATCAACACTGCTTAGCTAATCATCCACAACCCCTGTCAATATAAGGTTAAGACACAACACGTGACTACTAAGCCTAATATGGTAAGTGCCGTTTGTTCAGACGCACTTCTATTGGTCAAATTTCATTAAGTAAGACGATCTCTCCCCTTTCCGGGCTTATATCGTGTTGTTTCCTGCCCTGACTAGTCATGACGACCAACTTCTCGACCTGGCAGCATCAACTATGCTCTTCTACGTTCTACGCTGCTTAACAAGCTTACGAACAAGGACTATTGATACCAGAAAAAACAACTAAGGAATGACGTGCATGGATTGCTTGGAAATACACCCTAATAATACATCGAAACATGGGTATGCTGTCACCCATACGAATTTGATACCACTCTCCCGGGCTCGTTTAATGCCCTGCCGATTATTTGCCAAATTGCTGCTTCAGGTCGTCCATCAGCTTATTGATTTCCGTGGCGTTGCTGGTACCCTCCCGATAGGCTGACCAGGGATCAGAGCATGCAGAACTATTAATATACTGCTGCAGCTGGCTGCCGTCTGCGGAATTACGGCCGCCCGAAGACGAGGATGGGATAAAAGAGCTAAGGGAGATCGGATGTCAGTGAATTTTCCGCCAGGTAACCCAGGAGGAAGTGAAGGTTACCTGTTGCGTGGTTTGGAGTTTGAGGTCTGTGCAGAGTTGGATTGATGAGGCATGCTACAAGGAGACGTAGCAGAAGAAGTTGCTGAATTATATGGTAGACTCGATGGACGACGGTGGATGGTTGATAAAACTGCTTTGCTGTGTTCAAAATTCTGTGTTTTTTTCTGTCCCTGCTGCTGAAGGGGAGATACTGGTCCCTTTTATCTCTAGAGCACCATCACGGCAGACGATGTTCCTTGGGTAAGTAGTTTCCAGCATCCCGCCGTGGGAAGACTTGGTGGTGCGTCAACGTTACCAACGCTTGTTCCGTGGAACGAGTTATCCCCGTCGGTATCATTTGGGTTTGGGCAGATTGGACAGAGAGGCCGCAGTACCTGGAAAGTTACGAGCTGCAGTGTTCGCGATCTCTGGGCTTCGGTAAGGGGGAGAGAACGATTTCCACTACGTGCAGGTGTCAATATGGCTTGATTCATCTTAGCAACCGCATTCTTTTTTCTCAACTGGATCCTGCTGTGCTGCCCTGCTGGTCGCCTGGCCCGCGCCGTATGCATGGAAGAAGGTCACTTTTCCGCCTAGATGGTTACTCATTGGGATCACTGAAGACCAGGATCAGAGGGAAACAGTGCCAGCTGGTTAATTGATCGACGGCTCCAAGGCGCCGCTCACAGGCTTTCAGGCATGCTACCACACACCGGGCAAGACTAATTGCTTAATCTATCCGTCTCCGTTTCAGCAAGCGTTCGAGCAGAAGAAACAAACACTGCTGACCGTGTTGATTAGCAGAGTATAGCCACAGCTTCTTCTTTTCTCTTCGTCTGATTGTTCCGCTTGCGGCCGTTTACCAGGTTTATACGGCCATAAAGGGCCATGTTTCCTGCATCTAAAGGAATGCTAACCATTCCGATTAATCAATTATGCAACCAAGGACTTGGCTTGGCCTGTATCTTGCAGGGTTATTGGGTTGTTGCTCTCTGCAAGCAAAGGTGGCAAGGATGCATCACTGCATGAGCATCTTCGGAAACAATTGGGCGCATGCATGGCCGGCTAACTAGGCGAGTAATGATATTGCATGCAATCAAGATAATCCGGGTGTGGCATTCGCCCGAACAAGACAGGATGGTGGCTAGGGGCATGCAGCAGTGCCCGTGAGGGTCTGCCAGGCAGCAAGAGTATCACCCTAAGGACCGACCTGTCAACGAGTGACTGATTATCGATAGCGTGGCGAAGATAATACATGCATACAATATCACCCCTTACATTAAGGAACCAGCTAACTGGCACCTATCAGGCCGCAAGCCGCAATAAGGATGCGGAGGAATCCGACTCAGGCAAGAACAAGGAAAATGGAGAATTCTTCCTTGGAGGTACACGGTTTCTCCTAGTAACTATTCATCTAGGCACCTGGCTATCAGTTTAACTATCTGGAAACCATCGAGGCAGACAAAAAACAGGCAGTCAAGGACAGCACATTCACTGGATCATCAGACACACTGTCTCAAAGGCCCTCCGTGTATTCAGCTGTGTCTTTCGCTGGCAGGATACTCATTTCCCATGCCCAAATCGCATCATGTCACATCTAACTACGGAGAACAGGTGTTTTCTCATTTGCAAGGTACATCAGGCAGCGCTTTTCTTGCTGCAGACCCAAGCCGTGTTTCATTTGACAGGGACACAAGCTGCCAACCGGCGTGCTGTTACAGCCTTCCAGATGCATTCTGATGTCATACGGATACGGCTCACAACGCCCAATCTTGCCAAGGGGTAGGGTTGTTGATGCCCGCCATTCAGGGGAGCGAGAAACAGCCACTTTTGCTGGAGCATCGACAGTCCCCGCGAGCCCTTCGTATTGCGGCGAGGAGGCTGAAAAAAAACAAAGTGATGGCCACTTTTTTTTATCTTGGTTGCCTTGACATGGACCGTGGAGCCGTTGTCGGGCCATTCCGCAGTTACTTAAGAGCGTTGTGGGCGAGAGCTGAGATATCAAATTAAACAACTAACCAGCTAACCAACCAACCTTCGAAACGGCCCTCCTTGTCCCATCGTCAGCTACGGACAGGACGGGTGAGCTGTTCGTTGCTGTTAATCCGTTTCACCAACGCATTAGTTACGAGAGTCAGGCGAGCTGCCACCGCTGAGCTCCTGGAGGGCAGTACCGCTGGGCTAACTGCTGCATTTGACCATTGTCTTTCGTTTACTGCCTGCTACCGGGAAGAAGCCCCTATTGATACCCTGAGTGAATGGCCATGGAGCCGCAGGACCAACCGTACCAGCAGAGCCTTGCTCAGTCACAGGCGGGCGGCGGTGGGGTATCTGTCCGCAGCAGGTCGTCCAGCGTCGTCTCGACCAGGACGGGAGTGACCATCACCACCCTACAGGAAGACACCAGGAGCATTCGCAGCATGGAGCTCGTCGTGGGAGGCCGCATCTTCAGGATCAACCGGGACGGCTCCAGGATAACGGAGCATCCAGGCCTGCCGCCATACACTGCTGCGCCCCCCGAGTACTCCAGCCTGGACACGAACCTGGCTACAGGGAGCAACAACGAGCTGCCGGCCCCTAATATCCCGGACTACCAAACCATAGCATGGCCGCTCAACGAGCGTGACTATCACCCTTTGATGAGGCAGCGTGTTCCATCCGTCAGCCTGACACAGGATAGGTCTGAAGAGCATGCCGGTGCTGGCACTGACGCTCCCGGACCACAGGACAACGATCTACTTACGGCCGAGCTGCCGGGGACGCCAGTTGAGCGCGAGAGAAGAGGGTCAGCATCGGGATCGAGTTCAGGACTTGTTTCTCGAGCTCACTCGTTCGTCCCAGGGCCTGAGAAGATCACCGTGGTAGCGAAACGACGCTCAGTATCAGAAAGCAATATCCAGGCCAACCTCCGTCCTAACGCCCATCATACCAATGCTAACAACACCAACCATAACATCCACAGACACAACCACAACTTCTTACGACGCCGGAATGGAATCCGTCTCCCCCAGCTGGACACAGGCATGTCCTTTGAGTCTCTACGCAACGCCTTCTCCATCAACCCAGCCCCTGCATCCAGCCCTCGCATGACCCATTCTGCTGGCCCCAGCATAGGAAGATCCAGCGACATCTTCCACCCTTCTCCGACCTACAACAGCAATATTAACAGCAACACTACTAGTACGGCCGACCACTGGCAGTCCCACTCCACTGTCTCCCGCGGCCGCTCACCTCCCACTACACCCCGAGTAACCCGCAGCCCCATGCTGGCCGTCCCCCAGGGCCCTCCCACCGTCGAAGAAGGCTATGCGGACACAGACGAGCCGCCAGCCATGGACACCGAGAACGAAATCAGCATCCACTTCTCCCGCATGATCCGCAGCATTGACCGTGAACACCGGCGTGTGCTTCATCAGAAGTGTCGTGAGCTAGCCGAATTGCGCGAGCGCCTGAATGAAGTCGACCAGGTCTACCGCAAGGAGCTGAGGTCGCGCGACTTCATCATCGACGAGCTCCGACATACGATCAACTTGCTGGAGTTCCAGACGGAGGCGAAGATCGAGCGGGCCCGGAACGAGGTCGAGGATATCTGGGAGCAGCGCTGGAAGGACCAGGAGAAGCTCTTGCTGGATATGCAGCGGAGAGTAAGCCAGGCGGACCTCAGCAGGCTTGTGGGACGCAGGAGAGGAGGGAAGGTGACTTCTACTGCTCATGGTGAGGAGGAGTATCATTAGCTGTTGGTTAGGAGGTCTTCAGGGGGGACTAGAACTTCGGGGTTGCTTTAGGGCCGGCTATGGCATTCTACATACAACATCTACACCATCTGCTAGCTAGCGTTTTCATATCAACACATCCAGCGGCGGAGTTGTTGGGACAAGAGCGGATATCTACTAGCTGGTCTATGTATCTCGGCTTCAATGTATTCTTTTCATTCTTTTCTTCACTTCTTCTTCATCATCCTGTCTGTCCATCTCGCAAGGTGGTAGAAGTTGCATCACTGTGCATCCCCATCCTCGACCTCTGCTCAATCAGCATATCCCCATGTTCAGACACGAATATCTCAATGCGCCATGCAAGAAACCCGTCGCTCGAGCCAGATCCATGCATGCACGGAGGAGCTGCTGGCCCCTTTTCTCGCTTCGTATCCTGTTTTTCGCCTCCTTCGGCTAACTCGCTCCCATTTTGACCGCAGCAGCAAACAAACAAACATCCAGCATATAAATAACTAACTGCTCGAAGCCTGGCCGCTCGTCGCAGCGCTCTTAATTAAATCCCCGTCCTGCCAGCTTCCCTGCTGCTAATCCCAGGATTCTCACAGCTATTGGCCCTCCTCCGTGTCTCAGGCCAGCGAACAGAGAAGAAGGAAAAAGAACATCCGGGCGGGACGGTGTTTATATTTAACAACCTGCTAAAAAGCCCTGCAGATAAACACCCGGGCAAGATATGCAGATTTCCCCCCGCCGCCAGCACAGCCAGATACCACCGCCTGCCGCCGACCTCATCGGATAAGAAGAAGAAGAAGAAGAAGAAGAAGAAGAAGAAGAAGAGAAGGACCGAGAGAAGAGACGGCGTTGCGTTGTGCGTCGATACAGCTGGTTGCATACGTTGCAGCGACCTGCCGGCTGCTCATGGTTGCAGAGCTGTCACCCCAAGGGACAGTCGCTGTCTGCTCGAACAACCCATAACCGGCCTGGATACGCCTGATTGCATTCGACTACCTGGTCCAAGATGGCTTCCGGGGACAAGGAGTACCGGCCGATGGTCACTTGGATGTACGACCTGATCCTGTGGTTCCTCTCGCTGCTGGTCGACCTGTTCTTCCGCGAAGTGCACCCCCGCGGCTCATGGAAAGTCCCCAAGCGAGGGCCGGTGATTCTCGTCGCTGCTCCCCATGCCAATCAAGTACGTCCTTTACTTTGTTCTGTTATTCTATGCTGTTGTGTTGTGCTGTTATGCTGCATTGCATGCGTTGGTACTAATAATGTCTGCACAGTTCGTGGACTCCCTCATCCTGATGCGGGTAATGCGCATGGAACTTCACCGTCGAATCGCCTTCCTGATCGCCCAGAAATCATTCAAACGCCGTTTTGTAGGCTTGCTCGCTCGCTTCACGGGCTCAGTCCCTGTTACGCGAGCAATGGACAACCTGAAGCCGGGCAAGGGAACTATCTATCTACCGGACCCCATCAACAACCCGACCTTGCTACGCGGCCACGGCACAGACTTTACTTCTTCGGCATTTGAAGTTGGCGGGACTATCTCGTTGCCCTCGGTTGGTGGACGGTCAAGCAGTACGGATATCGGCGAGATCAAGGGACCCGAGGAAATCATATTGAAGAAGCCGTTCAAGACCCAGCAGGCCCTGCAGCAGTTGACGGGGCGCGACGACGTGGATGAAGACGGCAACTTTACGGGGGGTGCGGACGTTAAGAGTCCAGCTGAGTTTCAGGGCTCGAAGTTCAAGGTTGCGCCGCACGTTGACCAGACGCAGGTGTATAATGCTGTCTTTGATACGCTCAATCAGGGAGGCTGTATTGGCATCTTCCCGGAGGGCGGAAGTCATGATCGTCCGGATCTCTTGCCATTGAAAGGTATGTCCTTGTTAACTTACTATTGATTTGTTGGATATAGTGCTAATGTTTGTAGCTGGCGTTGCGTTGATGGCCCTTGGAGCTGTGGCTGCCAACCCTGACTGCGATGTGACCATTATACCCTGTGGAATGAACTATTTCCATGCCCACAAGTTCCGGTCTCGGGCGGTCATTGAATTTGGAAACCCGGTCAAGGTGCCGCCGGAGCTGGTCAAGATGTACAAGGAGGGCCAGAAGCGAGAGTCTGTAGGCACCCTGTTGGACACGATATACCAGGCCCTAGTCACCGTTACCGTCACATCTCCTGACTACGAATCTCTTATGGTATGTTGAACCAATTTTATTACTACTGTGTGCCTAAACTAAAACAGGTATCTAGGTCATCCAAGCTGCGAGACGGCTGTACAATCCTACAGGGAAGAAACTACCGCTGCCAATGGTTGTCGAGCTCAACCGTCGTCTGGCCAAAGGGTACGCCCACTACAAGGACGACCCCCGGATTATCAGCCTGAAAAAATCAGTGCTGGACTACAACAAGCAGCTCCGCATCCTGGGCATCCGAGACCACCAGGTCCAGTATGCCAAATTCTCCTTCTTCAAAGTGGTGGCCACTCTCATCTACCGCCTGGGCAAGCTGGCAGTCATGGCCATCGGCACTCTTCCCGGCTTCGTCCTCTTCCTGCCCGTCTTCGTGGCCACCAAGATCATCTCTATCAGAAAGTCGCGAGAGGCACTGGCAGCGTCCAGCGTCAAGATCCAGGGCCGCGACGTAATGGCTACCTGGAAGCTGCTCGTGGCCCTCGCCTTTGCACCGCTGCTCTATACCTTCTACACCGTCCTGCTCACCTACTGGACCTACAGCCACCGGGTCTGGGGTTACGTCCCTGACTGGGTGCCCCTCTGGACCATCATCCCCTTCGGCTTCTGGATCTTCCCATCCATCACCTTTGCCGCTCTCCGCATCGGAGAAATAGGCATGGACATTCTCAAATCGCTCCGTCCACTGGTCCTATCTCTCAACCCCAGCTCAGCAAACACCCTCGTCAGGCTCCGAGAACGCCGAGCCGAGCTCTCCATCCAAGTAACCGACCTTATCAACACCCTGGGACCCGAGATGTTCCCTGACTTCGACTCCTCGCGTGTGGTCTCCAACCCCTTCAAGGACACCATTTTCCGCGAGAGCCTGCCCTCTTCTTCCCTGGAGTCTCTCGAAGAAAACGAGACAGACGAACCGCTCGACGACTACGGCCGTCCACGCATCATCCACCGCTCCCACACCGAATCCTCCATGCAGGACCAGCTGCCTCGCAATGAATCCTTCCACGACCTCGCCAGCTTCGGCTTCTTCTCTACTCGCCCGTCCAGTCGCAGTCGCAGCCGTAGCAGCTCCAACGGCGGCCTGATCGGCTCCTCTGGCTTCCCGCTCAAGGAGTTCAGCACACTGGACTCGAAGGAGAGCTTCGACGAGGTGAGCAAGCGGATCCGGGGCGCCATGCGGGAGCGAGGTCGTCAGCGCCGCCGCAAGAGCGAGGACTCGAACATGTGGGAGGCTTCGGACTCTGAGTCCCAGACTCCAGAGAACCGCAAGGACGTCTAGTCTCTCTCTCTCTCTCTCTCTCTCTCTCTCTCGCCTATAACCAGCCGTCTATATGAGCAGACTAAAAGCAAAAGGGGTGGTCTTTCAGTGTTTGGATGATCTTACGACGATGTTCAGGGTCCAGCAGGCGTTCTGTATCTATCTATATCATTTACTCTTCTTCTCTATTCTCTATTTACTCTTCCTCTACTCTGTCTTCTACTGTCTTCTGCTGCCTATGTATGTACAAGGTCAGGGGCGCTTCGAGTCTTTCGCTCTTCCGAGACAAAAACAAACAAAAACAGGCTTAAAAGGCAAAAAAGCGGCAAAGCCACGAAGTCTGACTCTCGCGTCTACGTCACTCTCTCGTCTTCGTTTTTTTTTTTTTTTTTTTCTTAAAGCAAAACAAAAGGCATTCTATTTATCCTACGTTTATTTTAATACTTTGCAATAGTTGAATATTCTCGTCCATCGTTTGACTCTCGTCCTTTTTACCTAATTATCGCTGCGCTGGTGGGCAGCATCGCAGAGAAGAAAGAAACCACCCGGGGCTTCCGGCCACCTTGTCTACGCTCTTTTACTCCTTTTACGCCCTACGAAATATCTCCGCGATGGCTTCGTCGATGCATCTGTCGAGGATACGGAAATGGCTGGCTTCGTCTCCGCCCGTCGAGGGTGCTATATACTACCTGCGAGAGCTGTTGATCGGCGCGCTGCGACAGGGCCCTATTCCACAGCATGTCGCCTTCGTGATGGACGGGAACAGGCGGTTTGCCCGCAACCAGGGCATCGAGCGGGTGGAGGGACACAATCTGGGCTTCGAGGCGCTGGCAAAGGTATTCTTTTGCTCTTTACTCGTTATTTAATTGTAAAGAGTGCATGGCTAACGGGCGCAGATTCTAGAAGTGTGCTATAGCTCCGGCATCAAGGTGGTGACGATATACGCCTTCAGCATCGAGAACTTCAAGCGGTCCAAGTACGAGGTCGATGCGCTGATGGAGATGGCGAAGCTGAAGCTGCTGCAGCTGTCGGAGCACGGCGAGCTGCTGGAGAGATACGGAGCGAGCGTGCGGGTGCTGGGCCGACGAGACCAGATACGCCCGGATGTGCTGGAAGCCGTGGACAGGACGGTCGAGCTGACCAGCGGCAACGGAGACGCCATTCTCAACATCTGTTTCCCCTACACCTCGAGAGACGAGATTACCTCTGCGGTCCGCAACACGGTGATGGAGTACAGCACGCCGCTGGACAGGACCCAGCTTCCGGCAGTCAATTCGCCGCGTCGACCGTTCTCTGAGAAGCGGATTGTCGAGAATATACGTGAGCATACGCCCAGTGCAGACCCGCGCGAGTCGCTGTCCAACGGAAGCAATAGTCCCGTCACTACGTCTTCGGCCAACGAGACGGCATCAGACTCCAACTCGTCTCTGTCCTCGGCCACGACGCTGCACCATGTAGCCTGCGGAGAGACGAACGGGAGCAGCGGGACAGGCAAACAGCAGCAGCAGCAGCACAACCATGAACGTCAACATCGGCATCACCACCATCATCATCAGCATGCCACTGCGTCGCCGGAGCTGTATACCTCGTATCCGCCCAACAGCGACCAGCTGCTGTTTCACTCGCCCGAGACGATCACCACGCAGACGCTCAGCGACCATATGCTCACCGCTGGCTGTCCGCCGCTGGACATCCTGATCCGCACCTCGGGCGTCGAGCGTCTCAGCGACTTCATGCTCTGGCAGTGCCACCAGGACACCCAGATTGTGTTTCTGGACACGCTGTGGCCGGCCTTTAGCCTGTGGGAGTTCCTGCCGGTGATCTGGGACTGGCAGCGCAGGATCAGGAAGACCGGCTCGAGACGAGAGCTCGAGTTCGACTTTCCCAGCGCATACAAC
Source organism: Trichophyton benhamiae CBS 112371 (assembly GCF_000151125.1). Lineage (NCBI taxonomy): Eukaryota > Fungi > Ascomycota > Eurotiomycetes > Onygenales > Arthrodermataceae > Trichophyton > Trichophyton benhamiae. Next base: position 243,483 of record NW_003315088.1, on the reverse strand, counting down.
TCGGATTCAGAGCGGATGAACGCTGACAGTCCGTGGCTGACGGAGGACGATGATATCAAATTCAAGTCTCTATAGATTCTTCCACCCTGCATATACCCCTGCGTCTACCTTGTACCTTCTACCTCCTGACCTCTGCCTATACCTATACCTATATCTACGCCTTCTTCTCCTTCTCTACCTACTGTCTCTTACTGTATAATAGTAATGAAATCCGCATAGACGAGTTCGTACAGCCACCGCAACACCAGTAGACCCGAGCCAGTTGGGCAGCAAGATCTTCATCCGCCTCGAGTAATAGGCCATATCAAACAACAAGCAGCAGCAGCATCATCATCATCAGCAGAAGAAGAAGAAGAAGAAGCAAAGATGAAGCCGGCCTTTGACCGACTAAATGACTTGCTTGCTGACTAACTCGTAGTTACAAAAGAGACATAAAACTGCACAAAGTCGATTCTTCGTCTTCGACTTTTCGACTTCTTCTTCCTCTCCATCACCGCTTCTGCTGCTTCACCACCGTCTGTCTCCGTCATAAACAGCCTGTCGATACCATGTCTTCCTCAATTGAAGGTCGTAAAGTGCTTCTGTATGTCTCTCCTGCGGCCTCCTCCCTGCTGCCCCTCCGTTATCGGTAGCTAGCTTGACTGACTCACGATAACAGGCTTGGAAGCGGCTTCGGTTAGTCGAGCGGCCTCAGATACAACGACAAGAGAGAGCGTCTGGACGGATGAATTGGCTGATATTCTTACCTTTGTTTGACAGTCACTAAGCCTACCATTGACGAGCTAAGCAAGGCCGGCGTCCTCCTGACTGTTGGTGGGTGATATCTTCCCCCGCGGTGCCTCTATATAAAATATACACGACTCAAGACCACCAGCTAACGACGGGATGAAACAGCCTGCCGTACCCTCGAGAGCGCCCAGCAGCTCTGCAAGGGCATCAAGAACACCAACGCCATCTCCCTGGACGTCAATGACTCTGCTGCCCTGGACGCCGAGCTGGCCAAGGTCGAGCTGGTCATCTCCCTCATCCCATACATCCATCACGCTACCGTCATCAAGGGAGCTATCCGCACCAAGAAAAATGTAGTCACTACCTCTTACGTCTCACCAGCCATGATGGAGCTGCAGGAGGATGCTAAGAAGGCCGGCATCACAGTCATGAACGAGATCGGTCTTGATCCTGTATGTCTAGCATATTCACTCCATATACCCTATAGATCCTGATATTAACCTACGTCCAGGGAATTGATCACTTGTATGCCGTCAAGACCATCTCAGAGGTACGTCTACCCAAAGTACTCATGCATAAACAACATCCAACTGACCTGCCGTAGGTCCATGAAGCCGGTGGCAAGGTCACATCCTTCCTGTCCTACTGTGGTGGTCTGCCCGCCCCAGAATGCTCCGACAACCCACTCGGCTACAAATTCTCCTGGTCCAGCAGAGGCATGCTTCTCGCCCTCCGCAATGATGCAAAGTACTATGAAGACGGCAAGATCGTCTCCATCCCCGGTCCCGAGCTCATGGGCACAGCAAAGCCATACTTCATCTACCCGGGTTTCGCCTTCGTTGCTTACGCCAACCGCGACTCAACCCCTTACAAGGAACGCTACCAGATGCCCGAGGCCCAGACCATTGTCCGTGGCACTCTTCGCTTCCAGGGCTTCCCGCAGATGATCCGCACCCTGGTTGATCTAGGTTTCCTCAAGGAGGACGAGAAGGAGTTCATGAAGACGCCTATTCCATGGAAGGAGGCCATGAAGCAGCTTCTCGGCGCCACTTCGTCGGACGAGAAGGATCTGCAGTGGGCCATCTCCTCCAAGACCAAGTTCGCGGATAACGAGGAGAAGGACCGTATCATGGCTGCGCTGCGATGGATTGGTGTTTTCTCCGATGAGAAGATCACGCCTCGCAATAACCCGCTTGATACCCTTTGTGCTACCCTCGAGCAGAAGATGCAGTACGGTCCCGGCGAGAGGGATATGGTCATGTTGCAGCATCGATTCGAGATCGAGAACAAGGATGGTTCCAAGGAGACTCGTACCAGCACCTTGTGCGACTATGGTGATCCAAACGGTTACTCGGCCATGGCTAAGCTCGTCGGTATCCCTTGTGCCGTTGCTGTCAGACAGGTTCTTGACGGCACTCTTAGCGAGAAGGTATGTCGCTTATCCTAACCCCCTAACTTCAATCTTTTTGTGAGCCATTCTAACCTTTGAATAGGGTATCCTTGCTCCCATGAACATGAAGATCTGCGGGCCCTTGATCAAGGCTTTGAAGGAGGAGTACGGTATCGAGATGATCGAGAAGACTCTCTAAGTCAATCTCTCATCTACCTTAGTTAATGACTACGGCTTTTGTTGTTTTTTTCTTAATGAAAAAGAGCATGTTTATACGGCATGGAAACGGAAATGGTTTGGGAGGTTCCTAACTAAAAGTACATTCGATCGCTCCATATGCTCATAACTTACGGAGATACATGCATGTTATCCTAAACTCCATCGATAATAGAAGATCAATCATGATACTTCCATATCACTTTCTCCTTTCTCTGTAAACTCCCCTGGGCCCATGGGGTCTCTCTCAATCAAATGTCTCTCTCCTCCATGGGCCATCAACCCTCAAATCGAGTCTTGGGTTTATTCCCACCCACCCGCCAACCCAAGACTCTTCTCTCCAGCCTAACTCTCTAAATCCCTGAAGCCCTCCTATCCTCTCAACCCTCAATCCTTTGTCCCTGGGAGCCCATCGACGAGTCAATCGAGTTCGGTATCGGTTCGTAATCGTTTCCTCGCAGACCGCCCTCTGCCTCTTTCCAAGCCAATCCATATCAGCCATCCTCCATGTCAATCACTCCAACTCAACCATCAACCATCAGCTATCAATCATGTAAATCGCCCATGTCAATTCCCCCAATGATCCAATACCAGCCATCTCATACCAATCACACATCCGTCACCTCATGTCAAGCCTCCATGTCAATCATTCCAAGACAATCACCATGGGTCAAAACCCCCTGTCACCAAGTTCAATCAACCATCAACTTCATGTCTCATGCCAATGCTCTCTCCTTGACCTTGCCCAAGTCTCATTCAGTCACCAGCGAATCCTCAGAATGCTCCAGCACCATATATTCAATCCTCCATGGGGTACGTCCTTTCCAAATCCGCCTCCACGCAGCTGTCCCTTGACCCCCTTTCCAAGATGCTGCCCCGTCTTCCAAGGCCATAGCTTTCTTTCAGCTCCAGTTCACTCCTCAAATCAACCATCAACCTAGTTCCGATTTTTTCCCTTAGTAACCAGCCAGTCCCAATCCAACCCTTTCAAGCCCCCATTCCAACTCTCATCCCATACCCAAAGTCCAATCCAATCCAGTCCAGTCCAGTCCCTTTCCAACCACTTTCCAACTGCACCCCAGCCCACCCCAGTAACCTTCCAACCAACCCCCCAAATCTAGCTAAGTCTTCTCTCCAATTGAGTTCCCATTTTCTCTTCCAATCACTCTCAATGCTCGTTGCCTTTATCCAAATAGCAACCATCAGACACAGGGTATCAATCACCAATCTTTACGAAAGCTCCAGTCTCTCACCTCACTATCCTATCTATCCAATCTTTTTTTTTTTTTTTTTTTTTCCTTTTTTTTTTTTCAAAGGGGTTTTCTTTTTCTTTTATTTTTTTCTTTTTTCTTCTTTTTTTCCTTCACATCTTTATTTTATGATTTTGCAACTTGTTCTTTGCCTTTTTGGGTTTTGACTGTTGGATTTCCATTTTGATTTTGGATTTATATTTTTTTCTTTTTTCTTTTCTTTTCTTTTCTTTTCTTTCTTTTTTTTTTTCCGGGTTGGCGGGGGTTGGTTGGTTGGTTGGTTTCCAGTCACCACTCTCCAATCTTCAATCATCAAATATCAATCACCAATCTTCACTCAGTCCTCAGTCACCAGTCTCTCTGCCATCTCTCACCTCTTCACCATATCTATCTAATCACTTCTTTTTGGTCTTTTCTGACCTTTGTTTTTTGAATTTTTTTTTGTCTTTTTTAACCTTTTTTTGGTCTTTGTTGTTTGTTTCTTGTATTGGTGTTTGTTTTTGTTTTTGTTTCTGGATTTTGGATTTTGGGTTTTGGTTTTTTGGTTTGTTTGGTTTGGTTTTGTCTTTTTTTTGATTTTGATTTTGATTTTGATTTTGACTTTGACTTTGACTTTTTTTTCTTTTCCTTTCTTTCTTTTTTTTTTTTTTTTTTAGGTTGTTGTTGTTGACCTTTGCAAAGCTTTGATGGATGCTTTGTATGGCTTATTAGCAGATTGTTGGCTTGTGGTTTGAGGTATCAACTTCAACATCAAGTCGTCGTTCAGTAAGCCTCAGCCAGGTCGTATTTTCACATCTCTTTATCAACTCGTTTCTCTTCAGTGCCCTTTGTCCTCATCCTCCTTTCCGCCGCACCCCCGTCTTTCTCACCACCAGGTAATCGTATTCGTCGTCGTATCGTATGCGGTTGGACTCGTCGATGGGCTCCTTTCACTCTTCCATCCCAAGCACCAAACACTCTCCCCCTGAACCACTTTTTTCATCACGGAGCCCCTAAAGCACCTTCAACACCACTTTGCCCCTGACACGTCGGCTTTCCACTTTGTCTGTAGCCTCCTGAAATTGCTCCAATGGGTAGACGCTGTCCATCAAGAAAGAACATTTACCTTGCTCCACCAACTCCGTAACCTTCTGCAACTGATCACCCCTGGGCTCCATGATGAAAAAGTGGCTCTTCACGTCCTTCACCTCAAGCCCAGCTGGCTTCTCCTGTTCCGGATATCCAACCATGCTGATCAGCACACCACCATCCTTGACACAGCCCCAAGCATCGGCCAGGCTCTTTCCTCCAAAGCAGTCGATTACCAAATCAGCCTTTCGTCCTTGTTTCTCTGCTGCCCACGCGGTCAATGAGGTTGTCTTGTAGTTGACGGCGTCCGTGGCTCCCATTGACTTGACAAAGTCTTCGTTTCCATCACCACACGTTCCAATTACAGCGTCGAACCCGGCAATCCTTGCAAATTGCAAAATCCACATCCCGACTGCCCCCGACGCCGCGGTGACAGCAACTCTCTTCCCTTTCACTCTCTCGTCCTCTGGCCCCTCCCACAAGCCAGATTGGTCGAAAAGTGCCTGCCAGGCGGTAAGGGCGGACAGAGGCACGGTGGCGGCTTCTTCCCAGGTCAGATTCTTTGGTTTGCGTGCCAATTCGGAGGTAAGTGCGATTGTGTGGTCCCTCGCACCTCCCGCACGCGAATAAGGAATGCGGCAGTAAACATCATCACCTGGCTTGAATGGCGAGGAAGGAGGAGCCAACACGACCGTGCCTGCCACGTCTGGTCCGGGCACCGTTTCCTCCTTGGTAAAAGTGACATAGGTGTGCCAGTAAAGCTCGCCTGCACACAGCGCGGTGGCGTGCACGCGGATGAGATGCTCGCCCTCGTCGAAGTTGGGGGCGGGCGTTGGACGCGTCTGCAGCGTCAGCGTCGTTGCCGGCACGTCCTGGTTGACTGAGCGTCCAGTCTTGGGAACAGAGGTAACTGAAGCCATATCTTGGGTATATTGGTATTTTTTTTCTGGCTTTTCTTCGTAGGGTATCAGTGCTGGTTGTCGGTTCTGTCGTAGAAGCGTAGAGGAAAACCTGTGAGGAGATGAGTTAACAGATGAAACTGAACAATGAAAGATGGGGGGGGAGGAGAGAGGAGGCAAGAAGGCCTTTTTATAGTCACTGTCTGCTCTTCTAGCAGCCCCTGTCGTCTCGCTAAGCGGATGGGGGAATACGAGCTCCAAGCTCTGCGCGTGCGTGGTGGTGTTGGCTGTGAGAGGAGGAGGAGGAGGACAAGGGCGTGGCTGGCGAGGAATCTAGATATCTGATGTCCGTGCTTGCTTTTTTTAAGTTTAAAGTTAAAAAAAAGAAGGTTCGACTCTCGGACCAACAGGATATTACATAATCATAATCCCGAGTCCGGCGAGTCGGAGTTTAATAGAGCGCGGCTAACTACCTAGCTTTTGGCTGTAGATCGGGATGTCGGGGTTGAGGGAGGATGTGTAGAATAGGATATTGATTTGATAAAAGGCTATCTATCGCCAGGTGTCTCTCTTAATCGCTCCCGAGACGCCGCAGGTCTGAGGTACAGTGTACTTCCGATTCGGATCCTGCTCCCACACCACCTCTCCTCCTCTCTTGCGGATGAACTTGTACTCGAAAGCCACGGCAGTCGGAAGCTCAATGTCAACATACCATTGGTGACAGTTGTCTGCATATATGTCGGCGTTGAGCGGAACAGCCTTCTTGACGTCCCACGAGCCTAGCTCTGGGATAGATCCAACCAGGAAGACGTCTTCGCCCACCTGTGTCGTAGCGAGCAGTCTGAAGCGGACATTATTCTTTGTCGGCAAAGCCGTAGGGCAAGGCGACGGCTGAGCAGTGGGGGTGAGGTTCGGTGGCCAATGGGTTATAGTAGCCGTTTGGTATGGCCCGGTTGCCGATGATGGCACACAAGTAGATGGGATATCTCGGGCGTTCTTCTCTCCCCAGGAAGCCGGAACGACGGAGTTGCGTCGGGCCATTACGGTTAGATACGATGCATATGACCAGGTGAGATCCGCCACAGACAATGGTGTTCCATTATCTCTGGAAAACTGCTCTGACAGCATTCCTGTGCACGGGGTGTATTTTTTCTAGGATAGGGTCAGCCAACGCCCGCGGAATACCCAGTTCTGGAATAGCAACTTACTGCAACCTCAATATACCCCTCTGCATAAGCCTTCACTGCGGCAATGATATTGCCGAACTCCGGGCTGGAAGACTCGTGTGTCCCTGTCTGCACTTCGGGATATATATCCTTGAAGAAAGGCATGGAAACATCAGTCACCGTGATTTTTCCTATCTTGTTCCATTGATACATGGCATCGTATAGTTGTTCTGCAGCAGCATAAGTAGCTAGATACCATGGGTTTCCATTAAAGTATACGTCTTCGGGATACCTGCCGACGGCCACGGCCTCGCCCTGCTTGATACCACCGTTAATCTTATAGATGGACCGGAAGGAATCTGTGACTGCCTTGTGGTTTGCTAGTGCTCGCGCAGAGCAAGGTTGGAAGGTGGTGTCGTCACATTCTCCTTCGGGGTCAAATGTGTGGATAGAGCCTAGAATAGAGGCTACATCAAGCCCGGAGCGACCTTGACCATAGTTCGACCGGACGGCGGTTCCAGTCCAGTACGATTGCAAGTAGCAGAGTGCTTGGGGTGCCTGAGATTCGCAATGAGGGCAGGTTTCGTCCAATGCACGCGCTATGTTTATACCTTCCACCAAAGCCCGGTGTTGGACGATAGTGGTGAAAAAGGATGGACTATTTACTTCCTCCCATAGATCTGTTGATTGATATCAGCATACATACATACATATACATAAACATATATATAGAGGAATTGAGATGAACGTACCAAAGGCCGTAGTGTTCCAGTGTTCGCTAACATATGAAAGGTCATTTTTGACAACCGGCCAAACAATCGATTTAGCTACATCATAGTAGTCATTTTCCTATGATGGGACGGTGAGAAATAGGCTATCAGTAATAGCAGGAAGTTTGATATCCTTACAAGAAGCCATCTTGCGTATGCAATCAAGGCAGTAGCTCTTAGCGCAGGTCCATCAGCCTGAGGTCGGCCCCAGTCCTCATTATACGGGGTTTCGTCCACTCGATATTTCGGTTCTCCGAGCCCTCCGCTTGACAAACCACCAGAGCGAGTGTTTAACAACTGGATGCGAGCTTGAGATGAGATGTATTCGTGGATTGTCTCCTGTAGAGCGGTATTTCCAGCTGCAAAGGCGTCGGTAATGCACTTAAGCACTAGAGCCGAGTCTCTCGTCCAGGTAAAGAAATCTATTCACATATAGTTATCGAATGTCAGCTGCTATACACCAACTCATGAGAAGCCAAAGGGCAAGGGCATACAGTTTGGATCCTTTTTGCTAGGACTAGCTATAACCAACCCCGGCCTCGTATCCCAGGCATTCGAGCCGTTCAACCCGATGTTATCGAGCAAGCTCTGCAGTGTACCATCGTCCACGGTGTCGAGAGCAGTATCCTCGGATGGCTTAAACCGAACCTGAAAGCCCACAGCAGCCGGTATAACCAGGGAAGACCATAGCAGACTGGTTACCCGCATCGCGAATGTGTTGTTGAAGATGGGATCGAGGTAGACGGCAGCTGTTTTGTCTCTCCCGCCTAACGAATACGTTTGTGCTCCCTCACTACTGCTCAGGCGGGACAGAGCGAGAAACGAAGGTATTCGAGTTCGTGCGAGGTCAAGCAAGAGCTGGCTCGTTTTATAATGCAAGCCGTGCGAGGCGGCAAAGAAGCTCCTGGCAGGCCTGATCCCAACCCGGGATCAGCTTGTCCTGGGTATTATTGTATTATTATCGACAACGACAGCAATGTCCATCACGAGAGCGGGAGCAGAGCGCATGCCACCGGGCCAGTCGCCACTATGGCTGCATCAGAGACATCCAAGGAAGAGACGAAAACAAGGTTGAATCCATGGGCTCAGTTCATGCAGTGCAACATTCACGCATAAACTGATCTGGGGATTCCGTCGAGCATTCACATGCTGGAGCCAGGGTTAGGGCTTGGGCCTGCAGTGCAAAGGGCGTGTTTATGCTGAGAATATATTCGGCTGATACATGGGTTATAGTATTAAGGGCATGCATAGTTATTTGGCTGTGACATATACTGTATGTATTTGATCGGAGTCCTAGTTTACGCTATAGAAATTCGGTTAACGGCGGCCTAAATATAGGTATGCTTGTTTATTTGGAGATGACCCGGTGGGCCAATGCTAAGTTTATCACTAATTAAAAGGACTGGAGAAACTGGAGACTGTGTCTCTATGCATGTATTTCTAGCATCAAACTCATGGGCAACGTGACAACTATACGACTATCAATTAAGCACAACAGGTCATCATAGGATGGTGCCGAACCTGGAAGCCGATCAGTATTATATTCCCCCATGATACCATGCAAAAGAAGTGACTTACCCAAAAGTCTGTTTGATGCTGCGGACGTAATATCCGTCCCAGTTATGCTTAACGACATCTTCCTGTCCAACAGGGACACCATCCCACCTCACGTTCAAAACAGTGACTCCGTCAACATCGTTCTGAACAAATTTAATCTCTTGGGTGCTGTAGTGACCAGCAGGCCACTGAGCCAGTCGCCATTTCTGGACGATAAGGCTGGGTTCCTCAAGTTTAACATATTCACCGTCCACGTTTCCGTCGAATATGCTAAACTGTCCACCAACTTTAGCACCGTCAAACCGACGAGGAGCTCCACGAGTGAAAGCAGCAAGGCGATCAGGGTTGGTAAAGGTGGTGTAAAGCTGCTCGGCGGTAGTACGGAACTCGTCGGAGGCGTTCACGGAGACCGTGTTGACGGCTGATTTTCCGGTAGTGGTAGTGGTGGTCGTGGTGGTCGTGGTGGCAGCGGCCTTTGGTGGCTGGGGAGTGGAAGATTTAAGAGTCGTGGGAGTAGCGAAGCCGCTGGACGGGTTAGAGCCAGGAGCGTGCTGAATGTCCTTTCCGTGCTCATTGATCAGAGCAGGACCAAGCTTGACAAGAGCAGCGCGCAGCTGGGGCACTATTTTTGCGCGAACAAGGTCCTTAACGGGCTGCTTCTTCGCGGTCTCGGAATATATGCTCGTATCAAACTGTTGGAGAAACGGTTGGCTTCCGTTACAAGAACCGGCTATTTTACAACAGGGGGAGGGAATTGCTCGTCCAAACAAAGGGATTCACATACTACGAACTCATCTTCCTCGGTGTCATGGGCGACCTCGGGGATTTTAATCGAACCAGTGACATCCTCATTTTCACTCGTGGTTCCTGAATCAAAGAAAAGATAAACGTTTAGCCAGAGCTCAACCTTGACAAACGGTCGAATTGAATGTATGCATTGCTATCTGAAAAAGCAAGACATGATGGGTAGGTAGGCAGGCATATCCACAAACCTTCATAGTCAAGCTGTAATTTGACATCGAAGAGGGTTATGACTTTTCCTTTCCGCTGGCTGACGTCCACGTCGCCATCCATGCTGACCAGTTTATTTATCTTAGCAGTCACTCCATTCTCCTCAGCGGAAATTCCGACCAAGTTTTCCTCTAGATAGGTTCTGGCCCAGCTAGAGACATCCTTATTCACCCAGTGCCAGTTATTCGGGTTGTGGAGGACCATTTTGAAAATCTTATTGAAACTGTAGAGAGTGTTAGTCCGAGAGAAGTGTACGTCTCCAGATGCTAGTTCTCTTTTTAAGAGTTCTTCTATCTGTAAAAGGCCATGCAATTGTTAGCCAAACGATCCAATGCTGACGATATCAAAGCGGTAATATAAAACGGGATTGAAAGGTCTTCAGATGGGCTTTTTTTTCTAGCCCGGTTAAGCATTCCGCAGCAAACAGAGTACAAATCTTTCTAGGACTGGTGCCAGCTCATGGGTATCATCATAAAACAAGCGATGAATTGGTGGTAGAGATATCACAGGAGGGGCTGGACAACTTACATCAAGCGAACAGCCAAAGAGCCGCAGTCACTGCGCGATGTTATAGCGGTCAGCCAGCTCGAGAAATCAAGAGAGGGAGAGAAAACAGGAGCGAGATTATCACTACGTTGGAGGAGCTAGAAAGCTGTTCTCTTCTTCTCCTTTTATTTTCTTCCAAGTGGATGTTGCTTTGTAGAAAGCTCTAGAAAGAGCAGAAACTAAAGTTGAGATTTTCTTCAGGTTTTATTTTCTGGGTAGGAGAACGATCACGTGATATAGCTTGACCTAGGCAGAGTGGAGGCTTTTTGATAGCAAGGAGTTGATTGATAGGGATGAACTGACGGACGATGATGCATCATAATAATAATAATAATATAGATGAGGAATGAGAGGAGATGGAAGATAGAATGTGACGAGAGGTTGGATACTATGTCTTTTTCAGGAAATTCGGACGGAAGGGGGACTACCAAGCTACCCCTTTCAAACGGGTTATGCAGGAACACCAACTAGGGATCAACCGAGCAAACGGAAAAAGGAGTATAGTGATATTATCCATTCTATATCGTGAAAAAAAAAAAAAAAAGGCCTGCAATAGGTCATAAACGCCATTTTCATACTCATTAGTGCCTCCTTCATACCAAGTAATTACTCGGAGACGGTAAAAAAGTCAAAATATACAAACGAACGTAGATGGGTATCAAGCAGTATATTAGAATAGGAACAGATATGTGAAGGAAGAAACGATATAAAAATAAAACATGGAAGCCCCATCTCCACACATACCATACCCCGGTATGGTGAGACAGGGGGAAGAAGGAAAAGAGGAGGCGAGAAGGGGTATAAAAGCTTGTGGAAAAGTATCAAGTTTGTTCCATCTGCTCCATTTCCTCCCATCCTCCCTCTCTGGCAAGGCGGTGACGGACACGTTCTTTGACATTTTCTAATTGCTGGCCCAGAGCTTCAGTCCATTGGCCTTCAACCATGCCGACTTTCTCCTTTAGGTCGAGGGTGAGGATCCTTTCTTCCTCAGAACGAGACTCTTGCATCTCACGGCGGACGTCTTCCTCTGGCTCGCCAGATATAATCCGTTGTACTTCCATGAACTTGCAGTTCGCATTCATCAAGCCGAATTTGATCTCATGAAGCAGGCAGAGGAGATTGGTCTGGGACTCAATGAACTGATATGTTGATTTACCGGCATGAGTGACCAGTGAGTATAAATATTGCAGCGGGAACTGGTAGTAGCTTGGGTTCTCGTCATATTCCTTCTGCGGAATGCGGACGGAGAATCCTTCAAGGCTCTGTGGTATGTCTTGCAGGATCGTCACGATGGAGGGAGCAATGTCCCAGAACGCCGACAGTTGAGTCTCAACTCCCCGACTCACGTTTGCTTCGATTACGTCCATGAAGCTCTCAAACCGTTTAAGAGTCCCAGCGACGAAGGCGAGTTTTCGATCCTGAGCGTCACGAACGAAGAAGTTATCGGTCTCGGTGAGCTTTTCTGGGTTTTTGGCCTGGCGGTAGGGGAGAGATACGACGGCCCTGAAAAGCTCGTTGCGCTCGCTAAGGATATCGTACTCTTCGCGGAACAGGTTCTCACGGCCGTCGAATAACCATTTAAGCTGTGTCAGTTTCTCTACTAGTTCAGGCTCTTCATCACCCTCTTCCTGGGTCTGATCTGGTGTTTGACGCTGTGCTGAGTCGAAGAGTTTGCCTCTCAGTTCATCAATGCAGGCTGTTGCGATTTTGATCCTATCTTTCAGGATACTCTGCATCGGCTCCAAAACTTCGACCTGATACATGTCGAACTCCACTTGAACGATCTCACGCTCTTTTTCGTTTGCTTGCGCCCGTCGACCGGCCTCTGCATCAGCCGCATCCGCATAAGATATGCTGCCACTTTCGATTCCCTGGTTCATCCGCGCTCTGAACCCACGGAGTTCTTCTTGGGCCTCCTTCTGGTGCTTTTCACGGAGAGACTTGATCTTCTTTTCAAAACTCGCTTTGGTTGCGTGCACCTCAGACAAGTCGCTAATAGTTCGAACAGTCGTTCGATAAAACGCCATGTCTGGGTGATTGTTATTCACACCTGGATAATGCCTTGGGTATGGGGGAGGCAAGGTAACCAATCTTGAAATATCCAACTTGCGTGCTTCACGGTTGATGGCTGATAATGTCCGTGATGGTCCTGGGGGCTGGGGAACATCAAGGTCATTCCAGCCTACCTTTTCTGGAGGATACTCATTCGGCCCATAATTGGCATAAGGGTTTTGGTCCCCAGAGTATTGCTGATCATAAGCAGCTTGTGTCGGTGTCAGATGGTCCATTTGCATCGCCTCGCGCATCTCTCGCGGCAGACCCATATATTTCGTCTCCCGTTTAGTGCGTGAGACTTTACCGCCAACATCCCCGTTATCACTGCCAGTTTGCGATTCCCACCAACGACTAGGTGCGCGACCCCGAGAGCTTTCTTCGTTGCTCATACTCATGCTTGCAATGGGTGATAAGGCAGGTTTGTAGCCATTCCCCAAACCAGATTCAATCACAGAAGTGCGCCTTTTGGGGGTGACCCTATCAGGAGTCTGTGGAGGTTCGGATGGACCAATAGAGCTATCCCTAGGCCTAGCTTCAACCTTTAGCGGATTACTCGAGAGTTCAAATAACTTATCAACAACGGTCTTAGGATCAAAATTCACGTCACTCCATTGCGAGCCATACTGTTGGCGACGGATGCCTGACTCGGCAATTATAAAATTGCAAAAGGCCTGCAATGCATCCGTAGCATTGGTCGCTTCTGATTCTTTCCTTAGATGTTCATGATACCGACATTCCGCATCTTGAATAAATTTACCATCTATAGGTGCGTATGGGGAGGGTTTGGGTGAGGCACGCCGGGAGGGAGCCTTGACCGGGACCAGGGGCTGTGCTTCTAGAGGGGACACGTCAACTGGAAGATGTAAAAGGTGCGAAAGTGGCCTGTCTGAACCGGCGCTACGCGGCTCTAGTCCAAGCAAAGCCGCATCCTGCTGTTGTGCTGGGGGTGGTGTTGGCAGAGCCTTGGGAGGTAAATGCAGCGATTCGGATGCCATGGTTGGCGATTTCTGCTCTCTCCCTGGAGAAAATGGAGGGGTCTGGCCTCTGTTTGCCAACGGCTCGTGCGGAAATGTCTGTAACCTGGGAGTGGCAGAATATGGAGAGGTGATGGCATTCATTTTATTACTGAAGGGTGAAGTAGCCGATCTGGCGCTGTGCAGGGGCTCCTCTCCTGGATTGCTACGAGCACTGCGTGGCGTGGCTCTGGTAAGAGTACGTCGACGTACAAGTCCGCCAGATACAGGCGAGCTAAGAACCAGGTCTGTCGGCCATGACATGTCATTGTTCTCATCTTTGGATTCCTGTCCATGAGCGCTGTTTTCAGTTCTGTTATTCCTGCTTTGAATACGGCGCTCACGGATCCCCTTTTGGCTTTGAGTCCTGATAGAAGACGGAGTAGGCTGGCTTGAAGCGTCATGATGGTTGTTTGCTGCAGCATTAGACGGGCTTGGTGATGCGGAAACCGACCGATTTTGGTCGTGGGGAGATGCTGATGCCCGTCGGGGAGTTATTGGGGCGTTAACCTGGTCAGCTACCCATCCAAGCGGAGTTGCTGGGATAGTAGGAAGACTAGGTTCTATTGACGATGAACCCGAGCCAGACCGTAGCCTTTCTTCTCTGTTCTGAGGTAAGTTGTTTCTCTCTACCGCCGACTGTGATGAAAAAGAAGTCCTTCTTGGAGCACTCGCTGGAGGCGGCCCTGGAGGCGGCGGTGGAAGTGGCATTCCAGGCTCCCATCTACCATTCCTAGAAGACAATTGACTATCCACCTGAGTACTGGCCCTATTTGAGGTTCTGCCGTGAGGTAAGTCACCGGTCGACACAGCTCTCCTTGATGCTGGGGGTACAGATTGTAAAACGGTCTGGGACGACCCGGAAGAAGTTGGTTCGGTACGACCAAGGCCAGAACCAGCTCCGTAATGACTTTGAAGGCGAGAAGAACCATCATTCACTGAAGCTTGCGGGTGAGTTGAATGAGAAGGTATGAAAGATGTCCTATGATCGGGACGTTGCGGCTGTTCAAGCTCATGACTACCTACTGATGGTGACGGACCGGGGCGCGGGACAGAATAATGATACCCTGGAGACTCTCTCTGGCGAGACTGCGAAGGAGCCGTACTTTGCTGAATCGGTGCAGAAATAGGACTAGGACTGCTAGCCACTGGGTAGCCGACCTGTGGAGATTGAGCGCGCTGCCCTCGAAACGTTGCTCGAGGGGGTGAGTACGGAGGCGGCGGAGGCGAAGCTGTGCATATGCCCTTTTTGTTAATGCTTGATACTTTCAATACACCTCTATATAAGGCTAAATATACCTGTCACTGAGGTCGAAGAGGGCGCTGCCTGATGTACCATTCCCGTTGACGCAACGGGTGACGTGCCACCAGAGATGGGCCCCCATTCCTGTGGATTATACCGCGAATTGAAAGACCTTGGTCGTGCACCCGCAGACATAGGCGATGTGGTAGCCGTCACACCGCTCAACATGCCGGATGATAGGTAGGGAGAAGTCATTGATACTGGGGTGAACGAGAGGCCACCGGCAGAAGGGAGGCCAGGCGGACCTGGAAATTGAAGCCCACTCAACGACGTAGTGAGAGCAGGAGGCTGAACAACATTCTCTCGTCGGCGTGGGGGGTGGATAGGCACAACAAGAGGTGCTGAGTGAGGTGCGGCCGGTAGGTGGTGATGGTGAGAAGACAATGCCTCCAAACTATCCGGCCTGTTATCCAGCGGACTAGTTACAAGCGCGAAGGTGAAGAGACCAGGTCAGCCGACGATGCTCTTAGCTAACGAGGAGCAAATAGCCCGGCGTCTAGAATACGCGGGATAATGAAAAGGCACAATCCCCCAGTTCGCAATGCCACAATCGAACAGAGGAGGGGTGGAGAGGAAAGGAGAGTAGATGGGGGAACAAGACATTGTATGTACTATTAAACGGAGGATTTGCCACACCTGTTCATCTTATACCAAAAGCTCGATACCAGACCAGGTCAGAGACGCGGTTGCAGCACCGTAGTGGGCCAACAAGCACCGGGGTATGTCGTGCGTTGCCCTCGCTGTACAGCAGCCGTTTCTGGTTTCAACAGCCTAAAAGAGACAAATCACACCAACAAAGGCGACGTGGATGCCACCAGCGCGCGGGCCGTCTGCCGGGAACGAATGCATTGGCTAACTTGAAGGCCGTCCGGGTCTGAGACTGCCAGGGAAGCGGGAGCTACTTTTTTTTTGCGCTTTTGGGGGCCAGGACGAAGTTCGGTGGTTGGAGAATGAATCGTTCAGGACGAGCGAATGAACTTGGCCAGACGGCTGCTGGCTGGGCTCTGCGAGTTATTTTTAAATAAATGCCTGATAGTGTTGGTACAATCCCCCGGCCCCTGTCGAGCGGTGCGGTGCTTTGTACACAGCAGGCTGCAGCTAGTGATATTAATAGAAACCTAATTAACGCTAGGAACGTTAATTAATCACGTTCAAAGGGATGCAGAGCTGGGAAAAAGCAAGTAAAAGAGGGAGTAAATTTACTCCATTTTTTCTCTTTGCTTTCCTCAAATATGAGAGAGTTTCCCCATAGTTTTTTGAGCCACCGACCGTTCAGTTTTCTTGGTGGAAAATGATTGACGCCCTGGATACCCGACGGGCGGGATCCCTCCAACACCCTTAATCACATCCTTCCCCTATGTGTACTCGGTTCATTCATGTATACATGAAAGTACTCCGTACCATGTCAGGTTCATTCTCGATACAGCATGTGTAATGCTGCTAGCAAACTTAGCACGTATTGGCGTGAGTGTGCTTGCATGAGAACCTTGCCTCTTCTGCAAGGCGGGCGGTTAACCCTCTTGAAAAAAGCCAACGTGATGTTCTCACTGGCTGCAGCCTTTCTTCTTGGCTGGGATGAACCCGGACACCCAAGAGACTTAACTCCAATAAGATGGGCAGCTAAGAGTTTGGCGTATTACTGATACATAGACCTGGTATGTCTATCTGTGAAGGCCAGAGTAGGACACCCGTGGGACGTGGTGAAGTAGACCATTGAAACTCGTGAGTCATCCTACTGCTTGATCTGTTTGAGATCAGCTTATCGTAATATGTTCAGAGATAGAAGGGGATATCAAACCTGGAGGTTGTTGAAGTGTTGGAGGTTTGAAGTTGAAGTTGAAGATGGAGAGAAAATGTTTTGTATCAACGAAGGTTCGACTTCCCGTTTCGATCGTCATGTGACAGTCCATGTGTGCATCACATCTACGGTGAAATTCAATCAAGGAGAAAGAATAGAATCTGGAATTGGAAGAATAATTGGTTCATATTCATATATTGCTATGGCTCGCACGCTGCGATGCAGTATATCTAATATATACCTACCTAATCGGCGTAGACTTACATGAAACTATCGATTCGTATGTTGGGCTATTATTCATATTCCAACGATCATATTGAGATGGAGAGTGAAATGTGTAAGCCCAAGGACAAATGTTGGCCCCCAGTGAGGATGGTGTTGCACCATACAACTACTGAGTGTAGGACATGAGGGACAATATGATAACCCTACGCTGCATTAAAATTAGCCCAAATTCCTTGGATATAAAAGCAATGCGTAACGAAGGATAAGAATAATGTGTAGTATCAGATCAATGCCCTGTCACGGGCTGTGGTCATCAATGTATAGACTATGTTGACCGTCGTGATAAAAGAATAAATCATCATGGAAGAGGTAGGGTTGAGAACGAGACGAAATAAAAAAAAAAATATTTGGGTCGGTAAATCATACCATTATGCAATTTATCAGCCTGAAACTGTCAGGTACTGAGGCAACTACATGTCTGTGACACACGTTAGCCGCCATCACTATGTATTTTCGACTCGTGTTGCTTCGATAACGAATAGTCAGGAAGGTTGACATTCTCGTCTTCGCTAGCGAGGCTAGCTTGGACATATGCTTGTCTTTGTGTCGTAATTGTCTCATCATTTAAAGGAGGTGCTTGATTTGACAGAGAGGGACCGACGTACAATATATAAATTGTCGCGACCTGCCATAAGCCCAAGTTAGTGTTATGAACTAGGATATGCATTGTGTGTGTGATAAACGATGCTGAAGAGCACAAGTTCAGTTTGGCATGAATGGTTATTTAAATGTTTGTGTCTGCATCGAGAATTCGAATAAGACTCGTCATCAAGATGTCATCACATTGTGGGAATTAAATGTCCGGGGAGAATAGAGTAGATTGTATACTAACCATTTTTAGAAAGGGCTACATCACCTGGCTACATAGTAGCGTGCTCCTGCTATTAATTCCGTCAGCCAGGAGAAAACCAAGCTATGGAAGATAACGTTGGTTGTGTTTAAGCCACAGATCAGTGGGCGAGGTTTTCTAGGCCTGCCACAATGGGGCATGTCTGTCATGACCGGCTTTGCCGTCAGAGCCCAGTGCCATTCATCCTTCTGTGTCCGTCCATGAAGAAAAGGCGTAACGAAGACGGTGATGTCTTACATGAGTGCTAAACCTGAAGAGGCGTGAGATTGTAAGAAAATCTATCAGTTCTTTTCGCAGCAGTTAGCTTAGCATTCACCACGGAGTTTCAAGAGCCAAAGAGACAAAGATCCGAATCAGAAACAGCCATTTATAGTAACGTCAACAACCCGAAGGTCTCAGTCGGTATTTCCAGCGTATATTATAATAAAAATAATCATCATGTAAGGCAGTGAAGGAGAGACGAGGTGGCAGGCTTACCAATTCATTTCTCAGCTTGCTACATGGTAGCATGTTATGGTGACTGTGTCTGACGATTAAAAGCATTAGTATTTCCGAAGAAAAGACTCAAACGCGAGGTCTTCGGCTCGACAGAAAGTAAGTAGTCAAATACAATTCAGACTGACGTGTGCAATTATGGAGTTTCATCTCTTCTGAAGAAGATCAAAGACTCTAGTTTAAGCGGTTGTACAAATCATCACCCAGGACAGGACACAGCACAAAAGAAATCAAACCGAAGCCAATTACCCAAGAAGAACTTACCAGGAGAAGCAGCCATGATACGGGTCCAGAGCTATAACAGTTAGTGAACGAGGCATCTTGATCAGCAGTCCATAATCAGCCCTGCTGTTGTTGTTGATTTTGATATTCTTCATTCGCACAGTGAAAAGGAAGGAAGAAAATTCTTAGCAAATAAAAAGTTGAAGCTTTTTCTAGTTAGCAGCGCCAAGGCCCTTTACTGTAAGAAGATAAATACTCCGACACCACCGCAAAGTTACACCGATCGGATAAACATCCGCTTAGTAATATTCGTGATCGACGCTGCAGTGACTTTTCTTCGTTGCTTTTCGCTTGCAGTTCTTCAGGTACGGACGCTCATCCTATGATTATTGCTGATGTCGATGCAGTGGTTACTTTAATATTTTGGGTTGTAATTTTCCATCATGCAATTAGACCGCAAATTCACCTTGGCGGCTGGCCCCCTGAGCCAGCAATTAGGTTCCGGCCATGCGAATTCAAAGGGGAGCAGGGTCACGTTGACACGCAGAAAACCCGCGCGAAAATAAGCCGGGAGGGGCAGCCAGGCAGTTCAAGGGGCAGCGCGGAGGTCGCAGTGACTTCCTTTGCCCGCAAAATTTGTGTGGGCGGAGAAGTATCGGCGACCTCGCCCGCGGCGGCTGTTCACGGGCAACTCCCGCGGGTCCAGTGACCGCTGGCTAGTTCGTGACGTTGTTGGTAGAAGAAGACGGGGAGTTGGAGACAGGACGCAGATATAATTCTTCTTTTCCTTTCTTCTTCTCCTCCGTCTTCTTCTCTCCCCCCTGTTGAACCAAGCCAAGTTGCATTCTGTTGTCTTGTTCTGCTGAATTGCTCTTCCTCTCTCTCCTCGTCTTCTTCCTACACACAGATATCCAGAATGGCTGATGCTACCAACGGCAACGGCGCTGGTGCCGTTGGCAACGAGAACATCAACACTGATATCATCACCCTCACCCGGTTCCTGACTGAAGAGCAGTCCAAACACCCAGAGGCTACCGGTGACTTCACGTATGACTTGCTATCTGCCCCAATTGCAGCGTGATGCCGTTGTATAGATTGTTGTGTACTAATGGCTTTGGTAGTCTTCTTTGCCATGCCCTCCAATTCTCCTTCAAGTCCATCGCATACTACATCCGTCGTGCCACTCTGATCAATCTCACCGGCCTGGCTGGCTCCTCCAACACCACCGGAGATGACCAAAAGAAGCTTGACGTGATTGGCAATGATGTCTTCGTTGCCGCCATGCGGGGATCAGGCAAGTGCCGTCTCCTTGTCTCCGAGGAGGAAGACCAGGCTATTATTTTCGATGAGAGCCCCAATGCCCGATATGCTGTCGTCTGCGACCCCATTGACGGCTCCTCAAACCTTGATGCCGGTGTCTCTGTCGGCACAATCTTCGGTATCTTCCAGCTCCCTGACGAGATCCTCGGAGCCGGCAAGACAGTCACGGCCAAGGACATCCTCCTGCCTGGAACCCAGCAGGTTGCCTCTGGTTTCACCATGTACGGCGCCTCTGCACAGCTTGTTATGACTGTGAAGACAGGAACAGTCAACGGCTTCACTCTTGACAACGCTCTTGGTGAATTCATCCTTACCCACCCCAACATGCGCATCCCACCCAGCCGCTCTATCTATTCCGTCAACGAAGGAAACTCAATGTACTGGCCTGAGTGGGTCAAGAAGTACTTTGAGGAACTCAAATACCCCGAGACCGGCAAGAAGCCCTACAGCTCCCGATACATTGGTAGCATGGTTGCTGATGCTTACCGAACCCTGCTGTACGGTGGTATCTTTGCTTATCCGGCTGATTCTAAGAGTCCAAAAGGCAAGCTCCGTATCCTTTACGAGTGTGCTCCCATGGCTCTCATCTTTGAAAATGCTGGTGGTCTAGCTATCAACTCCAAGATGGAGAGATTGCTGGAAATAGTGCCAGAGCATATCCACGACAGAAGCGGAATCTTCCTCGGCAGCAAGAACGAGGTAGAGAAGGTCATGGGAATTAACAAGCGATTCGAAGCTGCTGGCTCTAGCTAGATGAGCATGTAAATAAGTGAGCTATAACCAAAAAGAATTACATTACAGCGAGGAGTTTTCAATTATTATCATCCGTTTATTACCAAGCTCGTTAAGAAGAAATAAAATGTCATTTGAATATATACATCTGATTATTGTAATTCATGCTGCTCTAATAGTAATATCGTCCGGCGCAGTGCCATGCTATGCTGAAAATAACTCGTTGCCTCGCCAAACAAGCCTTTTTAACTCCGTGATATCCCCGACAGTCAAACCTCCAACACCCTGTATATGCATAACTTGACCCAAACGAAGAGATGAGAAATAGTCCGAAAATGACATTAAATAACCTGATCTGCCGAAGTAGGAGGTCGAACAGCATCTGAACAAGGAGAAACAACATTCACGCTCCCCCTAGCCACCGATTCTTGAATAACTGGCAGCTTCTTAGGCGGTAGCAAAGTGGTATGGATCGGTCTAACGGACCTTGGGACGTGAGATGAGCAATGGCGAGGAACAGACTCCGATCGCAGAGCTTGTGTCCTCTGAGGACGGGTGTGTAGGCGTGAAAGAAGGTATTTATACTGTAGTTGGGCGCTAGCGGACTGGAATGGCTCTGGCGGAGTGTACGTTGGCTTGTTGGTAGGGTTTGCAGTGGCGCTTGGCTTGGTGATCGTTGATTGAATTACGGGTGGTGAATTGCTGGTGTTGACATTGGTGTTGATTCGTAGTGCTGGGTGAAGGAGCTCCTTGTCTAAGGATAGTGCTGGTGACGTAGTTCTTGTAGTTGGAACTGGGGATGCTTCTGGGAAATGTTAGTACATACATACATCAACTCTCTATTAGTGTTATGTGTATTAACGTACCAATGTCCCGTGGAGTAGATGCTTTCTTCTCCTTATACCGTACAATAAGAATGCGGTATAGAACGACCAGCAGACCCAGGAGAATTAGAAAGCTCAATACCTCAGCTACTATTATGAGTAGCACAGTCGTTTGTGAAGAGAGCATGATGATAAAATAGTAATAATCGTAGCAGTCAATAATACAGAAGTACTAATGTTATTGGAGAGTATTGAAGTAGGATGATACTTAGAGCTGATGTCAATTGCCTACCCTACCAACGAGGAATTGGTACCTCTTTTATCTATACACTCATCTGCAAGTTCATGGCGATGAGCCCCCTCGAGCTACTATCAATAACACATCGACCCATGGCAGCTCTTCAAGCTAGCCAGTATACG
Organism: Trichophyton benhamiae CBS 112371; assembly: GCF_000151125.1. Taxonomy (NCBI): domain Eukaryota; kingdom Fungi; phylum Ascomycota; class Eurotiomycetes; order Onygenales; family Arthrodermataceae; genus Trichophyton; species Trichophyton benhamiae. Next base: position 221,564 of record NW_003315088.1, on the reverse strand, counting down.
CCTCTATGCATAGCGTCCGCCAGGGTCCGGAGTAACCCCTCCTCTGCCGAACTAATGTACGTGTGTAAACAAAATGAGGGGAACTCAGTAAGATAAATCCACCTTGATGCATTATTCACACTGCATCAACCAGGGTATCTTGGGGCCGTAGCCAGTGACATCGTATCCTGCGTCTACAACCTGCGTCGTGTTGTCCTATTTTTACCTTTCGGCCCATGCCGCTGCGGGTGGCAGTGCGACCAGTAACTAAAGAGAAAAACCACCAGGGGTTGCCGCGAGCTGTTCTATTTTCGCCGTGACGGCCCCCTTGACCCCGGGTCGACTTTGCAGAAGCGATGCTGAGTAACGCGCTAAGGATGACCTGAATATACAGCTATTACTGAAGATAAAAGACATCAGATAAAAGACATCTCAAGAGTCCGGAGCAAGTATTTAGTTGATGTGTTATTATTTTGAGGTTGCAGAGTTTCTGCTTAGTCAGGTGCAAATGGCAAACTAGCGCCAAGACCTCGGGACGACGTCGTCTATCAAGATGGCTTCCTCATCGTCGAATTCCTACGCTTCAGCGTCCCACAGACGACGTTATGCCCCTTGTGTCCTGGAGAAGAGTTTGTCCGACTGACGAGAACCATGGCCGCGACGGGTCCGGCGCCTTCTACTGTCGCGGACAGCACTAGTGCTAGCATAGCACCCAGCGCGGGTGTGGCAAAGCCATGCCACAATTGCAGACGCCGAAGACTCAGGTGTGACCGTTCTTTGCCCTCCTGTCAAAAATGCATTAAGAAGGGCGAGAAGTGTCTAGGCTATGGTAAACTGCTCGTCTGGAACAGAGGCGTGGCAAGCCGTGGAAAGATGATGGGAAAGTCCTTCCATGTCCCCGATCAAGCGGCGGCTTCCACTGCGGCGTCCGGGAACCAGGAACTTTGCCTACCCCGGAAGTACCGTTTTGTCCCTAGCAATATGCCTGATGGTGAGGCTGAGGCTGAAGCAGAAGCGGAGGCCTCTGACGATGAAGGGGAAGCCTCCGTATCAATTAATCCGTGCCTGGTGGACCCGCTGTTCCAAGATCTCGACCGTGCATCTCGGTTCTACATCTCGCACTGTAATCAATAGCCTTGCTTTATTTGTTATGTGTGCATAAAAATTGAATTTCCAACAGAAATAGCTAACTACGAGTTTTAGTTACGGACCAGATGTGCCGTGATCTTGTAACATATGACGTTCCTAGGCACAACCCTTATCGTGGCATTGTTCCACTGATAAGGGACCATGCACTCCTGCTGCATGTCATCGTTGCCAATTCTGCAATTCATATATCAAATGTGATGACAAAGGGCCCCGGTCTATTGAATGGAGTTCCTGGCCAATATCCTCATCATGATGCACTGATGGCAAAGCAGAAGACTCTCCAGCTTCTTAACCAGGCCATGAACGACATAGATGCTGTTGATCTGGAAGTTGTGCTTACGGCTATCCTGCTCTCTATTAATTATGAGCTTGTGAGCTCTGGAAAGGATGATTGGAAGGTACATGTCGAAGGTGCCCAGAAACTTATCGACTACTTCGGCCTATCAAAACGCTCTGACCTATCGTCTGCTATGAGTGCGTTGCGCGACCATGTCGTTTCTGACTGCCTCATGTAAGTCAATGGTTATCTCCCTTTCCCAAAAGTGCTTACCTTTACCCTATTACGGAACATCAAAAAAGAAATCGAAAGCTTAATGTTTTGACAACTAGCTACTACATCCTTGGTTCGACCTTTTCCGCTCGACAACCAAATATGGGCTCAACAACAAGCCGCTACCCCTTTCTGGATGTGCTGCCATTGCTCGAGCGTGCAGAGGCCAACAGCTACATGTCATGTCCTGCATTTCTTTTACAAATAATGCTCTCGGCATCCCATCTATCTAATCTTGACGTGATTACCGGTTTTGAAGAAGAGCAAGCCCGCTACTTGATGGAGCGAGCTAGAACATTCAATATTGATGCTTGGGCGGCTTCCGTACAAGGCATCTCCTCCCACAATGATTTTGAAAGCCGTGTCCATGTAGCCTCGGCTCATAAGTCCGCAGTCTGTCTCTACATCCATCAAGCCGTCCCATCCGCAAACTTGATGGATGACGACAGCAGAAAGCGCATTGTCGAAGATATTATTGGCCACCTCTCTTTCATCCTTCCCGGAAACTTGCTATTGAAAGGCACTTCTTGGCCCACTTTCATAGCCGGTGCCGAAAGTCGAGACCCAGCACAGCGGGCCTGGATAGTGGCTCGTCTCAATGACCTATGGGAAATGCTGCCTTGGGGCTATGTCCATACCGCTATCGAGATGCTGAAGGCAATATGGGCTATGGAGGACACGGCTGTCGAAACAACCTGCGGATGGCTTAAGAAGCTGAAGGGCCTTGGAAATGACTGGATTGTCGTTTGATATCTCCTCTTTGCCTTGTCTCTTCCCGCCGTCGATGTTGTTGCTCTTATATTCGCACAGCTTGAGACAAGTGGTCAAGCCAAGCTTTATATCCAATGTACCTCTTGGCATTATTTCCTAATCAGGAAGCTTGGCGGCACTTTATGCATTGGTTGGAGGTTACCTTATTTTCAGGACTCAAGCTCGAGACGATTTTGCTCGTCATATTTAAGCAAAGCAAATAAGCCAGTTACCTGAGTACTAGCTGCAGATGGAGGGTTGTATCAGTACCCTTTTTTTGTTCGCTATCAGCTCGCAGCAGCCATGGGAGAGGCCCAGTCGATGAATCACGGGCAGCGTCAAGCTCAATGCACCTTATCACAGCCGGCTCATAGTCTTCCATATGAAGTTGTCATCAAGGAGATAGGCTCCGACGCGGAGAATGGTTTGAACAGCTCGGAAGCCCAGAGACGATCAGAACAGTATGGGAGAAATGACCTTGGGAACACGGAATCTGTCCAGCCTGCCAAAATGTTACTCCGGCAGATTGCAAATGCTATGACATTGGTAGGGCCTAACTCTACCCTTGGGAGTATACATAGAATGACTCTGACTAACACGATAAATAGATTTTGACCATGGCTATGGCCGTGAGCTTTGGTATTAATGCGTGGATTGAAGGAGGTGTGCTAGCAGCAGTCATCATCATCAATATCAGCATTGGTTTTGTCCAGGAATACCAGGCAGAGAAGACCATGGGCTCACTTCGATCATTGAGTTCCCCAACAGCATGTGTGGTACGGGATGGGCGTCAAATCATTATTGCGACTGCAGAAATTGTACCCGGTGACATAGTAGAGATGAAGACTGGTGACACTGTCCCAGCAGATGTAAGGTAATTACTGTGCTATCTGTGGTGTAGAAATATGCTATACTAACTTTGTGAAGGCTCATAGAATCGGTCAACCTGGAGACAGATGAGGCTCTGCTCACTGGCGAATCCCTGCCGGTACGGAAAGATGCCGACGCAACTTTCAGCGATGATACTGGACCCGGTGATCGTCTTAATGTCTGTTTTAGCTCATCTATTGTCACCAAAGGTCGCGCAAGAGCCATCGTCTTTTCAATAGGTATACATACGGAAATCGGATCCATTGCAGCTGCACTTCGGGCAAAGGGTACGCGGCATAGGCATGTAAAGCGTAACCCAGACGGATCTGCTAGTTTTTATCGCTATATTCAAGCTGGCTCTTTAACCGTTTATGATGCTATTGGTGAGATTCTGGGACTAAATGTCGGTACGCCGTTGCAGAGAAAACTTTCCAAGCTTGCGCTCATGTTACTCGGAACTGCAGTCATCTGTGCTATTATCGTTCTTGCTGCAAATAAATTCAGCAACCACCAGGAAGTTATTGTTTATGCAGTAGCCACTGGTCTAAGTATGATACCGTCTTCCTTGGTGGTAGTCTTGACCATTACCATGACTGTTGGAACGAAACGGATGGTAAAGAGACATGTCATTGTGCGAAATTTGAACTCTTTAGAAGCTCTTGGATCAGTTACCGGTAAGTAAGCCTTTGCCTCTTAGGTACACCGATAGAAGCTAACATTTGGAAGACATATGTTCCGACAAAACTGGTACTCTTACTCAGGGGAAAATGGTGGCGCACAAAGCATGGGTACCTGCACGAGGTACCTACGCAGTCGGTCAATCAAGCCAGCCGTTCAACCCTAGGGCTGGTAAGCTGTACCTTGAACACAATCAGCCACACAAAATAGATCATACAAGGAGCAAAGATACTTCTGAGTGTGAATATACCAAAATAGAGAACGATCGTCCACTTGATGAGTTCCTCAAAGTTGCATCCCTGGCCAATCTTGCAGTTGTTCGTGAAGCTGCCACTGGAGACTGGGAAACACATGGGGACCCTACGGAAATCGCCATTCAGGTCTTTGCTACTCGCTTCAACTGGAACCGTGCTCAACTAATTTCTGGAGACAAACCGGCATGGACTCAACTTGCTGAGTTTCCATTTGACTCGGATGTCAAGAAAATGTCCACTGTTTTTAAATCATCGACTGGTGATGTGTTTGTATTTACTAAAGGAGCTGTTGAACGAGTGTTGTCATCATGTTCAGCAATTGAATGCGTTGACGGTTCGGAGTTGGAAGCAATAAGCCCCGAGATCAAGGATGACATTTTGGCTAACATGGAAGCCTTTGCTGCACAAGGCCTTCGTGTTCTTGCTCTTGCTAGCAAACCACTCTCAGCCATGAGCTGCAACAACCTAGACCTAGATCGCAAAGAGGTCGAGCATGACTTGGTTTTCCGTGGTTTGATTGGACTCTACGATCCTCCCCGCCCAGAATCCGCGCCTTCAGTGCGTCGCTGCCATGAAGCCGGTATTTCTGTCCACATGTTAACAGGCGATCATCCCAGCACAGCGAGGGCAATTGCCACAGAAGTAGGAATTCTTCCATCTCATACTGATATGCTGAGTAAAGGCACCCTTGATTCCATGGTTATGACTGCTCAGCAGTTTGATAAGCTATCAGATACCGAGATTGATACCCTCCCTGAGCTCCCCCTGGTAGTGGCACGATGTGCACCCAATACCAAGGTTAGAATGATTAATGCACTACATAGACGAAACAAATTTGCAGCCATGGTAACACAACCCCCAATCTGCTTACCTATATATCACAAATAAGCTAACTGTACCAGACGGGTGACGGAGTTAATGATTCGCCTTCTCTTAAGAACGCTGATGTTGGTATAGCGATGGGTTTAGCCGGATCTGACGTTGCGAAAGATGCGTCAGATATTATCTTGACTGATGATAACTTTGCTTCAATTCTCAATGCCATCGAGGAAGGCCGGCGTATATTTGATAATATACAGAAGTTCATATTACACGTTCTTTCCCAGAATTTCGCACAGGCCATAGTTCTACTTCTTGGCCTTGTGTTCAAGGATGCGGATAATTTATCTGTTTTCCCATTGAGCCCTGTTGAGATTATTTGGCTTGTTATGATTACTTCGGGACTTCCAGACATGGGGCTCGGTTTTGAGCAGGCGACGATGGATATTATGCAGAGGCCTCCACATAGGGTAAGTCTAGAAACTCATCATATCTCTCTTTATTCTAGTATGCGGCGGTTTCAAGTCTAGTTATTAACTCTGCAACTAGCGTGGCATTTTTACTTGGGAGGTGATGTTAGACATGGTTGTCTACGGCACCTGGGTTGCTGCGTTGTGTTTAGGAGCCTTTACACTAGTAATCTACGGCTTTGGAGATGGTTACCTTGGAACAAACTGTAACAAGGTCTACGATGGGTGTGAACTAGTCTTCCGAGCACGAGCGACTACCTTCGCATGCTTGACATGGTTCGTCCTCTTCCTAGCCTGGGAGATGGTTGATATGCGCCGCTCATTCTTCAACATGAGGCCCTCATCTTCATCATCTGGTATCACTCCACAGTGGTGCCGCGACATTTGGCAGAATCAGTTCTTGTTCTGGGCAAATATCTCCGGATTTGTCATCGTTGTTCCACTCTTATACATTCCCGTTATAAATAGGAAGGTTTTCCGTCATACAGGCATAACGTGGGAATGGGGAATTGTCCTGGTAGGTACGGTCTTGTTTTTCGCTGGGGCAGAAACCTGGAAACTGGCGAAGAGGGTATATTTCAGGCGGAAGGCGCGTTTGGTTCTTGGGGTTGGTAAACAAACACCTGACATTGAGAGCAGTATGTCAGTATACCAAGAGAAGTAGAGTGGGCGGTATATTATAGATTGCACATACACATAGAATTCTTGTTAATGATAAAAATGCATAAAAGCGATTCATTATATATACTCATGCTTCTATGGGTATACGTAGTATAAGGAGGTCATGTCTACTTCTACTTCCCGCTTCTTATGTCTATCTAACAGTACACTGGCTGTTGTAGTAAGTATATTCAAGTGCGTTAAGAAGGCCAACAAAATGTATACACATCCCCAGCGCTACCATAGAATGGAAGATAGTGTGGGAATGCCCCCAGATGTCGAATTTCCCAGGAAACCATCGTTCGGGAATTTGTCTCTGTTTGATATCTCGTCAGTTCAAGAACACACATGAACCACGGATGCTTTGACAAGAAAGCTGAGGCCAATCTCAGCCTATAGGAATGGGAAAGGTTGGAGAGCATGGAAATTTCTCACCTCATATATGAATGCCGAGAAAGCGATTATGGCACCTTCGGTGAGATAATAAGGCAGGCCAACATTCATGCTTCGCTTTAGTCCGTGGAGGAATAGAGCGTGAGTAATAGGCGCAAATGCAGAGAGGCCAGTGCAAACAAACACGGCAACACGAAATCCTCTCCACTTTCGGTCTTGGAATTTTGACGACAGCAATATGGTTGCTGTCAACGAGCCAAGGACAACAATCTGTAATTCTCGGTTGTTAGCTGATGTATCCAGCTGGGTATATATTATTTCTACTTTGGTAGACACACCATAGTCCAGTATAATCGCTGAAGGTGAGGCTCGCAGTAGAATCCAAAATAGATTCCACTGATAAAGCAGCCTTGTATGAGAGTGATGATTCCCATGTAGTCACATAATAGCCATCGTTTAGCTATTGGCGCGGAATGGTTCAAGAAGGTATGGTATAGTGAAGAAGCTCCCAGACATAAGACGACGGTTGAAAGGAAAAGGGAGAGAATGAGTCCGTCGCCTTTAGCCAGAGTGTTATATCTGGACGGAAGATAGATGTTGACGAGATACCAGTGCAGAGCAATGTAGGCCACTGCTGGCAACAGGTGAGAGTAGATGTTGCAGGATTCGTTGTGGAGATAAGTCCAGCTGTGCAAGCAGCGAATGGCTGATCGAGACTCATGGCGATAGCCCGTTAGAATGAACTGGTTCCCTTCGAACCAGCTTGGAGTTTCGTCAAATTTCAGAAGACGTCCAAGCGGCGGTTGGATCGGTGGTGAATCGAGCCGTGGGGGTGTTAAGGCCGAGTCGGCCAATTTTTGTTGCGGCATGAGGAAGAACACTCGGGCAGCCGTAAATGATGGTATATACAGTTACTCGAGCGAGAGAAACATGAACTTCGATGGTATGTTATACACGACAGCCGAAGATATCAAGTCTTCTGCCTTTTCCACGTTCAAGCGGGGAGCGGGATTTGAGCTTCAAAAGGGGGTAACTAACTAGTTAGTTAGTTAGGTAACCACCGCGCTAATCCAGGCGCTTTCACAATCGCATTCACACTTGGCCTGCAAGTTCCCCTAGCAGCTGCTGGATGTTACACATGGAGATTCAAAGGAATGGAAAACGGTGCTGATGCCAGGAGGTTTATAGCTGGCCCAGCCACTGCGCCGACTTTCATCCATTTCAACCTATTCCATACATCCTCTTTCATTTTTTTTTACCACGTGGAGCTTGACCCTGAATTGAGTCCAGGTACGGCGGAACAAAGGTTAGACGACAGCCTCTCACGAGCAACAGATTTCAAGGAGCCCAGGTTCTTGTGGAGACTGCAGTGTCCATCCATCAACCTTGGTACCGAATAGCCCTTTGTGGATAAGCAACCATTAGCTTCTCGTTGTCGTCTGCGGGGACCAAGGCTGGCTACTGCACACCACACGGGCTGAAAATACATCCTTATCGTCTAACAGACACTGTGCTTTGGAGGAAAAGTGCTGTCGAACTTGTAAGTCTTTTCTTCGGAGATTTGAAGGCTGAAAAACGCATGAACAGCTGATGACATAATACAGATTTATATTGATTTTTAGACTAAATACTTTAGTTATTGCTTGATTATTGGCTAAAGTCACCGCATTCTCCACTTCAAGCTCTATAATGCGCAAATATCCCCTGACTAAGCAGACGACCCCCTTCTTCCGCTGCTCCGTCCGCTTCTGATGCCGACGGTTGTATCAGCCGGAGTGTCGCCACATTTCGTCTCCCGGCCTTGATCGCTAACAGGAGGAAGAGTTTTCTCGAGATGTCGACCCAAACGAGCAGATCAGCAGACTCCCCCGCCCCGCAAAAACCCATATCACCTTCTGGGGTAGCAGCTGTGAAAGGGACCGCTGGAGAGATTATTACTCCGCTGTGATATCAGCCTATTCAAAGGGCTTAACAACAAAAACAAACCAACACCTGGCAATGGGGGGAGCACCTGGAGCTGAAGAACTGGATAGGGGCCCTTATGAGAGCAATGTCTTTCGGCGTAAGTTAGAGAAGTAAAATTGACGCGCAGGAACTAGTAGCTGACTTTCCACAGCGGAATCAAAACTTGCGTCATATATACCAGGGGGATACTCTCCTTCGCGATGCATGAAACTCAGTGGCATGCCAATGGTGTATGCCATTTATGCATACGCCGGTTGTGCAATTATGTTTTTTGGCTATGACACGGCTGTTATGTCCCAGGTCAATATAAACCCTGACTATTTGCGAACAATGGGTGTTGCTGGCGGTACAGATCGCGATGCTGCAGCGATTGGAGGACTTGTTAGCTTGTGGTTTGGTGGCTTTGCCATTGGTATGTCCATTATACCCTACCATTAATGAATAATACTGCTCGTATTTAGTTACAAGTTGAAACTAATTTTAAAGTAACTGAGCAGGAGCAATGATGGTTGGATACACAGCAGACAGAGTAGGTCGGCTCAAAACAATCCAGATTGGATGCATCTGGGGAATCCTCGGAGCTGTGCTCCTTGCCACGGCCCAAAACATTTCTTGGTTTGCCTGTGCTCGGGTTATCAGCGGTATTGGGTGCGGTTACTTAAACACCATAGTTCCAGTATGGACTTCAGAGCTTGCTCCGGCTAACATGAGAGGTGCATTTGTTGCTGTTCAATTTACACTTGCTATGGTTGGATCTGCCTTGTATGAAAGCTCATCTCTCCGCCCTTTCGCCAAGTATCTACTAACAGAAGCTTCAGAGTGTATTGGTTAGAATACGCATGCGTTAAGACCCGGTCGCTTTCTTTTGCCTGGAGGTTTCCAAACGCTTTTCAAATCATTTTCCTTCTCGTTCTTCTCGCCTTCGGACCATTCTATCCAGAATCTCCCCGCTACTTGGCTAAAACAGGGAAAATCGATCATGCAAAATCCATCCTACAAAAATGTCGCACTGACCCTAATGAAGAGAATATTGATAACGAAATGGAAGAAATTCTTGATGCCATTCGACTCGAGGCATCAGACTCCAACCCCAGCTTCTATAATATGCTTTTCACTTCGGACAATCTCCATACTCGCCGTCGGGTGTTCCTAGGCGCTGGGGTACAAATAATGCAGAAGTTCACTGGAATTGACTTCATTGCTGTCTATGCTCCTAATATTTTTGCTTTCTCAGGGTTTAAGGGGGATACCCCTGCTTTACTTGCTGGAGGGAACTGGTTTGGATATATCCTTGCACTTGCACTGTCTATCTACCTGTGCGATCATGTTGGCCGTCGGAAGATGATGCTGTCTGGTTGTACTCTCATGGGAATCGTACTCATAATTGGAGGGATCTTATCCCAACAAACACTGAAATATGCCGAACTCGACCCAGGGAAGGCAAACAAGTTCGGAGCTGGTGTTGCCGCCATTCTATATGTGTACACCTTCATCTACGGTTCAACTTGGTTAACTACATGGTGAGTTTATCTTTCGCATACTTGTGAAATACAGCTAATGACTCTATACTAGCTGGGTTTATCCAACGGAGGTATTTCCACTAGCAACAAGAAGCAAAGGCACCGCACTTGCTACGTTCGCCTTTTCAGTGGCTGGAGGTACCATCAATATGATTATTCCATATTTGATAAGTGCAATCGGCTTCTGGGTTTTTATCCTATTTGCTCTTATTAACCTTGTGATGTTGGTACCAATTTACCTTTTCTATATTGGTAAGCCTTTTATACTACTACTCCACCTGTTGGGATAATGATACTAATTTTATTTACAGAGACAGCAAATAGGCACTTGGAGGATCTAGATCTATTGTTTGCAAGCAAAAGCAGCTTCGTTTGGCGCGCAGAACAGGAATTCGCCGACGCCAAAGGTTCTCAAGGGGGTAGCCACGGTGCAACCAATTAATTTCTCTAATATCTATACAATCTTTGAACTCAACTTTTTAACTAGCATCATAGATAGATATAGAATATCCATCATGCTAGAATAAGACAGCCTTTCATCAAGAGACTCCCATCTTCCACTGTTGTCGAAGTTTGTTGGCCCAGTACTTGTTATGGATGCATAAATAAAACCAAAAAGAATGGCTTGAGATCATGCATGGGTGCTTCTCGCCGAAAATGAAGCTCTATCCAGGAACGCAGTTTTCGCTGTTCCCAAGGCAAGGGCTTCTAAGAAGCGAGTGGCACCTTCATTGACAAAGGGAGGGAGGTTGTTGGCTGCGGTAAATTGGCATGTGGTTACTTTATGGGTTCTCCTTGTCCTTAGTTGGGTATTTCATATGTTAAGCATAGATAACCCACATTACCCGAAGAGGTGTCTAGACGTTCGATAAATAGATAGCTTCAAGCAGTTGAAATATATTTAAGGGGGATATATAGTGTGGCAGACGTGTATATAGTACATCGCACTGTAGGGATCGCAAGGAAAATGCTAGTTCTTCCAAAAGAAAGACGTGATTATAGATAGCTGGCAATATGTTGAAGACAAGAAAACCGGAAATAAGATACAAAATGAAAGGACAAGAATACACGACATTAGTCTACCGGATCCTCTTGCAGAATAGCTTCGAAGCTGAAAGGTGTGAATGGTATACCGTCACCAATGAAATGTTTGCTCATTGCTTCGACCCAGTGGAGACGGAGGGAGTGAAGCATAGCACTGGTTCCTTCCATCACACAGAGAATGGAGATAGTAAGCACGAACCAAAGGTAGAACGTAATGACAGTCATGATCACTCGGAGGGTTGGCGAGGTTTGGAGGAAAGCGTTGCCGAGAGTCATGCTCCAAAGGACGGAGGAAAGCTGTTGATGGGCAAGAGAAAGAGCCCAGAGACGGAGGTAGGAGGCAGTGTGAGATACACAGTTAAGACAGAATTCTAATATTATCAGGTCAGCAGCTGCCTCGCAATATGGAAAGTGCAGCCAAATTGGTAAACAGAAATGTGAGGGAAGTACATACCAATGGTATGGATGACTTGATGAATCATCTCTTCTGAAAATTCGAACTCATGATGTTCTTCACCTTCACCCATGTCCTGAGTAACCATTCCAATACCTTCTTCTCCATCACCCATGCTGTCGCGTTGACCAGAGATCAGATTTTGATGTTCATCATCATCATCCACAGCACTAGTGTGAGCAGCTTCGTTCAAGCCCCTATAGCCAAGGGCACGGGCACGGTTGTGTTCCCAGCGGAGATAAAGAGGCTTGAGAAGGAGGAGTATTGGGACTTGGATAAGAGCTACAAAGAGTAGAATCTTTTGAACAGTAGCCTGGCCAGGGTAGAGCTCATCATCAACACGGCCAGGCTGTAGGAACATGAAAATAAGCATGTTCAAAAGTCCGGGAGCTGGCAGACCGAGGCCATTCCAGTCAACAGACCACTTGTAAATGATGGTAAAGACAAGGTATCCAAAGATGGACTGGAAGAAAATCATTCCAGGAACGAAATTTCCCCAGATCTCAATGGGTTTCTTGAAGTGGCGGGCATTGACAAAGGACTGGCAGAGGGAGTATGTCATCTGATAATAGCGTTAGAAACTTCGAAACAGCTGCAAGAAGGAAACAGAGACGACACTTACATGTGACCAACCGAGAATGATACTCAGTTTCATCTTGTAACTGTTGGTGAAGAGCAGGTTGTTGTCTGCACCGTGCCATCCCCAATCCAAGCCAAATGGATATCTGTAAGAGCCTTTGAGCTCAGCAAAAACCGTTTCATTCTCGTTAAAGTCCTCTGGCCAAGACCAGGCACTCTGGAAGAGGTCCATTGACTTGGAAAATATATCGTTGTAAATCAATCCAGTGTACATAGCAAAGATTCCCATCATCAACATGATATATCTGCCAGAGAATGCCATGGAGCTCAGCTCATCAAGTTTGGTCTTTCCGAGCTTTCTCTCGAACAGAATTAGGGTGATAGCGAGCATTGTCATAAGCATAGCATGGCCGAAGTCACCAAACATAACGGCGAAGAAGAATGGGAAAGTGACGATAGTAGGGAGACCAGGGTTGACTTCTTGATACTTGGAGGTACCGTATGCATCGACGATAAGTTGGAACGACTGAGTAAACTTGTTGGTCTTCATGTAAGTGGGTGGCGTCTTATTGGTACGGATCTGGTTGACAATGGTGGGAACTGAGAGGCCAGCACGGTCGTTGACGTCCTGTAGAGTTGACTTGATGAGGCCAAGCGAGTTTGTCGGGCACCATGCTTCCGCAATCAATGTTTTACGAGCTTGATCGTAGGAGAACTTGTTGAGTGCGTGGTACACTGCCTTCTCCTTCTTGACGATAATCATCCAAGCAGCAAGAGAGCGAGCGATTTGTGTCAACTCAGCATCGAGTGCATTCTTGGTGTTGCGTAGGACGTTGCCAACGTCCGTCAAGCGAGTGTTGACATCATGGATCTGATCCCTTCGAAGTTCACTATTTTCATCCACGGCATGCAAGTTGGCGCCTAGAGATTCCGAAATCTTTCTAATCTTAGAGATGATTTCCTTTCCGTGAGCGAAGATAACGAAGACGTTCTTATGGATTTCCTCGTTGGTGGCTGGGTCGACGATGGGATCTGGGATTTCAGATTGGTTCATGTAGAGGTTGCCACGGAGAGTACGCCAGAGAATCCTCTCAAAGGCTCCAATACGATCCCGAGGGATAACACCAGCAACAAAGCCAATATCCATGACAGAGAACGATGACTGGTGAGCATCACCATTCTGACCTCTGGGTGGCTGCTGTTCAATGTCTCTCAAGAGGGGAGCTTCATCGTTATCGAAGGACTGTCTAATTTCGTCGGTTTGTCCATGTGCCTATATAATTGATTAGTATATCATAACCATGAAGTAGAGAATCTGTATATCAAGGTAAATACCCGATCGAAGAATCCGCCTGCTTCTCTGAGCACCCAACGTCGCTCAATGAGCTCAACCTCACGCCTCTTCAAAGCTTCATAACTCTCATTCAGCGATGAAACACGCTGTTCAAGGCTCTCACTTCTCTCAGCAAGCTCATCAATCTCGGAGGCCATGGGAGCAGCTAGATTGTTGGAGAACTCCTCAGATGGACGCATTTCGATGTCGGCCTTCTCCATCTGCGCATGGAAGTATCCTAGCGAAAGTCTATTGTTAGAGGCCTTGTACGTATATGCTGACCACCACAAAGATCACACGTACGAAGCTGTCTTTCCACATTGTCCAATCGTCGAATCTCGTTGGTAAAGGTCTTTTGGAATGCGGTGGTCTCTTCGTTCAGCTATCCACAATCCACCCACGTCAGCACCACCATACCATCAAAATATACCAGAATAACAAAGGTTTTGCATCCTCACATCTCGGAACTGAACCTGCCCAAGCTCACCCAGAGCGCTGACGACTTCACGGCCGATTTCATTGGCGATATAGAGCTGGGTCAAGCTCATATCCGCCGAGCGGAAGAGGGTGTCCTGAGTCGGGCTCATCGTGACGGCCAGCGGGGGGCTCTACGCCCTGTCCAGTAGCTTAGCCCAAGTTATTAAACAGTGCTTCTCTACAGAAGCAAAGACAAAAGAGCGTAATGCAAGTAGAGATGGATGGATGACTTCAAAACAACCCGGCTTGTCGCTGTTTGCGAGCTAAACGTTCTGCCTACCAGATTTGGATATCACGTGTATGATGACTATAACATGACTAAGTAATGATTAGATAATGCTTTAAAGTTAAGCTTTGAAAGTCAAATTATTGTTCGAAAAATACGAAAATCGCCTTTGGTCGATTGGCAGCGCGAGGCCGGATGGCATGGAAGCCCTCCGTGCTGTGGTGTTGAATAAACATGGTGAGGGGTGCGTGTATATATACCCCCTCCCCAGCCCTGTCAAGGGCAGCATGGCCGTCGAGAATCCTAGTTGTGCACACTAAAGGAAGATAACGAGCATCTCATCATGTCTGTTCTCAGCGTCTCTGCCTCGGGAAGCCATGATTTCTCTAAATCGACTGTACCGAACATCACCCTAGTTGAAAATGTGGGAGTCAAGGGTGATGCACACTCCGGTGCACACGTACAACATCTTTCTAGGCTTCATATCAATCCCCCACCACAGAACCTGCGCCAGGTCCATCTTATGCCATATGAGGTGCTCAAAGCTGTCAGTGTCAACCCAGGTCAGCTTGGTGAAAACATTACTACGGAGGGAATAGACCTTCTAGCTCTCAGCAAGGGAACAAAGCTCCGTTTCGTGGACCAGAAATCACCGGCTGTGGATTGTCCAGTGGTTACAGTGACTGGGCTGAGAAATCCGTGTCCGCAAATTGACAAGTTCAGAAGTGGATTGAAGGAGCATTTCATTGTCCGAGACGCTAACCGAACTATTGTTGAACGCAAGGCTGGAATAATGGGAGTCGTGGAGGCTGGCGGTGACATTCGACCTGGAATGACAATTGTCGTGGAGCAACCAGCGGTTTTCGAGCGGATGGAATGTGTTTAATTTGGTTGAAGGTACGATACACATACCTAGCATGAAGTACTAGGAGTTAATGCTTGTAATAACTCTTAGACCGTGTCGTGCCGGCAGTCAAGCTGCGAGAGATTTACTCAAGTGGTTGACGAAATGGGAGATCACTTAACTGGATTATGCTCAAGGTACTTTTTTACTTTATTGTAGGTTTTGTATGGATATACAACAGTTAATCATTGCCCAACATCACCATCCCATGACTCATAGACATCCAGATCCATGCGTAAAGCAATCAATACAAGGTTCAATCCCTTCTTTCCCACCTAGTAGAACAAGAAACACAATTGCAAGAGTGTTCCACCCTTGGCCTCTTTCGGCAGTAAGATTTTTTTACCTTAAGCAAAATAACTTTTCCACAACACTCCAGCCAAATCTTCAATCTGGTCTGGTTTAAAGGACTAACAATCAAAACCTATTAGTATCAAATCCCGAGCTTGAATCGAGTTTTCATAGACTTACCTTGACATCTATATGCCATGTATCCTGCCTAGTCTTTTTGAAGTCACTGATTATCGTTTTCACACTTTGTCCAACAACGCCAGGGTCTCCACCAGCCTTCGTGCTAAGAGTTGTCAATGCATCAGGCATCCAGCTTGGTGGGGGACTGGTGTATGGGAAGGCTTGAATCAGAGCTCCTACACCTAGAACAGCAGCATGGCGTGTGATGATAAGTTTGGTATGTTCCGGAGTAGGAGTATTTGCACCAGTAGATGTAGCGGAGGAGAATCCTGATGAGATTATTCTCCGCTTCTTGGGTAAGGGATGCTGAATAAGAGAAGTTGTGAACCGGTCAAGCAGTTTCATGACCATATCTTGCCGCAGAGCCACAGGTGAGCATCGGACCATGCCAGAGAGTGTTGCAGATGCCCCTGCCCTAACTTCATGCTGTGTGTCGGAAAGCATACTGGCAACACATTCAAAAAGGTTCTCACGATCGGTCTTGGATAACAAGAACAATCTCCTAAAATATATGATCTGCATGTTGATCATGACACGGAGACGTTGATGCCACGACGGAGAGGTTCGGCCAATTCGGATAAGAGAATTGATGAAGTCGGTATCTTCACCACTAGGATGTGGAATGTTTGGAAGATGGCGGAAGACGTGGTATGCCAGTGATTGCAGCTCAGGGTCTTCTTTAACGTCCATCATATGTAGGAGTTGCTCTGTGAACAAGTCTGGGAAAAATTGCACGAGCTGAGTGCATTCGTAAGAGTACAATGTCGAATCAAGCCATAGCAAAACAGTTTTACAGCCGGATGTATAGGAGGAGGGAGTTTGTTGGCCAGGCTTCCTCTGGTGCCGCCACTGTTCAATCCTATCAAAGACTTCGGTCATCGTGGCCACGAACTCATCGGTCGGTTTATAGGCACGACTACCGGTTGATGAAGTTTTCTTTTGGTGTTCAATCAACTGGTCAACGCTTGCATAGGACTCGTGGTATCGTGTCCGGTAGATACAAGCAAGCGTATTGCCCATTGCTTCACGGACTCCTTTGTACGGATGGTCAAGATGAGCTAAAAAGTCCCTGAGAATGGGCTTTTCGAGTTGGAAATGCCAACCGGAATCCACGATGCATCGTTGGAGTAAGTTGATTTTCGAACTCTCCTTGAAGGCAGCATTGGAAGTCATATCCAGGCGGAAACTAGATAGCCAATCTACCAAAGGCCAGGAGCGGCGAGGGTCCCTGCATTGCATAATCATTCGAAGGCAGCTGGACCAATAGTCAGAATTTTCTGGAGTAAGTGCGTCAGAAAATATCTTTTGGAAGAAACCAAAGGCATATTCCCATATCTCTGTACGCTTCTGGACTTTGATATCAGTCGCCGAGCATACAAGGCCAGCCAATATTTCGGCTGTGGCACGATGTTGATGTTTGTCACTGCCATCTTCATAGACGATCTCTATTTCCTTCTTAATCTCCTGGAAGGTAACTGCAGTGAGTTCATCGCGCAGCAAAAGTTGGAATATGTATACTAGCAGGGAAGAAGTCGACATCCGGAACTTATCAGTTGAGGCATCTCTGGGTTCTTGTTTAAGATATGTGAAGTAAGTCGAAATCCACTCCCGGGTGAAGAGCTTTCCCATGAATTTGCGGATGTCCCATTCAAGTGAGTCAAAAACAATATCAGTTTCGACATTGGCTTTGTACGCCGGCATTGTCTTATTCCAGACTAAGAACCCAGGGTGGTCATGGTCGATATAATACTCCGCTTCGGGATTTGCGAAGCTTGCAAGGTAGGAAGCCGTCCAATTGGGATCTTCAGGGTTCGTCGGGACTTGTATTTTAGATGGGAGGCAATAATTCCCGAGGATGTAGTCTCTGTAATTATGATGGCAAATGGCCCTGATCTCAATGATGGTGAAAAGTGCAGTCAACGACTGAGCATACATCCAACGCAGGCCTGGGTGAGAGTCCACGGAGCCTTTAATGATAAGCTCAATTAAATTTTCACTGGCGATGTGATCAAAACGTAGCCCCAAGGTAAAGGCAATTGCAGACGTTCGAATTGTCTTCTTCCAGTGCGATGCTTTGGCCAACTCAACGAGTTCTTCTGCCATTTCAAGCTTTCTCTTCTCAACAGAATGCCACTTCTTCTCAAGGGATTTCCGTTTTGCTTCAATCTGGGACGCCATAATTTCATCAGTGGGGACAATCGCTCGGATGATATCTTGGTCAAGAATAGCCATCCTATTTGTCGTATGTCCGTACTCCACTATTTGGAAGAGCGAACCACTGCACAGCTTTTGGATGGATGGTTTGTCGACAGCGGTGGTGTCAAGGAATGCCCTTATGAGAGCAGGGGTATACTTCCAGTGACGGCCCACTGGCTTGGCCAAACTGCTATACATTAAAGAATAAATCGCACCCTGAATACGGGGGATTTCATTGGCTTTCAGAGCCATCTGGTAGGCCTTGATCAGTGGTCGAATCAGAAGAACTCGTGAGCCCCAGATAGAGCGAAGTGCTGATTCCGAAGCTGACTGGGCATTTCGTCTAATATCAGTGTATATCGATACACTAGACTCGGCTAAGTCAAGTAGAAGGACAGTATCCAGCTTTGACCGGGGTCTAGGAGCTGCATTGTGACGCAGCCGTTGCAGATGATACACATATGCCCGTCGTACAAGTAATGGGCGAGGGTAATCCTTCCTTATGCCGCTCATTTTGTACGGGTGAATATCAGCGCCGTATAGTTTTGAAACACGGTCCAGCAGGTGAGCAGACCGCTCAATACCAACGTCGATGAACCAGCATCGATAAGCAGTGTATAGTGAGGAGAAGCAGGCTACATCATCCTCTTGCTTATCAACTAAGAATCTGTGAACATTATGTAGAACATGGCCAATTCGTTCCCTAATTTCGTGAATGGCAGTGTAGAGAGGGTCATCCTCTGTTAAAAGATATCCAGCTGGATACTGATAAGAAGGCCGGATAGCAGATTCCTCAGAAATGTCCAAGGAGGAGTCGGTGTCATCAGCTGCCTCTTCACCCTTGGTGGCCATATTATCATCTCGGGAAACGTATGCACCACCCTGGGCAGGAACCTCGCTTTCACGGCATTTCGAAGCTGCCCTATTATCAAATAATGCCGATACTCCAGCTATGATTAGCCTGAGTAGCACTATATTCCTCGTCACTTCATCTGACCAATCTTTGCCACTGCCATCACGCTTGATGCTTGGTGTGTCACTTATCAGGGATGTTAAGGAAGACAATGCGGCTTCCACCTGAGATGTAAATAGTTCAACAGCGAACTCTATTTCTTCTCGTTGTGGAACATGCCAATTGACGCTAAGATTGCTTAGATCTTGTTTCTGGCCCCATTGCTCAACCTGAATGCCTTTAGGGTATAGATGTGGTTCGTACATACTATAGTCCACAATGGTAGTCATGGTAAGGTTCAGGAGAAGATGGTGAATAAAGTTCGAAATATGAATGGTAGGGATACCCTTGCACTTTCGCTGCATGTACAGTGCGATGTCGAGGAGGTCTTGTTTATATTTCAAAATGGCTTCCCCGACATGGACTACACACATGCTCAGCATACTGATGTTCCATACCAGCCCCCGATCACGGGGCAAAACATCAGTTCCTGTTGTTCTTGTAGATGCTGCACCATTTTCATCAATTTCGGTGCGGATATTTCGAATGAGTAAAGGAATGAAGCGCTTTAGTGCTTTTTCCGGGTTGACCTTGCAAAGAGAATTGCAAATGAAAGCCATTGCATCTCGTGCTTGGTGAATAACCCGATCAGAAACAAAGTTCACGATTTTATTCAGAGCTATGTCATATAACTCTGGAGAAAGGGTGGAGAGAAGAGGCAGGAAAGTGGCGGGCAAGGTGTTGAGGACGTTCTCTTCAGGGGAACCGCTCCGTACTCGCGCTGCATCAGGCAAGTTCTCTAGCAGCGTGAAAACACGGCCAAGGAACGAGATGAGAAACTCGCTAAATTCCGTGGTGGAAGAACGTAATATCTTTTCTTCATCTTCGTCAGAGAGCTCGGTGTCGTAGTTCATTTCAACAGAGGCACCTTGCTCTTCCATGCGTTCTAACTCTCCAGTAACCCATTCCACGGCAAGCATGTTCCCATTAACATCATCACGGCCCTTCGTGAGGTCCTCAAAGGGTATATTATAACACACAGACTGGATAAATGCAAGGGAATGCAGTGATTTGCCCAAATCATTTGCGTCAATTCCAGGTAAAGCCAAACCTAGCAAGGTGGTAATATGGCAGCGGAACCCTTTTGTCCGCACCATGATTCTTGACAAGACCTGCAAGGAACGGAGAGAGGACGCAGTTCTGTGGACCTCTACTAGGCCTTGCATAGATGGGTAGATTCGTTGCAAAGCTCCCGGTAGAATGAGGTTTGGCTCTAGGTATGCCAAGGATTGAAGGGTCGAGAGAGAGAAGTTCATGGCCGTTCCACTTTTAGCATAGATACCCATGAATATCACATCTCGCAGGCATAATACAAATCGGCGTTTAACTGCATCATTCAACCGTCTCTCTGGGGGAACTTCCATTTCCCCGTTTCGTTCCCGGTTCCAACGCATGACAAAAAAGTCTGCAAGGTAGTTAACCAGCTCTGAGAGGGTCCTTGTCCATGATCCTGAATTTGAAGGGTGGAAAAATGTTTCCACAGCTTGTATCAGGCCCTCTAACCGGCTAAGTAGCGAGTCTTTGGACTCTGCACAGGCTGGAGAGAGAGACATGACAGTCCATCTAGCAATGTCATGTGTGACTGGATGGTTTCTTGAATCCCGATCAAGCATTATGGCCAATCCAGCAGACACGTCAACTACCTCGCTGTAGGAAGACGTTGCCTGTCCGACTGGAATTTCAAGCAGCCTCAGAATAGCAGTGAAAATAAGGGAAGTTTGTTCCTCAGTGAAAATTCCGAATTCAGAAAATGGAATATGTTTAGCAGGGAGTGAATCGCGAGCTAATCGAGATAGAATATCTAGGAAACTCATATCAAATGTCCTAGAGCGGTTTACCAGGGACCAAAGGTGGAAATATGTTGGGAGGTAGTGTTGTGGGAGTAAATCGAGCCTTTCTGGAGGCGCTGGTGCTGTGGAAACGAACAAGTTCATGAGCCCTACTACAATAAAGGCTCCTTCGGTAAATGAGGTTGTGAAATAGGGGAGAAACTCTTGAAGCATGTTGGGAAGCTCAAGGGGGTCAAAATAGAACTGTGCAAAGGAACAAAGTTTTATCAAAGTCTTGATATTGCGTTTGTTGCTCATTGAGTGTACGAGTCCCGCCTCTGAAGGAAGCACGAACACTTTCAACTCTCTGTACAGCGGTTTCCAGTCAAGAATCAAGTCCTTGGTCGGCCGAAGGTAATGTTTTCTCCTTAAAAATCAAAAAGTGTAAGCAGAGGTTATAGCTAGTCGGATAGGTAGGGTTGGTACTTACTTGGTAAGCACCATGAACATGCTAGAAAAGCGTTCTGCAACAGCCGGCTCGATACCGGGAGCAAGGGCAAGCTCGTAGTAAAGCTTCACTAGCTTTGTCCGCTGTTCTCTTGTTGGATCGAACTTCAGAGATAGCCAACCTCGAAGTTCTCGAGTCCAGTGGACCGCCCCGGAGTTGAAGTCTCCAGACTCGATGGCCACGTAGAGGTGCTTGAGGATCTCCTCAAAGTTATTCTGCCGTAACGTATCATCCTCTAGCTCGTACGGGGAGTGTTCGAAGTATGGATATGTTCGTGGCCGGCTACGAGCCTTTTTGGAGCGGTCATCTTCTGGAACGGCGCCGTTAAGCTGTGCTGATTCTCCACCGGGAGAGGTGGCCCGTGAGAACTCATTACCAACGACAGCCAAGCTAGCCGTCAACACGTCCGGGAATCGATCGGTATTCATTTTCCAAGGGCGTGTCTATCGAGCATGTAGAACGTATTAGAGAGGGTATCGGTGGTGAGGGTGCTAAATTGTAAAGCCGCGTCAGAAACCCAGGATCCATCAAAATAAGTCATTCTAGAGCTATGAGATTTCCAGGAAAGGGTTTATAAAGGAATTCTTACTCACTCCCCTAACCGGGTTGCTCGATTATTCACAGTTTGATAGCTTCAATTAAATTGCAGCCTCCGTGAGCATTTGGCATGTACTGCTTCTGGTGCCGAGTCAGGTACGGAGTAACTTGTTAGTTACCAAGGGTCGTGTGCAACTTGTTGGTGACAACAAACCCAGCAAGGACAATGGTTATGGTTCGTCCACGGCAGCAGCGTCAAGCAGCAGATGCAGCCTGCAAAACGAAGCTATCAGCTTTAGGAGGTGCGAAGCTCATCCGCCTCACAAAATCGACCTTGTGGCGATGTTTTGTAGTTCGTTAAAGCTCTAAAGGTCGCAGCGAAAACAACTTTTGGAAGCTTTTTTGTTGTTGGAGGCGCCAAGACAAGATGACATAATAACTATCTTAAGCGGAGGAGGCTCAACAGATATCAAACTGAGAGAATAGGGGGGAAGTACGGAGTATATAAGAGTAGAATTAAGGGGGGCAGAGGGAGGGAGAAGAAGAAGAAGTGAGTTATATGGACAGTCGGCCTGGCGAGGTGGCCAGGCAGAAGTAATCTACGCCGCTACAAGAGGGATAACTAGGTAAAGGTTAGGTAGTTACATGGCTCCATCCGGGGTTCGGAAAAAGCGTTCGTCAGCTCTGGTTGCCTGGGCTGCTCAAGCCGGAGGAAGAAAGGAGGCGAACAGACAGCCCTGGATCAGCGCATACATCACGATCACACGCGTGATTACGTGAGAGCTGATCAAGGGTGGCGTCAAAGAGGATTTACTGCTATTCTCTGTCACCAGGCTCGATGCCAGGAACCAGTACCACAATGGGTAGCCTGATGATATCCGGTTCACAATCTGGATGTGATAGTGAGTCACTGCTAAAGTAGCGAGCACCACTTGAGGAAGAGCAAGCCTGGCCTGGTATTTCACACTGTATCCGGCCGTACCATCTTCCTTAGTAGGGAGCATCGGCAGGAGGGTTGCCCATACTTGTAAACCTGAATAAACAAGTATAGTTATCATAGGAGCTGCTATACAGAGCAGCGGAATATTCGAGAAGGTCCAATACCTTAAAAAGCCCACGTTCCTGAAGGGATAACGGTTAGCAGTCCAACTCCCGAATATGCATAAAGACGCGCGCACAGAGTGTCAGGTTGAGCAAGGGACAACTTACCAGTAATATGATTGAACCCATGCATAGATACTTGGAAATAGACGATTGCACCATGGACGCGGGTTCTCAGCCAGGCAGAAGTCCTTATATGCAACATATTGCGGCCCAACAATTCCTATCAGAATCAGGCTGCCACCAGCACATACCGTAGACAGACGCCGTATAATATGCCACGACGGGCCATGGATAATTATTTGATGCAGTCCAGACACTGCATCATAGACAAATAGCAGGCCACTGAGCAAACCATTGCTTCGAACAGTGGTGGCAGCAGCAAAAAATGCGCCAGCAGAGAGGAACTTCAGGTCTCTCAGAAAATAACTGCCTTGACGCTCATCATTGAGTGCCGTAATAAAGACATAGTAACCGAAGAAATTGAGAAACGAAAATACAGCTTCTCCGTTGGGTGCAGATATGAATGCTCCGGCAGGAGTCACGATATGCAGTGCGGCTGCCAAAAATGGGACTACATTGTAATTCTTCCTGCTACTGTTAAATGTAGCTTGGGAGAGCCTGTAGAGCACCAAGACTGATAGATAATGGCAGAGATTCGAAAGAAGCACTCCAGTCACAGCAAGGTTCTGCAGGCTCCTTAGCGATTCTACGTATTCAATCAGTACCAACAGGCCCACGTTTTAAACATGTCCATAACTCCGACTTACCAGGAAGAAGGAATGATAGAAACTTTGTATATCCATATCCAAACGCCCATTCTTGCTCGAACAAATATCCCCTCTGTGCGATCTTCAAGAAGTAGATAGAGTCCCATCTCGCTAGCCGGAGACCAATGTGCGATATTAGCCATGCCATGCTGCCGGTTCCCGGATTACCGGGACCTTCTCCGTCGGACGAGAGAAGCAAAGCCGTTGACGTGTCGTATCCCGGCCCTGGGCTAGCGAGGACAATAAGCAATAAGACGGCCTTCCACAGGCAGAAGCATTTCGTCAAAGTGTAGATTGGCTGGTCAAGCATGCCAATGCGGTCGACGGCGCTCGCCATCTTCCGAGATGTGGGCATCGCAGTTTTCTATATTTGCATAGAAGGGATGAGGACTATGCCTGTTGTACTCGATACCCAGCCAGATAGTTCGGTTGATGTAACTACCTGTGGATTATCGAGCAGGCTTGAGCCGTCGATGTTGGTGTTTTTGATACTTTGCTCGACGTAAACTGCAAGTCCCAGATTAATATTTTGATTTTCACGAGTTCTGATTGGTCCTTTTCTTGTATCTTCAGTGGCATTGGTTGGTTAATTTCAATATCGCCTTTTATTATTATTACTTAGTTACCTCCCCCTTATTCCGTACTCCTTACTCTAAATACTCTAAATACCTTCAGGATAACGAGCAAAGACGGATCCATTTCTTCACTATTATGGAGCAGGCGCAACGGTTACTAGATACAGCTAGCCCCGCGAGCGTGGCTGTTTTATTGAGAGATAGTTGCAGGGAACAGTTGAAAGAGCGGAACGTCTCGAAGAAGTAAAATCCGTCCTCTCTGCACAAGCCATGGGCCCGATTTGTGCAGTTAATTACGCCCGTATGCACGGAGAGCTTGCTATCCGGCTCTAACGGAGCTTCTTGTTGGAACCCACACTTGCGTCCCAGTGTGTGTATGATGGGAGCAGAGCAGACGGGCGGATCCTGCGGCTACAGTGTGCACACCGTCTTTAAGACCCTGGCAGCCAGCAGTCTCGAGAGCGAGGATCCCCTGCGATGACAGTCAACCACACCGCACCGCGTAGGTCTCATCTTCTTTTCTCTGCCTGCCGCATCGTCTTGACGGACGTCCGCCTGCTCACACAGACCATCTTGTTTCGGGCTAAGTCGTGTGCCCGATCCCCGATAAGCTGTCGAACGGAGGATTTGGATCAAATGGCTCCGACAACCTTTGGCGAGTTCCTCGACCCAGTGACGCAGTGGAGCAGAAGAGAAAGTAATTGCAACGCCGAGAACATCTTGCAGTCCACCTATGAAAGCGTAATTTTTGGCGTTCGAGCTTCCAGTTCTAGGTCCTGCGAGGTTATGGAATTATTTTATCGAGTGGATTGCGTGCTAACTCGACGGAGAGATTTTTCTCAGGCCAAAAAATGACTGCTGGACACTGGGTCTGCAGAAGTATGCATCCAGCCGTGGAGATGTCGTTCCACTCATGTCTTATATATACGTGAGTTATATATAATAAGCAGCAGCAGCAACGACAACGACGACAACGATGACAATCCGTCATTCTCTATGGAGTACTCCGTACAACTGGACGGAACGTCGCGTGTTAAGGGATCCGAACGGACAGTCCACATGGCCGCCAGCCTGTCCAGCCTGTTTTTCAGGATCAGCAACGACCAAGACCCGAGGAACTCTCTCAGGGATGAGGCGGGGCCTTCATGATTGGCTTAAATGTTAAAAAAAAAAAAGGGAGAGAACGAAATAAGAGTTTTTGCTTGGACAAAAAGCAAGCTTTGATCCGTGGTTAACGTGCAGAGACGGAGTACAGAGAGTCTCATGTCTCATCAGGCCTCAGGCGAGAATCACGCAGTGCCACCGGACGAACTCAAAGGGGCCATATCTCGTATATCTTCTGCATAAGTTCCCAGTTATGAGGCTGATCGGAGCACGGCACTGTAGGAGATGTTGCATCCTGTCCGAGAGATGGAACAAAGTCGTTGACCCCGGTGGATTCGAGGGATGGATGCACCGGGCCGTGAGGCCTGTAATGTATGTTTCAGCCTTTTTCTTATATAGAGACCTGTCCTTGGGTCAAGGTGGGATCAATGCAGCCCTCCTTTGCTCCCCTATTTCCATTCGTCTTAAAACATTGTTGCCTCCGTCTGACCCCTCCCCTTTTTTCTCGAAGGGTGAACTGATCATCCCGAACCAGGGGCCTCACTAATCACATAAGTTAACTATATAAGACCAAGACCTCGCCTGGTTTCGCCGTGGGGGGTGAGGGCGTTGTACAAAGACGGGTTCGCGACGGGTACAAACCTCCGTTCCCATGTGGACATTCTGAAACAGGAACGCCCTTTGATATATATAAGTGATTCTCCAGCTACTAAACTTGATAGCTTCGGAAGCTAAGAGGCTGGGTTGATCTGCTTTGAATCATCCGTTAGCGGAGTGTACATGCACGACGTCGCCGGAAATATATATGTGGAATTATGAATAGGGAGCAGTTACTGTGACCAACAGAAAAATGCAATAGCAGGGAAACCAAGCCTGGAATATATCTCTTCTTCTAGCTCTACTCTGTGATCCAGGCGGACATCGGGTCATCGAGCTTGTCGCTGCTGGCAGAGCGTTCGTTGGTTATGGTCAACATCTCGCAAACAACAACACGCGATCTTATACCTTCCTAGGAAAAGAAGCCCAATGGGAATATTCGCACGCAGAGCAAGAACATCGGACACAGCTTGAACTTGGATCCTGGGTGTCCCTAAACAGACGAGACAGTCGGACAAAGGCGCTGCAGAAGGATCGTATACTTCTCGCCGTCAAGATATGCAGCTCAACCTGGGGATTACCGCTGATGCTGCGGCCGTGCATCGGCACGAATACTCGGCCTCTCCAGAGACACAGCAGGGAGCTTCTTCTAGTTTCTTCCCGTCTGCAAGATCGATTCTATCTCTCGGGTTTGCCTCCCTGACGAAGCAGGGGGCTTCTGCCCCGTCCTCTACCTCGAAATCCGAGGGCCAGACACCCATGGCCCAAAATACCAACACTTACCGGAGCATCGTACCATCAGGATCTGTGATATTCCAAGAGCCCACAGCCATGGAAGAAACCGTCGCGCACATAGAATCAGGCTCGGATAGTCCAGATGCATGTGGGATCGTAGATGGCTCTGTTGACGGCGCATCAAAGAAGCATGTCCATCGGTCTAAGACTATACTACGTTTCGCACATCCTCCACCAACTACTCGACATAAAAGACTACGCATCCGTCCCAGGCTACTATTACAACTCCAACAAGTCTCAAACACTTCTCGTCCCATCTCCGTCCTCGATGTTGTTCCATCTTCGCTCTTCAAAGGGCGTGCTCAACGAAAAATATCCGGTCCCTTTGCAGCACGGGATCGAGTTTGCACATCCGACCTAATAGTACTACCAAGTGATACCTACGGGCCATCTGGAGCTGGTGACGAGGAACAGCGCCCTGAGGGTGATTCAGCAAATGAGAACCGTGAACCCATTGCAACCATATCCCAAATTCGCAAGGATGATTCAAAATCGAAGCCAACCGCAGAAATCTGCTTTGCCGATGGCCTATACTGGATATCGGAATCTCTACCTAATGGTAGCTACGAGTTTACTGCCACGGATGAACATGGAATTAAGAAATGCGTGCGCTGGGTTGTTCGTGGGAAGAGAAATCGCAGTGCCTCGGTTCAAGGGGCCGGTCGACAGTCACCAGGCCCAGAGGGAGGGAAACGACTTACATTCAGCATTATCGATCCACAGACTCGTCGTCATCCGATTATAGGCTGGCTGTGTCGGACTGGAATTGAAGTACTTGACCAGGAGTCACTTTCATCTGTTTACGCCGACCGCAACACAAACCAACGCCCAGAGTCCGCTCCAGCCGAAACCGCGACGAGACAGAGCCCGGTTGTAATCGACGATAAGATCCGACAGCTTATCACGATTACTGGGATCTGGGTAGCGTTTCAGGAAGGCTGGGCTGGGAACCCACTTGTTACAAGTAATATTGAATCTTCTTCCAGCAACGGCCTGAGCGTCGGTCAGCTCCCACCATCCTCAGTCGTAGCCGCAGAGCGCCCTCCAAACGCTGGCGTTGGAGAAACACAACCGGATGACCCCCCTACTCGCAGCAATAGTAACCGCACTAATACCCGAACATCATTAACATCTCGCATCCGCCAAAAGGGCCGACGTGCAACAGCTCCCCATACTCGATCGTCTTCCATACAGAAACCGTCCCCTCGTCGAAGCTGTTCTGACGATGGCGTCAGTAAAGGCAGCGGTCCCTCTACACCAACACATACAAGGTCATGCAGCATGCTTTGCTCCGCAAACCAGGAATCTTCTCCTCAAAGCCACCCCCACCGACCCGTTCAAACAATCCATGATCTGACCGACCTTGAAACACCCGACGAGATGAATGATCCTCTTCATCACAGCAATCTTCACTCCTCACAAGGTCAGACACCCAGGCATAACAGCAGACAATCCAGCCCTGTCCGCGGCACCGCTTCTCCCGGACGAGACCGGGCTTCAACTCCAGACCAATCCACTACTTCTTCCGCTGGAAGTCGGGAGAAGAAGGGATGGCGGAAGCTAGGCACGTTACTTGGCGCTGTCAGGGCAAAGAAGGCCCCAAGGCAAGGTAGTATATAAAACCCAGCCTAGCTCTGTTTATATAAATATATATGATACCCTCCCCCCTTTGTCACTTTGATGTATATAGCATAGCGTCTCATCAGCAAGCCTCTTTTTTTTGATATCTCACTCCTCGTCCATCCCGTCGCCCGTCGAGTCTCCTGACTTAAAGTTTATGTTAGTTATGGATGCACAATTTCTGCACATAATTTTTAGACTTTCCGCAGGTTTCCACGAAATGAACCTCGGCTCATCGGATCGGTGTAGCCGCAGGATCCGCCCGTCTATTCCCATGGATCACAACACCCAAACGAAGGGAATCGTGAGCTGGATAGCAAAGTTTTCTCTATCTATGCGCGTATTAACTATATAAATCGGGCCTGTTGTATAGATAGAGAATGATATTTAACATAGTCAATACTAGTGAGAATGACGTATATATTCACCAATCAGTAAGTGCCTTCGATTTGGTAGCCCGAACTAGTAGCAAGTCTAGTTCATGAAACTAGTTATAAACTAGACAGATTGAGCGCGTGAGCGCTTGATCTGTAAGCCATCGTTGTACTCTGGCTCTTCTTCCTCTTCCCCTCCACATGTTCACGAGTCCCAGAAACCAAAAGCTTGGCCGTTGAGCGGAGGCAACGTCCGAAAATGGGAAAGGAAGGGCCGAGGTAGCCATCCAACTGTGACCTCTATCAAGTGGGCTGTTATTTCCGCTGGCCTACTTCAACCATCAATAGCAAAGCAACCCTGAGATACCACATAGCCTCCACAATCACCTGTTCGCGGAAGCATCCGTTTACAACATCTATGTCATGAGCATCCGTATTCCTCACTAACCAACAATATACCTGGAAAGGGGGTATGTTATCTTTTATCCGAAGCAAACTTAGTAGTAACCAGAACAATCTAAACCCCTAAACCTTGGGAGCAATATTAATCCAACGCGTAATTGGATCCAGAGAGGATATTGGTCAAAGAGTTATTTTCACCAGAATATCAGGGTGGTCTCCCTGCTTTGAAGGAACACGCTGACGTCTTCTCCCACTGTAAAGAGCAAAGTAAAGGCAAGCCAAGAAAGGAAAAGAGGGCTCCATACGGAAATCCTCGATGTCGGACAATTCTTGATACAAAAGGAAGCTTTATGAAGAAGGTGAGCCGTGGGGTTATAAATGCAAGTAGTCTTCTGTCGATGGTATAATGACTCTCTCTGCAGTCATTTAAGGGTCTCCCCTTTTTGCCCAGCGGTTTGATATCTTTTCATCCAAAACACTGCTTAGCATAAACCCATTATCTCGAGACGATTTATTCGAAAAAAATTGCGAGAAGTCCCAATGCGGTAACGACAGCAGGGTTATTCGAGATATTGGACAACTGGTTGTGCCATCTGCTAAAAATCTAGCGATGTATAATGCCACCCATCTGAAGCACTTAGTTGAAGCTGTGAGTAAAGGTTAGAGTAAAGGTATCCCATTTTATGGTCCCCACCCGCAGCCTGACTTCTCGGTCCACATTCACAGATAGTCAACTTGAAAAGCTGAAGCCCTTTATTGGTGACTGGAGCGAGACTTCCTTTGTTATGGGTATAGACACGATAAATTTCCATTCTTGACGTGCGTAGTTAAACGCGGCTCTTCATCGCGGATCGACAAAATGCCCATAGTATGATTCTTGCAGTGAGAGGTGTGATTGGACTTTAAAAGGCTATAAAGCATGAATATGAGCTCCATCGTGAAGTCCTCGCATTTTCAATATCCCATGATCATATCTCTGTTAGAATCTATGCAGGTGCAGTCCATAGCAGTCTCAAGAAAATGACCAATCAGATCGGAACTCCTGAAGTCATGTGATATCAATTTCGCGCAGGCGACGAAAACATCAAGACGACCAAGAAGATGACGCCGAAGACTAGAACAGAGAAGAGAAGGAGGCAGCTTTTTTTCTTCCTCTAATATGCCTCAATAGATTTGTTTATACACTGGCATGATACCTGTTATACCGGAAAAGCGAATAACGGCGCGTCAGGCCTTTTCGTTCCCAATACCCTCTTAGGCTCCTGGCTGTGATCCAAGGTCGAGAACTCGACTCACAGCAGAGTCACTTGGAACAGTGACAGATACAATACCCGAAGGTATCGAATAAGATACCAATAGCGCGTATTTGTCAGCCTGTCAAATAATTCGAGCAAGCCTGGTATCCCACTAGAAAACCCCATTGCTACAATTTGTAACCAGCTTTACAGACGCGCCTTCACTTTGACGACATCTATACCAATTGATGAAAACGCAATTCCAAGCCTCAGGGCGTGTCAACCATCTACTAATTGCTTAGGCTCACTGTTATCTACATCACTATAGCAACAATGAAGGCACACCAAGGCACACCAGCTAGAGCAGACACAAAACTCTTGCGGAATTCATGTGACACCTACATACCATCCTACTACAATAAAGCTTCTGAAAATGATATCGATGCATTATTAGCCGAAGGAAAGGCTGCGGTAGTTTCCAACCATGCTGGTACCTCTAGAGGTGACAATACTACCCCCGTACCTCCATATGAGACCAGTAATGGTTCCCTTCAGATTCGTGGCGCAGCTTCAGCGCAACAGAGCTATCGTAAGGGCATCGAAGACAACTCTGATAATGCTTCAGCTTCTGATGCCACAATTCGGAACGTTGAACACAACAGGCCCGCTATACCCTTGCCTGAGAAGCCTCCTGCACCGCAGCCGCCATGCACTCCACCGCATGGAAGTCTACAACAGCATTCTTCCGGAGAGATAAAATCCTCTCCTACCTATAACCAGCCTATGCCACTGATATCGCCTAGTTTAAGCTCAGTACAAGGAGGGAAAGAGACCCCGCCCTCTACTACTCTCCCAAATGATCTCCAGAGCCTCTGTATACCCCAACCAGAATTCCAAAACCTGGATCAACAAACTCAGCAAGATATCCATTTATGGTTACTGTTCACTGGGTATTACGATGAAGAATATCGTATAGAGACAATTTCACGCCGTCGTGAAATAGTCGCCGTGCACGAAAAATTGACAGAACTCATGAATGAGGAATGCCGGAAAAGGCGAGCTTTTACTAATATATCTAGCTCCAGGCTCTCACAGTCACTGTTTCCCTGCACGATGTCCGCAGGAGCCCGGAGTGCCACGCCCTCCGACTTTTCAGCAATGCGTTCTCGCACGGTTGAACTACCGGTTGATAGTCCTGCCTCAAGGGCTCCAACACTCTCGGACGAGTGCCTCAAGGGTAAAGCTGAAAACACACCAAGTTTACAACCAACCAATAACCGGGTCCAACCTTCACCGCTCAAGCGTAGCAACACCCCGCCCCCAGAAGATAGCGACTGCCAACGGAAGGTTGCACGTTCCAACGAACAGACTTCCACTTCGAGTGAATTCAAGAAACAAGGTTTGTTTACCTGAAAAAATGATCCTTCCCACTACCTAAAACATCCTTCCCGTTTTGTACCCACCTATTGACAAGCCGTTTATAAAATCAAGGCTCATCAGGGCAATCTGACCACCGACAAATTCGCACTTATCACTCTATCCCACAACGAGGTAGGACTTGTATGACCTAAACGATGCAACCTATCCGGTAAAATCGCTATTAACCGTTTTGAAGGACGCCGTAATAGGGGTGATAGCTACAGGGGCGAGGGTGCTAGGCGTGAGTCTACTCTTATGTTTTCTCGACGTCGACTGTACTTTCTAGCACTTACACTGGCTTACTAGGAATGGGGCGAGAAGCAGCATGGACTTAAAATTTAGCATGCAGCGCACATAACCTACTTCAGAAGTGCGGGTGGATTCCCTGCACTTCAACATGGGACTTCCTGCATCGGAATTGAAGTAGGTTAGGAGTCGTTGCAAAAGGATTGAATTTACTTAAGCAAATCGTTGAAAGCTGTAAGTATTGCTAAGCCTAGTCCCATCAAATGCCGTCCAGTTCTATAGACCTATATAATTAACTGCTAAAATATTTAGGCAGCAAAGATGAAACGGAAGATAACTTACCACTTTTCTAATACCACACAAAATGCCCGTCTTTGCTCAATATTTATATATGCCAGCAATATATCTATTTCGTGTATCTGTAAGATTAGCCATTTCTTATTGAAGTAATCGTTTTCACTGACATCGAATAGTTATTAAACTGGAACTGCCTTAGTATCAATTATCCCCTTCCGACATTCTCAATCACTCCGTAAGAGAAAGGAGAGTTTGCAGTGGAAGTAGATACATTATTACTGCGGCTCACTTCATCTTTCAAATAAGGCAGTAGCACGAGCTTGTGTGTCGACCGTGGTACAATCTAATACCACATGCAGTGGAGGAGGCAGACAGTGGTATTAAAACGAGGCTATATCATAACATTGACTATTCCTATAGTTAGGGTTCGGGATGTGTGGAACTCCACAATTTGTGTTAGCATTCACATATCAAGTGTTGAGTTTTATTTTACTCGAGATGGGAGACGATACCATAAATATCCACGAGACTTATCTATTGCAAATATGAGGCCACGTGCAATCAATTGCAAAAGCAACTGCATGGCCCAAGTTAGTCTTTTACACATGCCGAATTATAACCACGAAAAACCGGTAATTTATCTGACCAATATCAATCATCACGCAGTTCTTTTGCAATAGGCTGACTGCATCTAGAATACTCCGCTACTGTGACCAAAAAGTGCTATCTATATACCATCCAACACCCGGGCAATTGGCTACCGGAGGCTAAGTCATAAAAAAAAAGTGGAACATAAGCCACGAAGAACAAATATCGTATATCGACATATGACACCCCACGTCATAGTTACCCTCATCGATAAATGGGGGAAAAAAAAGACAAAAACACCTCGAAGTCACCCATGCCGATCACAACCAAGACTTCGTACATATATACCCCCAAGACAACCTGGTAAAAAAAGCAAAAAATGACATTTCATGAAGAGGTATCACTCCTCGTTCTTGACCGTCTTGAAAGAAGCAATTCGTCTGCTGATAGAATCCATGCTCTCGGTGATTTCTAGCTCTCTAAGTTTTCCGCTGCCAACATCGTAGATGACACCGTGCAGCTTGAGACCTCGTTCCTCAATGGCGTCGAGAACGGCGCTGTTCTCACGGAGAACTCGCAGTCCATTTTCGACATTGATCTCGGCGAGCTTGACGGCAGCTTCCTTGAGCTCAAGATCCTTCAAGACGTCCATATGTTGCTCTCGGAGTCGTCGAAGGGGCATGAGCCAGGTATCAAGGAGGCCGAGCTTCTTGTTGGCCAAAGCAGCGTTGATGCCACCACAGCTAGTATGGCCACAGAGAATGATGTGCTTGACCTTGAGGTAGACGACAGCAAATTCAATGACGGTGGCAGCAGAGATGTCGTTGTACTGCACAACGTTGGCAATGTTGCGATGGACGAAGACGTCGCCGGGCTGAAGGCCCAGGACAGTGGTCTCGGGGCAACGGGAGTCAGCACAGCCGATCCACAATATTTCCGGAGATTGTCCTGAGGCGAGCTTTGGGAAGAGATCTGGCTGTTCTTCGTCTAGCTTTGTGGCCCAGATGTTATTCTTGGCCATGGCCAGCTGGTAGCTGTCTATCAGAAACGTTAATAAAGGAGGGCCAGAGAGGGATTGGGAGTCGAAACATGAAGCGGATTGAACATACCGGGAGCCGTGTTCTGCTCATTTTGGGCGGCCATGCTGGGAATTGGGTGAGGGTTGGAGTTGTTGCTGGAAGACATCTTCAGCCCAGGCCGGGTCGATGAGAAGGGTTTTATCTGTTGTCGTTGAGAAAAGGAATCACGGGGCGCACTTGGCAGGTCTGCTAGGCGGGTAGCAAGCGATGGAGTCGGGCAAGGAATAATACGCTGTGAAACAGGTAAGGTTCTGATAACAGAGGGCTGGTTAGCAAATGCCCAGGAAAAAGAAACGAAGGGCGAAGCGGACTAGAAACAGCGGATGTTTCCCCCTCCAATAGGAGAGCATTGGCATTGAGTAGTTTAGGTGAGCGACCATGACCGTGGGCAGCAGCAGCCAAACACCGTGTGCGTCTGGCGTACAGCGAGCTGCGTCTTCCCCATAAAATTGCCAAGGTGGAGATAGTTTAAAGCCGATATAAAGAAAAAGAAAAGGAATACACAGCAGAGGGAGAGCGTGGGTGTGTCTTGAATAATGACACCACGGCCCTGCCCCTCCGCTCGTTTCTTTTCCTGGGCTGCAGACAAGGAGAAGAAGGAATGCGTATATACGGGGAGTAATGCTTTTTGGTAGGGCCACGGGAGCTTCTGTGGCCAATGCCAGGACCAAAGGGAAAAGCAAATATCGGGGCAGAGGAAGAAGCTGTTGAGTCGATGGTGTTGAAGGTGGTGGGGATTATTATTGGATACGCATTACTCACCTCCAGAGCGAGCCTCGCATGGGGGACACAGACGAGGGAGGAGGAAAGGGAACGAAGAGACGGAGGAGCAGCTGGTCGAGAGAGCTATACTGCGCGTATCCTGGGCGATAGAGAAGACGAAGGGATAAGCAGCACGACAGCGAGCAACGACGATGACAGGGAGAAAGACGAAAAGTTGAGCGTTCAAAGATCGAAAGTCGAAGTCGCTTTTTCTTGCTTTTCCCTTTTCGGCCTGCCCAGAGGATGATACCACGTGATATATGCCAAGCTTTCCCAACGAACCTTATTTACTCTTATTTTTATTCTTTTTTTTCTTTATCGCAACATCAAGAGATAAAGGAGCCGGCAGCCGGGTTAGGAAAAGGGGGTGTAGAATTTATTGACTGCGTAGCATAACAGAGAACAATAACAAGAGTGACTAGAGGAGAAGGATACAAGCTAAGAGATACAGTTCCCCACGTCAGTGCCTCCGGATACAGTGTCGGTCTCTCTCAGGGGGGTCTCCTCAGTCAAACAGCGGCCCTCGCCAGCCAAGAAGCGAGTCGACCCTGTCCCTCAGACTCGCCTTGTCTGCGTCGTTAGCCTTATCCGGCTTGCCACTGCCGACATTTGTTCCTTCATCTGCCGCATCCGCTCCGGCATCAGGCTTGCTGACCGGTGCATCTCCATCCTCTGCTGCCAGCTGCGCCTCAGATGGTGCACGGGTAGATGCCGTATCCGCGGCCGTCGTCAGGGAGCCGTTTTCCGTGGAGTTTGCCCCTCCAATAGTATAGTTGGTTGCTTCCCCACTGTCCGGTTGAAGCACGGCCCACGCTGCCGTCGACGGCCATCTGTCACCGGCCACTTCTTTTCCGGCGATATCAACCGATTGCCCGGCCTGTCCTCCAGCTGCACCCTCCATCCCGCCGCAAACCGCAGGCTTCTGGGACATTGGGGGAAGAAATCTTGGTCGTATATTGATCTCCCATGAATCTGCAGACCATCCGACAATTTTACATTCAAACCCAGTGACACACAACACAAGGAGGACAAGTATCGTGAACTTAACGCACTTCACTATAAACTGTATCAGCCCCTCTTCCCCGCAGAACTTTTGCAGCATATCTCCGAAAAAGCGAATTGCTTTTCCACATGGCTTGAACAGCCCATGGCGGAGTGCCCCCTTCAATTCTTGAGCAAGCCCATTGGCTACATCCATAAGTCTGTCTATATTCACCAACGGCGAATGCCTTGAGTGATATAAGCAGCATGGACAACGTCGTGCATTAGCTTCCTCCTGTCGCACCTCTATTTCGGATCCATGTACCTCTTCTGGGTTCTCCTGGTGCTCATTCTCTTTAAGGCCATCCCTGCCTTCCAAAGGTTGGTGCTCTGCCACATAACTGTCATATTCCGGGTCACATTCATCAAATGGAAGCATTGCAAACAAATCCAATGCCCATCCATCAACTTGAGGAGGCTTCAATCTCAATTCCCATTGAATGCTCATATGGCCATCATCCTCTGGCAGGGACGCTTTAAACATTTCCGAATCATGTTTCAAATCGCCTGTCAAAGTAACTCGTATGGTTGAAATGAGGCCAAGATTGGCTGGTACAGCCTTAGAGCTCGTACGCACTCTTAACATGCCACCAAACGCTTCTAAAACTGGGGGTTCGCCTAAGCCTTCTCTCTCCGATAACTGCCCAGGACGATGCCACTTCAAGCTACGCTGCGAAGCTGTTGATGGACTTGGGAGACCTATAGTATTATTCTCCTCTTCATATGGGTAGTCTTCCTCGACATTACTACCTGCAGGCTCGTCATCGTCAACATAGAATTCATTAACGTCAAAATTCCCGTGCGCTGCTTCTTCGGGGGTAAGATACACTTCGTTCTTTGACGATTCGGGACAAAGATCGTTGCTTGAGTCTTCATTCTGGCTATCTTGGCCCAAGGATGGCATGGCTCCGCATCTATGACCTTCAGCTGGCCAGATGAATTCGTCATCGCCGTGATGCATTTCAGGTCTTTGGTTTGGGAGACTCCTGGACAATTGAGGCTTTGTTGGTGTTTCCATTTCTAGTGTTGTCATATCAGGCCAACGACAGGATGATTCCTCGACACTCGTTGCATCGATGTCCTCATCTTTTGCTTCATAATCTGGTTCTATACCTGAAGGCTTGGTGTTCAATATTGCTCTGGTCATCATAGCCATTTGTGAAAGGGGTGAATTTCTCTTGTGCGTCATCTGTGCAGGGCTAAGAGTATTCTCTGGGCGTACAACACTTACTACCCGTACTAGTTCATCTGACTCCGACGATACTTCTTTATGCATCCGTTTGATGGGTATTTTGCTTGGAGCGCCTTTCTGAGGCGACCTTGATGTTCTTTTAGGAATGACAAAGGTTTTATTAGGGACTCTTGACTGAGGAGTGGTATGTCCAAGGCTGATTGTATCAGGCTCCTCCTCTTTGTCAGGGCTGCAGGCGGAGATGAGAAGTGCTGTGGAATCACGCTTGGGAGTAATATCAATTAAATGATCTCGGTTGCATTTTCGTTCGTATCCGACTTCACCTTTTGGGACGTCATTTTCCTTGTCATTGGGAATTTCGTCAATGCGCTCTATGTCTTGCAAGGCATCAATGTCGAACTTTGGAAAGCTACTGCGGGGTTGTAAGCCTCTTTTGATAGTCATGGACAGCGCATTTCCAGGGCTGTCTTGCATTTGCTGCTCGCAATCCTCATGGTCTGACGCGTCAAATACGTCGTTGCCATCGATGGAAATCCCTCTAACCCCCGAGCTGCTTCCGCTGCTGTCGTTGTCATCAAAGTCGCAACCGCCGTCATCGGCATCATACCCCCCACAAGTTTCTGGACTTGGTGGAAAAAGCCGTTTGACTGGAGATGGAGATATTCTCATGTCTCGTGTGATCAACTTCCGAGAAGGTGCTTCACAAGTTATACTGACACTGCCTTCCGATTCTTCTGCTTTTCCTCCATTATACGTTTGATCGTCTGGGCCCTCATCGTGTGGCCATAGGCCCAGCCCGTAATCGGGCTCATTACTGGGCTCGTGCTTCAGCCCATAGGTACCTTGGTGTAGTATTTCCACTTCCATCTCCGGGTCTAACTTAAGTACCGGGAGAACGCTATCAGGCCCTGACTTCATCTATCTAACGCGTTAGATCGTAGTTCGTAGGTCTTCTGGTGTGCTGGTAATCACTAATAGTAGTACTTACTTGGAGTGTCATATCCAAGTCAACATAATGATGGCCCTCCGTACTGGCATTCCAAACGCCTCTCAGGGCCACATCACACAGGCTGGTAGTCATGATGGCTCGATCAAGGATTGAGATGTAGCTACGACGAATATCACAAGAGATTAGCTTTCCATCGGCCCTTGTATATTCTAGGGGAGCTCTCACATAAACAAGTAGTATCAACCGCCGCCCGATGGACGCGTTATCGGCCTCACTAGTGAGCGAAGGAGCTACAAGGTCCACGAGGAGTAGGCTGACCACGTAGATAGCAACAAATAACAGGGAGAGAGTAAGGTCTGGCAGCATCTCCAAGCATGAGGAGAGTAAATGCTGATGTTGTTTTGGTGTGGGAAGAGAGAAGAAAAGGAGTAAAGTGAGAAGCGCGAAGTGAGGTTGATGTTTATACTGTCGTGGTCTCTTGTTTCCTCTTTTGGAAAAAGTAGGGGCAGTCTAGGGCAACAAGCAAACTGCGCGGTAAGAGCCGCCTACAGCCACCAGCCGCATAATACACTTGCTCAACTTGGTGCTTAAAGTCTTGCGGGCTGGCTAGATCGCCATTGTGGTATTATTGATAGTAGGTAAGTAATGCTAATGGCAGTACAAGAGCAATGTCTGCAGAAACAAATCAATATAAGGCAACCAAAAAAAGAACCAGCTCCCTTGATGCATATGAAAAGTATGAAAACACCTGATCCGGGCCCATAGTTAATCACCGTCATTTTTCTCCGTTTCAATGCCCCGAGACCGAATAGCACCAAGAAGCCAAAGCAGCAAAAGGACGTTAATAGTGTCAAACCGAGGGGAATGAGAAAGCAAGGAAACTGAAAGGTTGACTGAAACAAAAAATCAATGGGGAAAGTAGGTTAGCAAGCCGACGCAAAGTAGCATGGCAATAAACCCGACGTAGCTCCTTTCTTGCGAAAGTGTATTCCATCTGTATGCCCGTTTGATGAAATCTAAAACCTGACCAAAATGTGACCGGAGCGATTGAAGCAATAATGAAAGATAGCTCAAAATGAACGGCCGAAGGAGGTTGGGAATAGGCGGAAATCTGACGCACAGGTCAAAGGCAGTTAGGGATGGAAAGAAGTGAAGTAATCCGAAGAAAAAAGGTTATAATAAGACAGGAGGGGAGAAGAGAAATTGAGGAAGTGATAGGGAAGGGGAAATTGGTTATAATCAAAATTAACCGGGTAAAAAGAAAAACAGCCATTGTCAAATGACCATTTAACTACTCACCACCATCTTGCCTTTTTTTTCTTTTTTTTTTTTTCCCTTTTTTCTTTTCTTTCTTTTTTTTTTTTTTTTTCTTCGCTTTCTTTTCTGCCTGACTAACGTTTTGAACGTCAAACTTGCATAACTCACCAACCAGTTGCATAACTCATCACCTGTAAACGCCAACCAACCACGATAAGAGCAACGAGGTATATCCTCGGCATAAAAGTTCCTGTATAATGTATCATGAAGACATTGATCATAATCATGACCTCACCATGCATAACCTCCACTGACGCCAAAAATTGTGCAAACTAATACACCATCATGAGGATAACTTCATCTCATGGGGTACCACGACGCGGGAACAAGGCCATTATTCATAGGAAATTGCTGGGCAGCAGCATAGGGTGATGTCGCTTGACCTTGATGGCCTGCATGCATTGGTTGTGCAGCATGGCTAGGCTGTAGCGGATGAGTTGAATATATTGGAGTGTTTTGATGATGGTTTTGGGGTGTGATAGCCTGGCGTTTTGGAGAGCGAGACTGTTCAATGGGTGAGGTACTTTGATAGTTATCGCTGTGGCTATAATGCCTTTTAGTGGACCTGTGATGATTGTTAGATAACAACTTCCAGGTTAGCATGTCGATCTTGGATCTTACAAAAGTGTTCGTGGTTCTTTGCGAATTCGGAGCTTGACTCCCTGGTCGGCAAATGACTTCGATAGATAAGTAGACTCGGCCATGCCGGGAAAGTTTTTCGGGGCGAGAACTAGATGGATATTAGACATGGTGTACTGTAACTCAGTTTGCTGAGGATCGCCTCACCTTTGAATTGGTTTGAACTTATGCGTTTGATATGGATGGCTTGGTCACGTTTGGCGCTGTTTTATTTGTAAGTAAGGCTGAGGTAGGCCGTAGGAAGACAGTCTTGAACCTACCCTTTGAGTTCGAATAAATCAAACATGAGCCTGAATTCTCCCTCTACCCTGACGGAAAGGTCGCCGAATACAAAAAAGCCGCCATCTAAGATCGACAGAGTAAATAATTAGCGAAGTAGTTAAAAACTGGGCCAGGGACGGAATTTGAATCCCACCTTTGTTTTGCATATCCTTTAGACGATGCAGTGAGGATACCAAAGTGCCCGCTAAGGCACATGCGGGTACTATAGGGCTCGAGTCGCTGCCTTCTGCGGCGGTATATAATGAGCAGCACATAAAGTAGTAAGGACTTTGAAGGTAGTTGCTGCAAAATTGTTAGATGTTTTATTTCACATGTGTCCTTAGATGAGAATATATCCATACTTTGATGCTTCACAATCGCCTTTCACTTCAAGCTGGATAATAGGGGGTGGATCGATAGGTTTACGCTCTGTAATAAGATATAAACTGTTAGAATAGAAAATTTTAAGACTCTTTAAAGCAATGGCCAAGCTAGATTTAGATCTGGTGGCATTTATGGCATGTCTCTCACCCTTGTCTTTGGATCCAACAACACGGGCGCGCTCGGGCTGTTGACGGAAGGTTAGATGATGATAATCTGAGAAGCTAGGTGTACTATATTGCATTAGAATCTCCTGCTTCTTGCTTCGAAGGATGGGGAGAACAAACCTTTCGATGGAGTCGGGCTCTTGCTGAGGTACAGGCTGCGGTAGTGGTTGCGACATAGGTTGGGACATGGGCTGGGGCATAGGCTGCGGCATAGGCGGTCGCATAGGATCCTCTGCGGCGTATGCAGTAGGCGGATACAGAAGAGTTGAACTCATCGCCATTTTTGGCCTTGAGGCAAATACTCCCGTGGTTGTAAGAAGAATATCCAGGGATGGGAAAAGGGGGACACCCAGGTTTGATACGGAACCGAAGTCACGAGCTAACTGTCTTGTCTTTGGAAAGTGGACAGAGCTTCGTAGTCGCTTTCAAGGAGGCTTTTAGGCAGGGAACCGATGAAGATCAGACGGAAAATGGGTTGTATAGGCAGGGAACATCCAACATATCAGCCTT
The DNA here is from genome assembly GCF_000151125.1 of Trichophyton benhamiae CBS 112371. Classification (NCBI taxonomy): domain Eukaryota; kingdom Fungi; phylum Ascomycota; class Eurotiomycetes; order Onygenales; family Arthrodermataceae; genus Trichophyton; species Trichophyton benhamiae. Next base: position 180,576 of record NW_003315088.1, on the reverse strand, counting down.
TTGAGGTTTCGAGGGGAGCTTCGGGATAATCTGTCGAAGAAGAAAGGTTTAATAGGAATGAAGAATCCAGATCACGAAGATAGTTGGAGGAAGCTTTTGACGTTTAACGTGCGGTTTGAAAAGCTCCCAAGCTCAGCGTAAACTCTCCAGTATTTAGGCAGTTGTGTCAAGGCTTCCGTGCGTCGGATATGGTGGATGGGACAGGGAGTTGAACCACGGATGGCGAAAAAGAGAAGAGGAGGGGAGGAAACAGTCATAAGACGGGGGAGTTGAGAACGTCAGAAGCGAGACCAGGCGGGAAAAGGTTTTTATCTTTGCGATTTAATTCTGGTTAATGGTTCGATATGACGATCAAGACAGTCCACAGTCCACTTTGTCAGAAGAACCAGACGTAAGCGAAGGATGTGGTTGGTTCTTTGCCTCCCAAGCCAGACCTTTGACCAGAGATTCTAGTTCCTCGGAGCTTTACGCAGGTACGGGTGGGGGGGAGTAGGGGCTCTCCTTTGAGCAATCCTGACCACTGGGGCAACGGTTTGGGTTTTGGCTCAGAGATAACTATCGGCCACGCTTTGGAAACTCAAATGGGGTCCGCTCCTAAAACGGGGGGGCTTGAGGTTGAGCTTGGGGGCCAGATATATTGCAAAGATGGCGCATAGGAACAGCACGAGGTGTTCTAGCATCAGCTTCTCGTGTTGAGAGCAGGTATATATAGAGAGGTGCTGTTTGCTCGCGAGGCTAGAAGCCTACTGTATAACGCCCGGATATCAGCTCGAAGTCCGATAGCGGTCGAGGGCATGGGATAAGGGGGGCGCAGTAAAGAGAGCAAACTGCAACCAGTGCAGGGCTGGATATCACCATGGACTAGGTAGCAGGATATATATATATATATAACTACTCTTCTCTGGTGGTCTAGGTGGGGGGTGTAAAAAAAAAATGCGAGATGGGCACTCACCATGCCGTGGAAGGCGAAACGGCGCAAAAGTAGTCGCGGGGCAAAGAGACGAAAATACAGTTCAAAACATCTTGTCCCCCTTTGCACAGCCGAGGAGGGTCAGGAGGAAGCAAAAAGCAGCGTCTCCAGAGTGGCAAGCCGGGCGATTTCAACTTCGTGCTGCAGGATATCTCGAGAGGTGAGGTTGAAGTAGCGAGAAAGGGGGGGGTGTCGTCGAAATATAAAATATATACGCCGGCAGTATATTTCTCTCTCCGCCTTGTGATGCTCGTGCCCCCCCAGCACTTCGACGTCACTACAACAGAAGCAAGACGCGGGCAAGCTAGCTAGCTGGAGAAGATGAGCAGAGGTGAGTTAGAGCGCCCGGTCTGAAAGTAGGGTTCTTATGCTAATGAAAACACAAGGTCTCTCTGGTTTCAATGGCTCGCTACCCGTCCTCGATATCTTATCGTCTTTCTATATTTCAAGGGCAGGGCAAACAGGAAAACAAGCTTCAAATGACAGCATCGAAAGGAAAAAAAAAATAAAAAACCCAAAAAAATGAAAACCCAAAAAACAATAGAACTGTGATAATACTGACATAAAGGCCTGAAATGAGCGAGAGAAACGAATAAAGATACTACTCACCCGTCAAAAGGACAAGAAGGGGAGGAGGGTTCTGGGTCTGGTAGCTCTGTTATCTTGACCGGGTCAAAAGGCCTTCTGGGTTCGATGGGAGGTCAGGTATATATTTTGTCCAATGGCTCCTCGAAGCAATCTAAACGAACGGTGCCCTACCTTCTTTTTTGTTTTGACGGGATAAAGCAAGCATGAGGTAGAAGGATGGGATCAGTCTAGTGGGAAGCAGAACGGAAAGCCTAGACGCTCTTCTTCCTCCGTACCTACATGGCCGTGAAATATCCGACAGGAAATATGGGATTAGGCCTTCCATTTGCTTTGCTTCCTGAAGATCACTCTTTTTTTTTCTTGACGGATTGCAAGACAATGGATCGGCCACCTGCAGAGATTCACATTCGATTGGACCGGGCTATCTCACCACCGAATCGCAAAAATAACATATGTTGGTACGGAGGTAGCGAGTGATATCACACGGAACTCCTGTCCCAGCATGGAGGGCAGAGGACTTGTCTGTCTGCTGAAATATTGATCCAATCAACTGGCAGTTCAAAAGAAAACACCTCTGGTGCAATTGCTTTTGCCGCAGATTCATTGCGCCATTGGTCGGAAAGGGTAAGAGCCAAAGAGAACGCGCGTGAGAGGGATGGGGGTAGGGAGGGAGGGAGATGATGATGAAGAAAAAGCAACGAAGAGAGCGAGCGAATAAGAAAAAAAGAAAGGAAAGAAACAAAGATGAACCGGATTTTGAATGGTATTACATTCAAACAGAGGCCTACCCGCTGACGAAGGGAGAGAGAGTCCTTGACCCGGCGAGCGAATTGAATGCGAGACTTCCGAGTCCATCAGTGACGACGAGACATTCGACCCATCCCAGACGCCCCAGAAGGAATCTCTTTTTCTCTAGTCAAAAGGGGCCGGCGGTTTTCAGGCCTTCCGGTGTTTGCATCTAGATATGGCCTCCTGCCACGGTCTAGTAGTTGCTCAACTGAGTGGACTTTTTTCGGAGACTTCGCGCAAAGATCTTCCACCACTGGGAAGAAGCGCCTTCTCAGCAGGGATCAGGGATCAGGATGAAGTGAAAAAAGGGTTTAGTGAGATCTCCCTTACATACACTACGCCTATATGTTCTCCACTCACACGCACCACCACAGAACGACCAACAAGTGACGAGCAGGTTAAGCAACCTAGGGGGCCTAGCTCCATCCTCTGCATGTCTATCTCTGCAACATGCTTTGTCATGCGCTTGAGGTTCGTCGCTAGTTAACCCGGGCGGACATGGGAGCCTGCAGTGCGGCGTGTCCCCATCCCATGTTGCGCCTTCAGAAACAGCCAAGAACGAATGAGGCTTGACGAATCGTACGGTTCGAACTAGTTTGTACAGGGTGTAATCTCCCTCATGTCCACGACGACGCCTATTACTATTTTTTTTCAAAAAGGTGTGTCAATTCGTCTCCTTTCGCATCCATACCGCGTCAATTTGCAGCTAATAGCTACATCTTTAAGTTTTATGCATGTAGTTACAAGAGTACAGCAGCGCTCTCACGTTTTGTCGGCTCCCTCCACTCCCCTATTTTCTTGATATCTATCCCAAACGCCTATTGGCAAACCGACGGCCTGTCCATAAAGGACAGGATATCCATGAAGGACGGGATTTGCTGTGCAGCTCTCTGAACATGGACATTACGGCGAGGTAGGACTATTCTAGCAGCTAATAGTTCGCGTCTAGCTCGGCAGCCTATTAAGTACTCCAAAGGAGCCCCGCTGTTACCATCCCAGCCAGCTCCTTGTTCTCCACGCCGGCCGCCGTGCTGTGTGACTGAGATTTCCCTGGTTCCTCTTCCCCGAGCTGTGCCAGAGGGGGGAATCCAACAGCACGGAGTACGGGCTTCCACGGCTCCTCGCTGCGTGGTCATTGAGACGCCGGGTACCTACAGCAATAGCAACTCCACTATACATTATGTCGACGGGGATGATTTCTGGCCTAAATCTAGCGAAGTCGAAGCGCAGTAAAAAAGAGCCTCCTGCCCCTCGAAATACTTTGAAGTATTCGTGTCAAAGAAAGTAAAAGAAAATAAAGGCGGGTCTGGCATTTGGACTGGACTCCATTATTTTGTCTTGTCCGCCATGCGCTCTTTTTTCTTTTCCTGATAGTTAACCATTAGTTATTTTTTCTTTTGGTTCTTCGTGTCTCTTAACGCCGGCGCTCTCCGGTGGCCTAGACATCGCGTGCATCGCCTATCATGCACTCTTGTCCGGTATTCATGTTCAACGATCGTCTTCGCCTGTTTGAGCGGTTTTGCCTGCGCTGTCAGCAAAGTTCTACGGCATTCCCATCTTGATAACTGGGCTAGACTGGAGACATGGCATGTCCTATGAGTTGCATACAAAACGGAGCGCATGCGAAACGAATGCTATCACAAGACCCTATGATATAGATCATTTGCAGTTTATGATATCAAGGGGGAAGCTGTCAAGACCGCAAAATCCCTGCCAGAATAAGGGTTCGCATTCGTTGAGACAGGATATCATTCAGGCGCTTGATCTCTTACAATTACCTCTTCCCAGCTTAGGTTCTTTTTGATAAGAAAAAAAAAAAAAAAAAAAAAAAAAAAAAAAAAAAAAAAAAAGATGTGCATCGCTGATGAGATAGATGAGTTTCCATCTGTCCAGGAGGGAGTTTCGGATATCTGCATCCACACGGTCTCTCCCGAAATTTGAACTCATATTCCTTGGTTGGAGGGAGCACGAGGACGCGCATCTCCCCGTGCCGTTTCCGATCGCTTTTGTCTAGAATATTGAATGGCTCCTGTACCCGAGGGGGGCGTTCCGCTACCAGACACAGGATTACAACAGCCATCGGGGAAAATAATACCAGCAAACGAAGTATGGATGGACTTCAATTTTGGGCCCCCACACCACTGGAGATGTATTGCATTAGAATACCATATTAGCTGGTAACTAAAATACTCGTCGTGGTACGGAGTACTCGAAGCAAGCGTATCTTGCAACCTTTTCGAATGTTGCAATACACTGTCACGCTGCATTACCTTGCTTTAAGTGGCAGCGTTTTCGAGAAGTCTAAGAGGTGTCTTTGTACTGCCCTGTTATACCATGGTTTTAACTTCGCATATTTTCAGTATGATCTTCTCAAGGAACGCCCAGCTACGCATGGATGGATGATTCCAAGCATCTCGATTTCTATGGACTCGGTCGGTGCTTGGATCACTTCCCCGTATATCCATCTTCCAAACCCACCCAAAGCCGTTGGAATTAAGGGGGTCCAGCAGCCTATCAAATCTTATGAATAGGCGGGTATCACCCATGGGATCACAAGGGAATTTCCTGATAGTGGACTTCCGGTACAGGAATCCATGCAAAGTATGCAAGCGAGGCCTTGAATACCAACAGCCTGGTTGAGATATAGAAGGCCCAGAACCAGTAATGGACATGGATCGACAGCCCCAAGCGCCATCACTACCTCAGCTCTGTTTCCTCCTCCCTTCCTCCTCCGCTCCAACATGGAAGATGCTAGTGAATACTTGACTGGACTTGCAGCTTGTATCGTATGCGCTATGGCCTCGCGTTACATTTCCCCCTCATGCTTACGGGGTAGTCCTAGTAACAACAGAAGTGTCAATACCAATCATTCTCTAGCTCATAATGCTAGATAGGCCGAAATGGAAGCACCATTCAACTCCTCTCCATGGAAGCAGTACTTCCCCATCTGTCCCCCAAGGGAGCAACATTGAACATCAGTGAAACCCTAGAAAAAGGAATTCTTGAAGCGCTACGGGATCAGCTTTGGGTTCTCCTTGCCAATGTTACACAGCTTTCCAGCCATCACCCGGACCATCAAGCTCGCTCGCTGTTGCAAGCTGACTAGATCCTATGTCTCCATTCCTGGCATCAGTTTACGTATTTTAGTTTGGGGAATAGCAGGTGAAAAGAAGCCCAAAATAATAAAAACCAACAGCTTAAGTTCCACTTTCTAGGCACCTGCCACCTGCGCATGTCATCAGTTATGGGACTGCTGTCTTCTAGCCCTACGTTTTTTATGTACGGCGCCTAGTTCTATAATAAGGAATAACTTATGTGGTTATCGCAAGGAAACTACGGAAAAGTATTCCGTATTTCTGCAGGAGACCTGGCTGGTCGCAGCCCCTGCACATGAATATCGCTGCCGATATATCGAACCAAGGGCAGCCACCAGTTAAGCAACGGGAAGAATCCATGGATAAACAACGGCAATCCTGCAGGGCGAATCCGGATACCACAACTTTTGAGCCCACAACCTGCCCCTAGCGAACCAAGGAACAACATCAGAGATGTAACCATTATTTTCTAATGATTTTCTCGTCTTAGTGTTTGGTACGCATGAACCTACATCGGGTGATGACGTCGAAAACCAGGGAACGATGAATGCTGCAGCATAGCTTAATTTAATCACTGACGGCTGGTTCTGCTTTTCAAGGGGAATTAGACTTATGTATGAAGTGTATTTCTGCGGCAGATAACTAAATAACATCAACTGCAGACATCTGTCTTGCAATATGGCTCTATAAATTTCCAATTCGGCCAGAGTCAAAACACTTCAGCGGTCCTCTTGCAAATCGTCAGATCAGATGCATAACTACTCCGTATAACGGGAAGAAATGCGATTTTGCATGACCTCCATATGACACCAAGTTCCTGCTGTATGATGAGATTTCACAGGCAAGCAAACATGGCGTCGATATGCATTGTGTGCATCCTCATCTGCCTTGTCCCCCTTTCTTGCTCTTGGGCCCAAAATCTGATATATCACCTTTCTTGCAAGTGAACGACTGACCGTTATGGGTTAAGTCAGGCGCAAAAAGTGGCTCGGTTGCCCGTCTCTCTGACTCCAATCAAGTAACTGACTCGGCCGTTTGGCTGGTTTGCTTGACGCTGCGACCACCGGGCTAGCTTGCGAGGTCATTGCGTGGGATAACTAACGAAACGGGAGAAGAAATCGAAAGAAAAAGCATCGAAGGCACAATACGAAGGAGGAAGAAGAAGGAATATGCTTCTCGTAGCTCCTTGGCTTGATATCGCGTTCGACCAGGTATTTAGTTAGTGCTGATAGGAAGCGTGGCTTTATTTTTGTGAACAAAGAAAGATAGTCATTCTGGTCACTCAAGGGCCAACTAACTAGTTAGTTATCCCGGGAATATAATTTGCAAAAGTGAGAGCCAATGCTTCTTCAGAACTGGCGAAGAGGCCAATCTCTTCTCGAATGCTACCTTGAAGGGTACAACAAAGTTGCATGCATTGTTAATAGTGTGGCGATATGTAGTAAGAGGGTGCAGAAAGGCATAGTTACTAGAGCTCTGCACATGTGGCAAATGAAGGATTTACGCTGATCCGGGCATTCGAAAGAGCTGGCATTATTTATTGGTTTGAGAGCCGTTAGATAGAAGGGGTATGTAAACGCCAATAAGTTTACATAGTTATAGTGGTAGTGACTAGAATGATATAAGGGGGCAATCGGAGGAGGGTCAGGAAATACTGAGAACGAAAATGAGAACCATCGAGCAGGTATAATAATAACACGTAAGGGTGAAAAGAGAAGGATAACAGATAATAAGTTCTTCAACCGTATGCGCCGAGCAAAGATATCGGATCATTCTCCCACCAATCTGAGAAGAGCAAAAAAGTAAGCCAATAGGAAGAAAGAAAAAAGCTGTCTAGGAAGTAAAAATGATGGGAAACGATGAGAGGACATGGTACATGAGGGAGGGAGACTGTGGATGTGGAAATGGATATATGCCCCTTGAGGCGTGGCACATAGATGCGTATAGAAATGAGAATTTATCCCAGGACCACTTCATGAACATTGTAGTGGAATCTTTTTTTCCGAAGGAGCATCGGAAGCTCCGTTTTCACCAGGGTTGTCCACCTGTGTGGCGATACTTTGAGAGGTATCATCCATCGGCTTCGTTAAACCATTCGTAAGTTCAGTTTCGTTCTTATTCGTACCATCAACTAGCTGCGGTTGGTGATTGCGCGTGTGGTCTTCAATACCATTAAGCAATTGCCGGTCAATTTCCATCGACTCTGGTATTTTATTGATATGAGTCTCCTCGTCATTTTTATCAGTTTCAGGGGAGCCATTTGCTTCGGGTTGATCAGTGGGACCATTGGATGTCGATGGAAATGAGTTAGGATAGTCAAACCGCTTGGTTCCGCCGGGACTTTCAGGATCAGTGTCGTGTTTTGTGTCCGGGTTGTCACCTAGCATGCTACTTCTCGCCCGTCGAACGCTGAAGCGCAGGGGTCTTGTTGCTGTGGAAGGAGTACCCAGGCGTAAAGGTTTGCTCTTTTTGGGCGTACTATGTCCACTCGTTCTTGCTGGAGATTGTGCGGTGGAGCGAACCTTTTTCCGAGTTCCAAATGGCCGACCTGGTCGTCGCTTAACGGTAGGAGTACTGGTACTGGCACCTTGAGGTGGAGGAAAGATCTCGAACCTCGTTGGGGGAATGCCAAAAGCAGGGTTTGAAGGAGTAGATGACGATTGACGACCATTGGTGCTAGGAGCTTGTTTGGCCATGACATCAGCGAATGACAGAGCGCTGGTGGAAGGCGGTCCTGGAGCGTCGAACAATGAAGGCGAAGCTTCAGAGAAGCCCTTTCCATTGGTATTGACAGTTTCAACACCACTTCCTGCAACGCTGTTTGCTGTATCAGCGTCGCTTGCGCTAATGCCGAGGCCATATGAGTTGGTGGGTATGGAATTGGTTGCCGCAGTTGGCTCATCGGCATCAATCTCTTCACGAGGAGCAACAGTATGAATGGGCGCATGGTCATAGTGGGACTTGTTACTGCGGCCCATTATATACGGCGTCCACACCAGAGAATTGGGATTCAACTTGACGTAGCCCTTTTTCTCCCAAGACTCTATGTACCTTTCAAAAAAATCGTAGTCCAAGCGGAGCGCATAAGTCTTAGTGACAGGATCACGGACGAGAGCACTCAGGCCTTCTAACGCGGATATAACATCATCGGGAGTCATACCGGTCTGTTCGGATATCGCTGTAATGCTTGTCGGTGATTTTTTATCCCGAAACTTATAACATAGAACAAGACGCCAGTAATTGCGATAGGAAACCAGGCCCATATCAGATAATGGTTTTTCCGGAGAACCTGTTCTTCCTTCTAGTCGGGTGAGAAGATAAGAGAAATCAATCAGGAGATTTCCATAACCCTTTCTCTGGTGGATTGGAAGGGTCAGGATACAAGAGACATTATTCGAGGAACTCGGCCGCTTCTCTTTGCTGAAATATCCAACAAAATGACAGCCCCATTCATCATATTCTGTCATGACGTAGAATAAGAAAGGTTCCACGTCATAATAGAGTGTCTTTGAACCCAGAAAGAGCTTGGCCAGTAAACAGAGATTTTGGCAATAGACGGGATTTTTCCGCCCGTCCACTTCAAATATAGAAACAGACCCTTCCCGATAGATCTCATCGCCCGGAGGATGCTTTGCAGGGCATTTGAGTTTATGTCGCCATGCAACGAAATCGGAGTTCATATACTTGAGGCAAAATTCGCAAATGTATAAAACCCGATTGCGACTGTATTCTTCAGGATATGGTGCAGCATACCAAGTCTCAATCTCATAACCGCCAAAGTTGATATACTTGATTTTGCTTGGTGGCCCAGACAGCTTTTGAGAAGAGAGGAGAGCATTATCCGAGTCTTCCTCATTTGCCATCATTTTCTTCCGCCATTCTTCTTCTGCCTTTTGACGAGCTGCCTCAAACTTATCCCTATCTGTCGACAGAGGTACAGTTCGCGACGTATCAGCTTCGGCCTCGGATAAAATTCCACCATAAGGCTTTGACTTGAGTTCATCGTTTTCTCGGTCGTGGAAGGAGTAGAAAGGTGCAGCATATGGAGTTGGGTTTGTCGGTGCAAAGTGTGATACCGGCGGAGGCTCAGGTATAGTTGGGGGTTTAGGTAATGGTCTTCGCCGTTGGCTCCTCGGCCTTGGTTTACTGTTCAGTATCTTTTGAATCTTTTCCTGGTCAAGATTGAATGACAGTATTAACCGCCCTTCTTGTTTCTGCACAATGCTGCAGTAATACTTTTGGGCATTTCTCGTTCTCCTCTGGCGAGGTGCTCGGTTTTCGTGCACAGTTGTAACATCATTTTCTGCAAGTTGGTTCTGGCTCGGGGCACGCGAGCGACTCCCGCTGGCCCTCGTTGTCGGTAACGCTTGTCCGTGCGGAGGAGTGACTTTCCGTCGTTTCCGTGTGGTCGAGCGTCTATTTTCAGCCTCATAGGATGATGATTTCCTTTTTCGCAAAGAGCGGGAGCCATCCAATGGATCGTCTTCGATGATTAATGAGTTAAATACGGAATGAGAATTTGGATCTTGGGTATCATTGTCCGCAGGGAGCAGATCTTTCGTAACACTAGAGACAGTAGATTTTTGTCGAGCGGTGGAGGAGTTCCTTGTGTCCGGTTGGGAGTGCAAATGTTTACATAACGGACACTTCCATTTACCGGCATCTAAAATTATAAGTTAGTTGATCAGGATCCGAACTAGGCTCTCATGCATAGTGGCAGGGGTTCCGCATACCCTCATCGTCGTTAAATATGCCTTCCTCGCGGCCGCATTCCCTATGACCTGTGGAACCGTTAGCTAAGCCCCCTGTCATAGTTCAAGCCAAGCCTGTCCCTGCAGAACTTACAATGAACACTACATGTGTCGCATATTAATGGCTCTTCAAAGACCTCACTTGGATCGTGCTCTTCATCCTCTTTACAAACACTGAAGGAAGAAAACTCCAGTTAGTAAGAAGTGGAACATATGCATGACGATCAATCCAAACACGATCAAGACTCACATGCAATTGTTCTCAACAGGGGGTTCTGTATCAGCATCCTCTTGTTCGTTGCTTTCAGCTTCCCATTCCTCTTCAGCTTCGGAGTCAGATTCAGAGGACGCTTCGCTGGCAACTGCATTACTCTCATTTGAAAGCTCTTCGAATTCAGCATCCAGTTCATCTGCTTCACTCGCCGATTTGCCATCCTCGCTAGCACTTCCTATAACTGCAGCATCCTGATCCACCTTCTCCTTAGAATCATCATCTATAAGGCTGGGTTCCTTTTCGTGGTTGACATTATTTTCGTCCACAGCACCTCCTTCATCAGTTTCCCCTTTTCCATGGTATGTCCCATCAACCGTCACAGTCGAGTTTTCATACGTCGTGACTATCCCAGCCTGCGCAGTCGCATCATAAAACTCAGGGTCCTCGTCCCCTTCAGCGTCTTGTTCGCTATCTATTTCTGGTTCTTGTTCGGGATAGTTGTTATCGTAAGCGGCCAGTGGGGTTGCCGCCATGGTATGAGCCACTACAGTCGCCAGATTGGCGAGCTGTTTGCACCATCCGGAATCCCCCTTTTCTATCTCCCTTCTTCGTCTTCTTTTGTCTCTTTGCTTCTCCTTAGTCGATAGCAAATTCAAACACGTAGACTCGTCTCGGCTTTCTTAGGAATCGGGCTTTCGGCGGCTCAAAGCTCAATATCGACAGACCACAGTCATTGAAAAGGTCTCCCCGTAATACACGGAGGTGTAACTTTGCGCAGATGTGTCCACGCCGAGATATTCACTGGGCGTAGAAAGAGTTAGCTATGCAAGTCTTTTCCTGGAGAGCTCTCGGGAGGCGTTTTCTTTAAAACCATGCGGACGCGACCACCGCCAGCTCGCCACCGGCCGCACCTGGAGAACACAAAGGACAACTAACCGGTAAGTTCCTCTGCTGCAACGCGTAAATCGAAGGAAACCCCGGTCTTATCAAGGGCCGACGACTCTTTTTACGCCGTTTCTTGCTCGCATCCCCTCCCTTCTTTGACTTGAAGTTCGAGCCATTCAGCGAAAATTGCTGACTTATCAACGCCAAGCTTTATATCGCGCTAGTCTACATCGGGCCTCTAGTGGCCCTGCTCTCGTTGCTTTCTCCGACGTCTGTCGACTTTTTGCCCTGGGACGCCGTCGCCAGTGAGATTACGGACAAGAAAAAGCAGAACAGCAGGATACTCGTTGCGTCGCGGAAATGGGAGTTCCCTTCGAGGCTTTGCTCCCTTATGGGATCATCATCGGTGTAAGTGTGGACCGTTTCCGGGGAGTGGGAGTGAGCAAATGTTGATGTGAACCGCTTTGCCCGCAGTTGTTCGGTGTGACTGGTGTTGGTCTTTCGACTCTCAAGTACTATTCAAACGGCCGCAAGAACCCAAGAAGAGGAATTGATGCGTGGGATCAGGTAAGTTGCGGAGCTACTTCCCGTTCAACCTTTCAATTGGGCCCGGTCTTTGACTAACTCTTCTATAGCAAAGTAAGTTGCAGCATTGGTTTGCGAACCTGTTACGTTTCAGACCGACCACGACGATTAGATTACTGACATAATTGTTCAATCCTTCAGTGATGGAACGAGATCTACGGCTTACAGGTCAGAGGAGAGGACAGACAAGCAATCACATCGCACCCCCAGGCTTCGCATACAGCAACCCATGGAAGGTATGCCCGGATGCATTACGATACCCCACTGATTCCGCCAAATATTATCAGGAGCGCTAACATCCCGTCTCAATGTAGCTGGAGCCAAGAATCAACTAGTTTATCTATATGTCTATTCAAAGGTCTATCATAATTCCGGAAATTATCTATGACATACATCCATCATCATTCAATCATCGGAGACTTGTTTGATCTCGGTGCTCCTTCCGCGAATGCCGCGGATCTCCATCGGCAGGAGATGTACATTAAAGAAATCTTTCAGCGCAGCAACGCGTTCCTCCTCGCTTTCTAGAGTTTTCAGAATTTCAACGTTTCCCTTTTGGTTTCTCTTGACTATGTTCTTAAGGAGCATCAAGGCTCCGTCGATACCATCCTCTGCTTCGTTGAGGGTGAATTTCGTAAAGATGATCCCCTGGGTAAAGCCACTTGCTGGATGCACGCTGGTCCAATAATTCATGATCTCATAGTCTTCAGGTGTGAACTCGATTTCGTAGAAACAATAAGCCATCACCCACTCGCTGTCAGAGTCCTTGCGGAATCGATATAGCCATGGCTGCTGGTCTGGATCAGTGTTTATACTCAGATTCTTTCGAATCAAGCTCATCTGGACAACACCAGGTAGAACTGGTTGCTCTTCTTTCAGCAGCAAAGGCTGCGTAGGTCCCTGGGGCCCAAATCCAACATCCACCTTTGTTCTCCGCTTAGTATATCTTCACTCCACGGTTCGTGGTTTATGGTGTAACCAGACTCACCATGTACTTGACATCGTCTATAGTAACTATCAATACCTGGTGGCCACTTATCCAGCACCAATGTTAGCCTAATACCCAATGTCGAGTCACATTTAGAGAACACCACTCACAATCCATGAAACTCGGCATTCGCAGGTCCAGGAGATAGACTCTTTGAAACCCTTGCTCCTCCAGGGTAGAACTTGAACCCAAGGGTCCGAAGCACGATTGAAAAAAGCCCGGTGTTTTCCACACAGTAACCACCAAGTCCTCTTTCCACTATCTTATGGTACAGCACATCTGGATCGAGCGATATTGAATGGTGTTGAGAATAATGTAGGACCAAGTTTGAGAATGGGAACGTCACCAAATGCCGACGCTGGAGAGTGAACAGTGCTTCTCGAGGATCAGAAATGACTAGCAGTTCAACGTCTTTCAGCTTCTTCTCTCCGTCGCCGGGCTTGCATTGATAGAGCCGGCTAAAGTACTCAACCAATTGCTCCCTAGAAAAGGTTGGCTGACATGTCGTTGTAGATACATCTGCCATTGTGTCTTTAAAAATGTCCTGTCCTTAACTGAGATTGATTTAATAGCAAGTGGTTATCGAAAGAGCAACTAGGAATAGCTAGAAAATATGCCCCCAGGCAGCAGCTAGTTATTTATATCATACAGCGACCTTAATGGTTAGCACAGCGGCTCTTTTGGCCCGTCACGAGTCATACGAGAAACAGGATTATGATAGACGCTTGCTTATCAATATCATACGCAGTTCTAGGCCCTTTGCTTCAGCAATACCTGTAGGTCGACTTTGGATCATGTGGTTAACCATACGAGCTGCCAAGATGGCTGGCTTGATGATATTTCAGAGGAATTGTTGATGCCGGCAAAGTTCCGAATAACTAACCACCTGCATGAAGTGGATAACTAGTTATTGAGACTAGATTAATAATGGCCTGACGGTCCTTGAGGTCCCGTCGAGATGCCATCATCGGTGTTAACATATCTGACGTGGCCATACATGATAGATCCCTACTAACATTGAATAACCCCATGGCGAGAACAGACGAGGAGATATTCGCAGCTCTGGAGGAGTATTCTGCGTGTGATGTACGGACAATTCTCATCCTATCTTTTCGTGGGTGATACTAATACGCAGCGTCAGATATCAGATGCACTGTTGAAGCTGGAGAAAGTCCCGAAAGGTGCAACCAAATATGCCGGATTCATAGCTGACATCGGTACGCTGTAACTTCATAATGACAGATACGCATCCCTTTGGAATATGTTTAGCCTAACATTCAAGTGAAAAGTGCCGTTTTCACCGTCTAGAGATGTTGAGAATGTGCCAAAGATAATTGGTTATGCATCCACGGTAAAATTTATACCCAAGGATGACCCAGTACCTACTGAGTCTCAAGATGAAAAACATGGGTTTAAGGCTGGGACACATTGGGTAGATCATACGAATGCAAGTACCATTGTGCTGCTTGATCAGCCAGAGGGTCAGAAATGCGCTATTCTAGGAGGAATTATGGCCTCACGGATGAAAGTGAGAGGTGCAAAGGGGGCCGTAGTCAATGGTCGGGTGAGAGATCTAGCTGAGCTACGAAGCCTTGGGTTTCCAGTGAGTACCATCATTGCTTCAGATTTGTGCTATATACCCCGCATACGGTTGGAGATTAAGTGTTGGCTTATAGGTATGGGCCAAGGACACTTCGACAGTGGGAACCGGTGCAGAGGCTAAAGCTGCGATGCGGAACGTGCCAATTTCCATTGATGGAGTAACCGTCTGCCCGGTAAGTGGTCTTGATTCTGGTTGTTTATTCAATTTCAAGAGTCATTAATTGATGGGTTTGCAGGGTGATGTACTGTTCTGTGACCCTCTTGAGGGCGTCGTAAGGATACCAAATGGATTGATTCACGATGTCTTGGAACTGATGCCCAAGCTCATTGCTGCGGATGATAAGGTAAAGGCAGACGTGTTGAATGGATCAACTGTTTTCGAAGCCTTCAAGAATCACAGAGGCAGCTAAAGTTCCTACACTTACTTTGTACAGACGGCGAGATTCAACCTGATATAACTGATATATACTTGATATATATGGGAAAGCAAGAAAAGGCAGTGCTATATAATTGATATAAAATACAGTTGAATCATCTCACGGGACAAGTCGCTTTTATCCTCACAACATGTCATTATAACTATAGGGGCAAAAAAAAAAAGGGAAAAAGGAAAACATATTACCATCTAAATGCTCGCTGTAGGGAGTTTCAACATCTACTCGGCAACCCAGACAGCGGCCATGCCCATTCCAGTTCCAACGCACATACTAGTAACGCCAATCTTCTTGTTTGTTCGCTTCAGCTCAGTCAACAATGTGCTGACCTGGCGGGAGCCAGTGCATCCAAGAGGATGGCCAAAGGCAATGGCACCACCCTTAGGGTTAACCTTTTCGAAGGGAAGACCAAGCTCCTTGGTGCACCAGAGAGCCTGGGAGGCAAAAGCCTCGTTGATTTCATAAATGTCGACGTCTCCCTTGGAAATACCGGCCTTCTCCAATGCAGCAGGTATGGCTTTCCATGGTCCCTGGCCCATGAGAAGAGGCTTGACACCGACAATGCTGGCAGTAACGTACTTGCCAATGATCTTCTGTCCGAGCTTCTCAGCAGTAGAACGCTTCATAAGGAGGACAGCGGCAGCACCATCAGAGATCTGAGAGGAGTTTCCAGCATGGATGGAGCCATCCGCGGCGAAGGCAGGTCGGATCTTAGAGAGGGACTCAGGGGTGATGCCAGGTCGGACACCATCATCGCGGTTGACTGTGATGGTCTTCTCTTCCTGAGTCTTGGGGTCAACAAACTTGACGGTGAGAGGGGCAATCTCCTCGTTGAAAAGGCCGGCTTCCTGAGCCTTGATAGCCTTCTGGTAGGAGGAGGCAGCGAAGACATCCTGGTCCTTGCGGGAGATCTTGAGGTCCTTGGCCATGTCTTCGGAGAGGATTCCCATGGGAACCTTGCAGTTGGCAGCCTCCATATGGTTCTCGAGGAGCTCAGAGAACTCTGTGACGGCTCCGGGACTAAATCAATGATTAGTATGTGATCATACAAATAGCAAAGTAGCTGGGGCAGAACATACCCGTATTGAGAAGACATGCTCTCAACACCAGCTCCGATACCAACATCGATGACACCGGCCTTTATGGCATTGGCAACATCGACGATAGCCTGCAGACCACTGGAGCACTGTCTGTTCAAAGCCTTGACGGCAGAAGTCTCAGGGAAACCAGCGGCCAAAGCAGCAGCACGGAACTCAGTGGCACCACCACCGGGAGGCAGAACTGATCCAACAGCAATATCCTCAACGAGCGAGGGGTCGATCTTAGATCTCTCGATCAGAGCCTTGAAGGCACCGACCAGGAGGTCAGCAGCAGCGGTGTCCTTGAAGCCACCCTTGCCGCCCTTCGTTATGGCAGTTCGAAGAGCACATGTTACAACAATATCATCTGGGTTCTTTTCGAGAATAGCAGAGCTTCCGCTCTTGCCTGGGGTCACTTGCTTAGAGATCTGAGCGAGACGCTGGTATGCTGGAGGAAAATATCACATGTTAGTAGATGGTACCTTCTATGACGTAGCTTGGGATAGCACTCACTGGCAGACATGATGGATGAAGTGAAGGTGTATGCAGACAGGACGGTGTAAAGAGAGTCTCTAGAGGCGGCTATATGCAAGAAATATGAGGAGAAGAAAGGAGCAGAAGGAGTTGGATATCTCGGGTGTTGCGCTTTATATGCTGCTACTTTTCGTCCGCCGAACATCTGATTAAGGGACGATCTTTAAGGTTCGCAAAAAGTTGCCGAGGCATACGGAACATATATTTACCCTTCCGTGATTATATAATCGACCGAGTTTCCATCACGTGAAGCTTCTCGTTGGCTTTGATGCTTTTTGGAGAGAAAAGACCATGTGAAGATTCGACGGCGTCGCGGGAGGAATATATAGGTTTGTTATAGACCGCAAGGGCTACACAAGATGTCGTTTGCTCCCAGATCGTTGGTGTCGGGCAAGGGGGTGCGATGTGCGCATAGTCGGCTCAGTATAGCTTCGCGCATAAATATTGAAACGGTAGCTATCACACTCTCTAGTCTTTCCAATATATCAGACTAACAGAGTATCAGGCAGGATCACCCCTCTTATCCTTCGGCCGCAACGTTTCCACTGTGCTATCGAGGTCGCGGGCTCTCCATCATGCGTCTGCCACACAACAATTGCCCTCTTTATCGTCCTTCCGCGCTTTCTCGAACCTAGGGCAGCCGCCGGCAGGGGTAGTATACCGCTCCTTCACCTCCTCTAGTCGCAATGCGGCTTCTTCCCCTCCTACCGAGCCGTCCGGGGAAGAATACGTCAACCCATACAAGGCAAAGAGGAAATGGCCACCGGACATGAGCAAACTATCACCCAAACAACAGTTTAGACTAGAGCGCAAATACAGGCGCCGGTCGAAACAAAAATGGGCAAGACCAACGTGGACAAAATGGACAAAGTTGGTTCAATGGGGGTTAATTGGATGTATGTGTTTGATATTGTCCTGGATTAATTGGCTTTTAGTATTGTCTTTACGGCATAAGGGAAGCTAACGTCTACACCCTCTAGTCGTATTGGTATATTCGGTCCTCTTTATGGAAATGAAAGATGCTGGACCTAATCCATTCCAAGGAGTAAGTATAAATCTCCATATATTGGTGAAAATGAGAATTTTAACGGCTAATTGTGAATAATAGTTCCGGGATTATCTCAAGGGGCTACTTGATGATTCAGTATTGTCAGGACGTCGACCTGCGCTTCGAAGCGAATCTACTTCCCCCGTAGAGAAGACCGGAAACCAGTAACTGGTCCTGGTGTTTTGTACGAATATCACGTCGGTTTCTTTTTATGTCTGTGTTATTAGCGGCATTTTCCCTATTGTACTGTCTCCATAGAATCCCATCTCTCTTCCAATGGTTCTAGAGAGATGATCCAAATATCTAATTCTTCATCTATGATGGCAACACTTTGTATAATAAGAATATAGAATGTATATTATTCTCCTTTACTTACTACTGGCCGTTTGTAGACCCCTGGCCCAGCGATGTGGACAACTGAACTATATATAGACCACTGCCAACACCTTAGAACAACGCCATCATCATAACACGCCTTTAACTATCAAATCGATAGTCAGCCTATCGGCTTGGGATCATTCTTCCAGTGTGCAGAAAGCCGATTTAACATTTCTTTGCCCCGGAACAATTTTAAGGTAAGCAACCCTATTAGTTATTTGGTTTATTTATGCGGGGTCACAGGTATCAGTTACAGCCGCAACTTTCAGCTCCAGCTTCATTCCAGCTTCATCTCAACTCAGGGACGCGATCATCTCCTTCTGCTAACAAGCTGGCCAGCAAACCTCCCTACCATCCTCAAAATAACCAGTATCACTCTCTCAATCCAGAATTGAAACTATCACACATTTGTTTAAAGATGGCCTTTCGCAAAGTAAAGGTCGGAATCATTGGGTACGTCACAATCCATGTCGTGGAACGTCCATGTTCCTCCAATATATTCGGCCCTTCGCTGACCACCTCATTCTATTTATATTCATTTCGTAGTTGCGGAGAGGTGTCACAGGTGATACATATACCAAATTTCCTACACCTCTCGGACATATTCATCGTCACTTACCTGTGTGATATTTCTGCTATGGCCCTGGAGCATTGCAAGAGCAAAATCTCCAACCCGCACCTTCAGACCACCAAGAATGCGGAAGAGTTATGCCAGTCTCAGGAAGTGGAGGTCGTTCTTGTTGCGAGTAATGACGCGTACCATGTTCCGCATACCTTGCTCGCCCTGAAATACAACAAGTTTGTCTTTTGCGAGAAGCCAATGGCTCTATCGTTAAAGGACGCGGAAGCGGTCTTGGAGGCTGAAAAGCTTTCGTCTGGTAGGGTGATGGTTGGGTATATGAGGCGGTATGCAGGGGCCTTTGTCGACGCCATCAACGAAATAGGTGGCATTGGCGGCGTCACTCATGCAACAGTCAGGGACATCCTCGGCCCCAACTCATGTTTTATTGCACAGTCAGGCACTTTTCCTAAGAAGTTCTCGGATCACAATGAAAATGATGCAGTAGAGCTTGCCACGATGACAAGCCAGGCCCTGGAACAAGCATTATCCGTTGAGCTTGGTATTCCAGTTAACCCAACCACTGCCAACATGTGGAAACACTTGTCGGGGCTGGCTTCCCACGACCTGAGTGCCATGAGAGAGTGTTTAGGTGTTCCTAACAGGGTGCTTGGTGCTTCTATTTGTTCAGATACAGGTCCCCAGTTCTGGAGGTAAGCTATGCCGTTGTTCTTCAGCTAATCATGTCCAGAGAAAATCGAGAGCCCCTTAATACAGCTAGATACCTAACAAATTGTAGTGCTCTGTTCAAATATCCAGGTTTTGCTGTCTCTTATGAGTCGGGATGGGATGAGATACCACGGTTCGATGCGAGTATCGAAGTGTTTGGGAGGACAAAGACCGTGAAGATCTGCTATGACACCCCATATGTCAAGGGGCTGCCGACAACCATGGTTGTTCGTCAACTGGGTCCCAACGGTGAGTACATAGAGTCCACCGTTCGAAAGACGTACGAGGATCCGTTCACTCTGGAGATGAAGGAATTATACGAAGCTGTGGTGAATGAAAATAAGATTATCAAGACAACAGCAACGGATGCGGTGGCGGATATCAAGATTTTCCAGATGATAATGAAGACTGGGTATGAACAGTCGCTATGAGTTTTATCGTGATGTCTCTATTTTTGTTTTCCGAACCATCTATCTATTCATGCCGTATTGAATATGATGATTCTCTAAGCTCTATATTAGCAGCCGGGCGTGAAGCAGCCCCCCTCCTACCGCTTTGCCCATTCGTTATCTAGGCTGCGTTGGAAGACGCATTGCCTTTCCTTGCATTGGGATACCATCTCGGTCTACCGCGAACCGAGTAAAGTTCATCAAGGCTTGATGAAAAATTTCTTGCTCCTTGGAGTATATCCCAACTGAGACCCAACAGAACATCCACCAACGGAATTTGGCTAGCAACCCCCAGCTAAATGGAATGCTGAAATTCTGCATACACACGTACTCGAAATATATAGGATACCAGCCGGATTGGTCCCAGTCAAGAAGCCAAAGCCGAAATTTTTCATCGACAATGATATTTCTGGGTGCGAGGTCTTGGTGCGAGAAGGTCAGGGGGGAATACCGGTCTGGTTCGAAGGGTACCGCCGTGTTGGTCGATGCTGATAATGACAGCGCTCTGTATGCTGCCGCTCTGCGTTTCCGTGAAGGAGAAGGAGATACGTTATACCAATATCGTACAAATGCCGTGATGGTTTCGGAGCTCGCGTGAGGTGGGAGGCCATAGTAGGTACCCAACCACATAGACCTGCATTTTCCGTCTGAAAGGGATCCAGCAGTTTTTGAGGTCAAGCTTCGCATCTTCCGAACAAACCGCCGTAATTGTATGGCGAGTAGCAATGACCTGAGCCAGCTTAAGGAGATCCAAGCGTCTTCTAGGGTGCGGCCCCTGATCCTGTCCGATATGACATAGATATTATGGCGGTCATGACTTTCGACAACTCGTTGAATACTCGGTACTGGGATTCCCAATTGTCTTGCTCGCCTTATTGCTATAAGGGGACCACTCTCCTCACCGCGAGAGTACCGTTTAGCGACCAGGTTTTGTGAGAGGAAGAACAGGCTAGATGACCCTGGGCATATTTTGGATCCATGAATATGGTGGACAAGGGTCTCGTCATCATACTGATACAGCAAATGTTCTTCGAACTTGGCACACATTGTAGCTGGGCCATGTACCCTGCCTACTCACTGGCCTATCGACACAAATATGAGAAGGTCATGTAGCACTGTGTGCCCTCTCGAAAGAGGATTGCAACGAATCGGGTGCCTAAAGGAGCCCTGTTGACCGTAACGGATACCTTATCACGTGGCTTCAGCTGCGATGGCGCAGTGAGCAAAAGGTAATTAGATAGGTTCTTCGATTTTATTCATTAATAATAATAGAATAATAATCTGGAGAGTAATATAAGGCTATGGGCAGAAATGCTAAACAACAAGCACTATGCGAGGTGCAGTCCAATCTTGCAAGGAAAAGATAACTCCAGAGCCATAGAACATATACCAAAACAGTATCAAGAGGAAAAGAAATAGAAAAAAAGGAAAAAAGGGTCATAAAGTCGTTCCAATGAAGGAGGGAAGGATTGGTGGTCGTTAATCATATCCATCTGACGTTTGTTTTGATGGGCTCGTCCAAAACACCACATCAAAATGTTGTCCATGTAGGCTAAGCATAGCCTTGAAATGACTAGCACAGGAAGGAGGGCACAATATGCAGTTGCAAAATATACTTGGGGTTAGGAGAGAACGCCGTTGTGTAGCGTTCCGAGGAGATAATGTGCCTGGACAACAAGGAAAAAGTAAGGGAAAAGGAAAATAGGAGAAAATTGAAGATAGGACGTCATAGCCAATCACCGCTTGACTTTCTCTGATCGGAACTTGCAACACCAACGTTCAAGTCTAGGCGTGGGGGAGCTTCGCTCACAATCCCTGGCCTCTTTTTCGGGCTCTGGTTACCAGCTGTCTTGATGGGGCTGCTTGGAGGTGCATCCCTTGGAGGGCCTTCACGGACAAACTGATAGTCCCAGCCATCCTCTGCTGCTGCAGCAACCCAAACCTTCAAGCCAGCGTGGAGAGCGGGATAGAATTGCTCCTTGCACGTGCGGAGGCTTCTGCCCATGACCTTTTCGAAGCCCGATGCTTTGAGGTCAGTTCTGAGCTTGTTGCGGTCCTCAGTCGTTGGCATCGATGCAATGATCCCGTTCATAAGATCTAGATGGATCGCAAGGTAGCTTGTGGCTTCCCATTCAACACCTCCGATATATGGGGCTGCAGGGACAGGGGGGTGTGGTGGAGGGAAGTGGCGTTCCGAGTAGGGCTGAGATGGGTCAACGGAGCCATCCTCTGATGTAGTGACCGGAACAACGTTGTAGTGGTGTAGGAACATCCAGAAAACTTCTTTAGTAACGTTGGTCACTTCTTTGCACCAGACTCGATATGGTCGAGGCTGATAGATATCTGCAATGAACGACAGTGGTTGAGCTGTCTCTGGTGGTGCTGGATCGCGCATATAAGAAAGTATAGTATGGGCGCGAGACATGCGTTCTCCAGGGCCAGCATTCGATAAGAGAGTGAATAGCAAACTGATGATTATCGCACGAGTGCTGAATTCGCTAGGGCCTTTCTTTTCATCATCGAAAAGCATGTTTAGTAATGTAGGGAAAAGATGGCTCTCTATGGAGCGAATATGGTTGAGAGCAGTAGTAGTTGTGCATAGTGCCTTGAGACAGAGTAGAACTTCGTGCATGAGGGTATCTTCATGCTCCTCCCTATGATGCAATAATATTAGTCTTCGTTGCATGAGTAATAGGCATCCGTGTAAAACTCACCTCCATTCTACTTTGATGATTCTGTAGAGCAGTTGAATGAGCTCATCCATGCCTCCACAGGACATGAATTCAGTGACCCAGGCCACAGTTTCATTCCGTAACAAAATACGAAGCTTGTGTAGTTTGGAAATTTCGACTATTTCCGGCTTCTGAACTTCCTTAAGATAGTGGACAAAATCCGACGGTTCGTCTGCATCCTTTGGAGTGCGGATATACTGAAGAGAGCTCAGAACAGAAGCAGATATGCCTCGGGAAGAGGAACTGGATGGTCTAGAAAAGTCGACGGACTTCGGCCGCTTGGAAGGCGTGGTTTCACCTTTACCCTTTTTCGAGTTAGATGAATCATTCTTAGTGAAAGTACGGCTCCGAGCCCGAGTCTTGGTCGCAGATTTGCGAGACCCATTCTCAGAGCCCTTGTCGGCCTCTTTATCGCTGCTGAAAAACCCGAACTTCTTCTGGCTGGTGCCAGACGGGGTAGTTGGCGTCATTTCATGCTTGTTCACGAAGTCTGCTTTGATATTAGTGTCCAAAGCCCTCATTTTATCACGCATGTTGAGAGGGATGTTTCGAGATTCCTAGAATACCAATGAGTAATTTGTTCGTGCGGAAAGGATCCAAAACCAAATAAACTAACCAGAAGCTGTTCAAATGCATTTTCAATGGCAGTATCTTTTGGGTCATTTTGCTTAGAACTAGCCGCTTGTTGGTCCTTTGCATTGAAGGCTGCAATTGCGGCCATAACCCGGGAGCTTCGACGGCCATTTGAGACTCTTCGTTTCGCTGGAGCCTCATTAGACTTGGTTGAAGCTTGAGAGTTGCTGCTGGAGCTGATCTTCCGCTCGGGAAGATTAGAGTTGTGGGGACCTAAGGGACTTGGCTTGCGGCCCGTTGCCAGCATTTCCCTAACGCCAGCAGAAGTTGAAGGAATAGAATCAGATTTACGCCTTGCCTTGTCCGCACGGGTAAGACTTGGCTTGTGGTGGTCGTGGAAGTTCCTTTGCTTTGACGGCGAATATCCCTGGGGAGTGTAGAGTGACATTTCCTCAGCCACTGTCCGCCTGTTCTCTGGAACGTAACGAGATCCAGAGCCATTATCCGGGGGCAAGTGTGCAGTATAAACGCTGGGGGCAGTAGAAGCAGAATCATCGAAGATATCGGTAGGGGAGAAATTCTCCTTATCTCTGGATCCGGAGTCGTCATCCTTTTGGCGAGGCTGGTGCTTCCGGAAGAGAGAAGACAGGCTAGTAGACGACTTTGTCCTCTTTGGCTTATTCCGTCTAGGAGCTGGTTCATGCTTTACCGGCTCCTTTTGGGCCTGATCCTTGTCCTTGGAGTTTTTATCCTTTAAGAGAGACTTGAGAGACAAAGTACTCTTGGACCTCTTATGGAGAGCCTTTCCGGGGGGATTTGAGTTATCCTGCAGCGGAGCACGGGAGTTTGAGGCATTCCTATTTGCCTCACGATCCGGGTAAGGCTGCTGGTTGTGCTGTTGCGGACGATAGTGGGGGTGGTCCGCTGGGAGGAGACAACTGGCAGCCAAAGGGTTATTATGGTGAACAGGGCCACCTCGAACGGCTGCTTCAAAGGCAGATTTGCTTCTCTTGTGTCCACCAGACGGGAGAATTGATCTAAGAGCCGACACCTTGGAGGATTGAGGGCGTGAATCGCTAAAAATCGACGGGGTCATGGTGGTTGCTAAGGGATTGTCTATTGTTGTGGTCAGCATCTAGATAAATCACAGTAGGACGGACGTCACAATAAACCAACCACACTCTGACGAAAACAGTCTCTCAATTGAATCGACAAAGAAAAGAAAAAGCAGATAAACAACCAGAACAAGATCTCGGCTTGGCTTTCTCTCTCTCTCTCGCTCTTCGTGGTTGTTCGAGGGGAGAGAGCTCCAAGGCTGGGTGACTGGCGGTGTTTATGTCGTCCCGGTGAGGAGGTAAACAACTGGCGATGTAAGTAGGATCGAGGGTGGAGGAGAGGCGTATAAATACAGATCCAGAAAAGAAGAGGAGAGCAGAGAGAAAAATGCACGCTTGAAGGTCATCCGCAAATCATCATGGACCGCTTCACTTCGGTTCTGCGTCGCGGCGTCGTCGAAGGTGGTTGTCACAGCAACGGGGCTGCGGGTGTTGTTTGGTGCGGGAGTATCAGAAGGCCGGGATCATGTAAGCGCTGGCGATTTCCTGCAAGACCGTTATATTTAATGCCGATAGCAAGGGAGATATATACACGGATCTCTCTTCATTACTATGTCAGATATTTATTTTTGTTTACAGGGAATCGGTCTCCAGTCTCCAGCCTTTGTTTACTTTTCGATGGGCTGTCGGTCTGACAGTGTGTAACAGCGAATGGCCGGTTCGTGGCAGACACGCCGAACCAGAGGGAGATGACAGGACAGACAGAGCATAAAGACAGGGCGTGGCTGGAAGACATTAGCTGGCAAGCATTAACTAGTTATGTACGGAAGCGATGCCCCTCTAGATGTTACATTTTGGCCGTAAAAAGGAGGGTTCAAGCTATGGACACAAAGCGCTACAAACGAAACGAAAAGAAACGAAAAAGAAGAAAGAGAACAACCTTGTCCAACGCCATAACTATATTGTTAAATTGAAGAGACAAGCTGCAGGGGGGGAAAGCAACCGTATGCAGGATACGTTGGTCTGAACGTCTTGTCGGAGGTAAGGCTTGCATCTTGTCATAGCGGCCTCGCAGATCATCCACCTGCAACCTCCTTCATCTTATTCTGCTCGGGCGGCTCATCAATGAACTGCGGAGGAGCAACTTCATCCTGCATAAAGGACGGTACGCTCTCCTCTCCGCCCATGGCTTGCTCGAACATGGCTTCTTCTCCCAGAGCCTCCAGTTCGGCGTCGAGGTCAGCCTCGTCCACGTCCTCGGGCACGTCGTATGCACGACTGATGCTGTCCTGGATTTCATTGCCCATATCCATCAGGTCCTGCATCTCGTCCTGCATACGCTCGATCTGGTCGATGTCCACCTTGCCGTACTGCTGCTTGAGCGACTTTGTTGTAGTCTTCATAGCATCCACAGTCGTCATGACGTTGCGTAGATTGTCCTGCATCATGCCCGCCTGCTCCATGTTCCAGGACTGCTGCGAGAGCTGGTCTCGCTGGCCCTCGTAGCGTTTCCGTTGCTGGAGGACCTTGAGTGCCTTTTGGCGGATGGCCATCTTGCCGGGCCCGTCGCGCATCTTGGACATCTTGCTCTGGTAAGCCGTCAGCTCCGCGTTCAGCGCGGCCAGCTTGACGTCTATACTTGATATCCGGGCATCGACCTGCTGCTAGTCAGCTTCCACTGTGCTTCCACTTGGGCGTCCACTCCAGGCAGCAGCAACATACACTTGATATCGCGCCCTCCAGCGTCGGCTTTGGAGCTGTATTCTTCGTGCCAAACAGGCGATTCATCTTATTAGTCTCTCTTCCTATAAGCACTCTTAGTCTCTTCTCCTGGCCTCTTCTGCTTCGTCCTGCCGTCCTCTAGGTTGCTGTCTTGCCTGTCGCTCTCTTGTTGACGTATTTTTTTAGAGGCGAATCTGATAACCCCACGTGACTCGTCCTTCTCTCTTGTGGGGCGCAAAAACTTCGCGATCGAAAAACTTCGAAACGTCGAAAAGAAAGCAAAAGGCGATGAAGCCGCCCGCAGTTTAACGCACTTCTGCTCCTCATCTCTGCCTCGTCTTCGGCTTAGAGAGCGTCTTGTTGCCCCGGATTGCCAGCGTGACGTGTCTTGCCCCGGCGTTCCTTTTGCGCATTTCGCCCGCAGACGCAGCTAGCGCCGGAATCGTGCGATCTATTTCCCCGACAACGAGCAGTTCACATCTCGATAGAACCAGCGAACCAAGCACTACCACACCAACCGGAACGCGAGAACCGGAAGCTTGAAGATCTTGCCCCTTGGACGAGAAACAGAGCCCGCAGTGGGAAGCAAAAAGGAAGCAAGAAGCCCAGGTCAGGTTCGGGTGCCTGTTGTCCGGTGTTGTTTGAGTATCAGGGCCCCTTTCTGCTTGCCGGGTACGTCATATTAGTTACGGTACCCGTTTCAGTCATCAGCCTCTTTCTCTCGCTGGCCTCCCGTCTCGAAGAACACACTCACACAACCCCGTCTTAACGCACCAGACTGGACGGAGCACAGCGTTCTGTTGCTAACAATCCTGCTCTAGGCCACGCCTCGAGTTGACTACGTTGTTGTCTTCCCTTCCCTGCCCCTCCATCCTCAATCAATGCGAACCTCCGGAGCATCTTGGACCGTCTTTCAAATCCTCCGGCCGCCTCCCGTCAGTTATCAATTCTAGAATATTGTAACGCCGATTTTCACCATCCTGCATAGACTCTTTGCTATATTACGATCCCGGTTCTGGATTGCCTCTCTTTTTTTTTTTTTTTTTTCCTTCTTTCTGTTAACCGAGCCAACGCTACAAACAAACAAGGGCCAACTTCATTTTCCACGACATCCAATATTGCTTTTCGATGCATAACGATTTCCCTATTTTCTACCGGCATTACAAAATTTCATCATGTTCTGGAAATATGGCGGTTACGCGAATGTGTCACCCATCAACTCGCTGCTTGACAAAGCCGATGTCAAGGTGGAGGAGATCCTTGATGAGTCCGACTTAATGCAGGAGATAAAACAGCATAATACGCGATTGATAGAGTACTTGCGTGACGACCATGTTCTGAGGAGACTGTTCGATCTTATCATCTCTCCCACTCTTATCATCCATCATGATGACGACCGCGAACACGATGATTATGACAATAATGAAGGTGGACATGACGAGACGACCGATGACAAGAAAGAACCCGAATCTCCCGAATCAACCGACGAAGGCCAGATCCAGCTCTCGGAGTTTCCAAGGATATCGCCAAAAACAAGCCGTGAACCCAAAGACCTAGATGAGGCTGAGAAGAATAGGCTGAAATATGCTTATATCGCCTCTGAGGTGTTGTCGTCGCCTTCCTGGTCTGTCATTGAGGCCATGGTGGAAAACGAGGATGCCCTACGAAGCTTTTGGCAGTATATGTACAGAACTGGGGAGTTGGACTCTGTGCAAACAAGCTACTTTGTAAAGGTCAATGAGGTGTTGTTGGATCAGAAGACGGACGCCATGATCGCGTTTATTATGCGTCTGGATAACATCATACCAATGTTGCTGCAGCACGTCGACAATCCCTTAGTTATGGATCTCGTCTTAAAAATTATCACTCTGGACAAGATCGAAGAACAGAATGTAACTGAGGTATGCACATACACCCCGTCATCTTGTTATTTCCTGCTTAATTCTAATTTGAGACAGTGGCTCCAATCCCAGAACCTCATCCCCACTTTCCTATCGTACATCTCAAATGATCACCCGCCCGAGACTCAGACGGCTGCTGGTGATTTGCTGAAGGCCATTGTCACCATCTCCGCTAATGCCGCCCAGAACGAACAGCCCTGTATTGGACCCAATAGCTTAACTCGACAGCTAGTATCAGAACCCTGCATAAAGACGCTAATATCTGCCATGGTTCAAGGCGGAAACCCCCTTACAGTTGGAGTCGGCATCATTATTGATATCATCCGGAAAAACAATCCTGATTATGATCCTGAGATGACTGAGAACCGCAATTCTACCCCAACCACCCATGACCCTATATACCTTGGCACCATGCTAAAGGAATTTGCAAGCCATGTTCCTCAATTCATGGAATTAATGAACCAGAGAAGCAGATCTGATGATTCTAAGCTTGACACTGCCTGGGGAGAAACTATTGAGCCCCTTGGCTTTGATAGATTCAAGACTTGTGAACTTATGGCTGAACTACTCCATTGTAGCAATATGTGTCTGCATAATGAATCTGGTAGTCATGGGGATATGCTGGCACGAGACTTGGAAAGGGAACGACTACGAGCCTCAGGATTTCCACAGCATACGGAGGACGGGTTTGTATACGCGGACAGTACCAACGGCATCTCGGATTCGAGGATGGAGGCTACATCTCATGAAGAATTCAGAAGAGAACAAGCTAATACTGGTGAAGATGAACCATTCGAAGAGATCACATCTTCTGGTGTTCTAGTTGATAGAGTCAAGGACTCTGAAAGCCCTGCTGAATGCGATACCAAACCTGCCGCCGACAATACGCTTTCAAGCGCTCCAAAGTTAGGACAGGGAGACGACTTTGTAGATGAACCATTGACACCCCCGAAGTTAAATACTTCCAAAAATGATTCTTCAACGACTGAGGACGAATCTACCGCCAAAGAGTCCGTTTCTTCTGCGATACAGTCCGATTTGACCGAAAAAGTTGATGAAATACACCTCGACAAAAAGGAAGAGGATACAAAGGAACCAGAAGCGGATTCCAAGCCATCAGACTCTCCTGTATCTGCACAGACTGCTGAGCAGCCGACTACCTCGGAAACAATACCAACATCCTCTGCCTTAACAACCCCAGAAACCACCCCGACACTCTCAGAGGAAGAACATCCACAGCCTTCTCACACAGAGGAGCCCACATTCGAAGAATCCAAGTATGAATCTGATCCATTTATTCAAAGGGAGCCTGATGGGAAACCTGTTGTCGGTGATTATATGAAGATCATGTTCCACGAGCACAAAGTCGTGCCAACGGTATTGGTAAGTGTCCTGCCACGCTAGTAATCTCTAGGTTTCTTAACTAACAGCTACAAATAGTCTTATTTCTTCCGTTTCCCCTGGAACAACTTCCTTCATAATGTGGTTTACGATATCGTGCAACAGCTTCTTAACGGTTCGATGGAGCAAGGATTCAACAGAGCACTAGTCATTGATTTGTTCGAAAGTGCCGAAATAACTACACAAATCATTGAGGCTCAACGACGCAGTGAAGAATCCGAAGCTAAGCATAAGATGCGTCTCGGTAACATGGGCCATCTTACTCTAATTGCTGAAGAGGTAGTGAAGTTTAGTGAACGTCACCCACGTGAAGTTCTTTCACCGCAGGTTATGGACAAATTAACGCACCCCGATTGGATTGACTACGTCGAACATGCCCTTTCAGATACTAGAGAACGCGAGAACGCTATCCTAGGTGGTGTGAAGCCCGATATCACCATGAGCCACCGCCAGGCTGTCCTAAACGCAATTAGCGCCCCCACTGGCCTTCAAGGGACATCTTCTGCTTTAGCCGACGCAGGTCTCAATGGAGGTTTCTCTAGTGGCTTTTCCCTGAGCAATCTCACTTTTGATAACCAGTCTTCCGCATCCGGCGGCGCCTTTGGCTTCAATAGCAACCTCGGAACAGGGACCGGAACCGGAACAGGTGTATCTTTATTCAGCGGCTTTGGAAGCTCAAGTGATGATGATGACGAAGACATGGAAGACCGAACGGATAACCGTGACTCTCAATCAATTGGATCAGGCCTTGTAAGTCCAAAATATGGTGATGACGATTCGTTCGAAGATATTGATATGAGTGACGAATAGTAGAGGCCTCGCTTATTGCGTAGTGCCCTCTATATACGTGAAACGCTCCCCACAATTATTCACTTCCCTTTTCTGATATATATATACCAATATATCACGAGGCTATTTAGAGATATTATGTTATGTCTTCTGGGGGTTTCTATGACTTGACTTGGGTTCTAGTTTCCTGCCAGTCTTTTTCCTTTTTTGTGGATAGTTGTGTCCGATCTCTATGGCCTCAGATATACTACATTGGATAATGTCTCCCTGCATGTCCCACCTTCATGTTATACACTTTTTTCTATTTTTCAGCATTATTTTTCTCATCTATACATATATCAGCCTGTTCTTTGCCCCCATGAACTAACAAGAGCCTACTAAACACAGGCAAGCATATTTGACAATTCAGAAACCCAGCCTATTCCAATTCTACCACCTCCCCCCGCACCATTGAGTACCGGGCCGTCACGAGCTCGACGTCAACTTGCGGCTCGACTTGCTCTCCAGAAGCAACAAGCTCTCGACGCTGCTGCTGCTAATAACGAGGGCTCGGAGGAGGATGGTAAGAATCCGCTCTTAAATTTTGGTAATAATCGAAGTTTTTCCACCGCTGATCATGTTTTAAATACAGTGTTCGCAAAAGGAGAGACCGAGGACAGCTCTGGGAACGCCATGCATGACGCAGACACCACCGGAGATTTAGATCACCAATCCTCATCTTTCTCTGGTTTCCAGGACGTGAGCGGGTATTCAGACAGCTCATCTGATGAGGACGGTAGTCTCCCTATGGAAAGCGTAGAAAGGAAATTCCGGCTACCAGTGGATGCGTTTGACGATGATGACGAAATGGGTGATATGGTTGGGCCTTCGACTTCTTACTCGGACGAAGATGATGAGACCATAATACAGGAAGCGTTAGGGTACTCAACTTTCTTAGATTCAGATCACCACGGACTCGATGGCTCAGTGTACCCAGAGGAGAGAGAACTTACCCCGGACTCAGCAAGAAGTCAAGATAACAGTGACGGGGAAGATGACGGACTCGTTGAGATATTGGTACCTGGGAAGAGATCAGTGACAAAATAAGCTTCAGCTCACTTGCTATCCGTCATTTACCTTCATTTTGAACGCTTTGGCGAATATCATCTTGCGAGGCGTCTATATCATCTGAACTCATATATGGATTTCCAGTCATACACCCCCAATCATTTCCTGGGGTATATTCCTCAAAAACGTCTGTGTTAATTCGTCACCCCCTTCTCTGTACAATATTTATACCCCTGCAAATACTCTTTTTGAGTATTCTTTTTGCTATTCCTGCTGTGCATACTAACCCACATCGTTGTTGCGTTTTGTTCGTTCAATGCTCTGCTTTGCTTTGCTACCCATCTAGTTGTCTTATTCCGCCCAATAACCTAAAATAAGTGGTGATTCTACGGAGCATATGCGTGCATCAAATCATTAGGAGATCGAGGTACTGGTTATCTTGAGCTGAAGTCGTGCCTGTGTTTGAATATAATGTTGAAAGGTACTTGCATTTTTAATTGAAAAATGGTCTTAATCTAAGAAGCGTCACAAGGCTTGTATATCTAGTTCAGACCTGGTTGGCTAACTAGCTAGCAGGGAGCTGTGGAACGTAGAAATAACTATCAGTGGCCATGTGAACAGGTCCATCGGAAGGTTCCCTTGAGATCATCTCTAACGGATTTCTTAGGACCGTAAGCTGCTCCTCCTGCACCACATATACTGCCCATCTCAGTACATCTGCAGATAGCCATTCATCAGACGCCCCAAGTAAAAGATTATAAGATTGTCGGGATTTCTCCTCCTTTGTTGCCTCAAAAATTGCAGCTGTCTCCTTTTCCACTTCGTCATCCATATTTTCGAAGAGGGTTTGCTTATCGTCCAAGGGATACCAATCAACAAGCTGAACAACATATTCATCAAGACGCCTAGAAAAGACATCTGTTAGAGTTTTGTGAAACGGCTCAGGAGAATTTAAGACATCAACACCCGCCTTGCTTGCCCTAAGACAAATAAGGAGGAATAGTATGTATGTCACAGTATTTGAGCTTAGAAGTCGGTCTGAAGGGTCAACAAGGCTGTCAACGGCGCTGGATATACCGTTGATAAATTCTTGGGCAAGCGTCTTCACATCTGATGACTCCAAGAGTTCTAATATCTCAATCCCTAGAAATAGTTCACCTGGCTGGCAGACTATGGACTTAGACCCCTTGATAACATGGTCAAGACGCTCAAGAACCGTAGGTGATGGGATATAAGAAAGGTATTTTTCAAGTATTGTGCCCAATTCCTTAGAGTCTGATGTCCTAGCTCGAGCAATCGCCCATTCACACACTACCAGGCCAGTCATATAAATTAGCCACTCGGTTTCTCGGTATGTCTGGGCGAGTTTCTGTTTATGATTTGATGGCTGTTTCTGAAGGTAACCTCCACGTCCAATTTTGATAATCCGAAACGCCAGCTCGATTGAGCCTTGACACAATGCATTGAGAACAACACGAGATCCTGAATCGTAGAAATTTGCGTAGGTACGTTCTTCAGTTACCTCGATATTCTGAGACTCCCGGGTATTTAGGCGGGTCAAGCCGAGAGCATCAAGCAAATCCCGGGAAAATATGCGTTCTTCTACTGTGGATGTTTCGCTGGAGAAGGGATAGAATATGTTAAATAGGAAGCATTTGTTGTCGAGTGATTTTCCGTGAGGCTCGTGAAATTCTTGGTATCGAAACTGACGAGCATTTGCCAGGGGGGTCCCTGGAGGAGCATTCACATTCAAATCTCGGAAATCACACGGATTATCAACGATACAGAATCCATACGTCGTCATTACTGCTGTATGTTAGCTAAACTTGATATCCCAGGGGAATGACACGTACATTGCTGATTATTAAGTGATCCGTAGTTATTATGAACTTCCTCTCCACTAAAAGTAGGCTCTATGACTTTCAGGCCTATCTCGGTGGCTTCTGCTCGCCATTCAATCTTTGCCAGTGGCTTGTGGTTTGAAGAATCAACTAAAGGAAGCATGATCTGAAACTCCTCGTCCTGTTTGAGAGTTGGGTGGTTGGAGAAATACGCATCCAGAACTCTTGATGTGAATGCACGAGAAGCTATTAGAGTATATGCCCAACAAAAGATGTCCCTGAGGCACATCGATGATTAGTACACGATTCTTTTAGTTATAGGCAGACGGTATTCTCTTACCATCTGTATGATTCGACAGCCAAAAAGCCTTCATCTCGTAAGATGGATATTGCTGAATCATACTCCTCTTTTACTGCGTTTCTGTATGCCTGGTGGGTTTGGTACAAGTTGGTACCTTGTAGCCATTCAAGATCATTATCTTGGTAGAAGAGAGCAGACGTCAATTCACTAGCTCTTGGAAGTGTTGCCAGGTATGGCCACCAATGGGAGTCCCTTCCCTTCAGCTGTTCATGCACCATGAAAAATGCCAGAATGATGGACTTCCTGACTCTCTGAGACAATATATCAGAATAGTGGAAGTCGTGAGGTGGAAGATTGGGATCCAAATTCTTCACATTGATTATCGACATAGTTGCAGAAATTGGACATCTTGCCACAACTGTTGAAGCAGCCAGAGCTTCGTTGCTTCGGACACGAAGGCATGATCCTTGCTTATCGTCTCTATGGATTTCAACAGCTGGATTTAGCCCTCCCCCGAGAGTTGTAATCCAATTGACCAATTCTTGGTCGGCTTGCAACTTTTCAGATAACGAAGCAGGAGGGCTGTCAAATTTGAATCTAACTGATGATCAGTTTACGATACATACATCTCCTTCAGAAATGCCTAGGTAATACCTGTCGTCTGCCATAATGCATGCAATGGACGCAAAATGCTCCACTATTGTTCCGAAAAGACATAAGCTGTATTGTTAGTAACAACTGTTCACCCTCGGTTGTCCATGATTTCTGTCAAAAGTATGCAAACGTGAGAATTTATTTAAACCGTCACTTCGCTTAGTTTAGGCGGTTCGGTATCCCGATACTTAAAAATCATCGTTTAATAAATTATTCTATCGGTATAAGGGATTATTATAATACTATATGCAAAGAGAAATGTATTTCTAACCATGAATTCCTGCCGATATCACCATCCTCATTGCTTCCTCAAGTCGTTCTATGTCGTCTGTCGTTTGGCGTCTGGCGCCTGGCGCCTGTGAAATGCATCACGTGATCCAACCAATCAGACGCTGCGTAAAGAAACGACTTTGACCAACATCAACCTCACGAAGGCCGCAAAAGTCGCAGCATCACCAGCTTCAAATCCGCATCTTCTATTGGGCTCAATTGGAGTCGAGCAACGAAGGGTGACCTGCCCATCATGATCTCCAGAGCTGCTGTGGCTCCGCCAGCCCACGCCATTCCCTATGTCTCGTCTCGCGCCCTGACCTCCGCGGCCGCCGCATCTCTCCCTCGCTTGACATCTGCACAGCCAGCCGTTAAACAGTCGCCCGCACCACAAAACCAGCAGCAGTCACAGCAATTAGCACAGCAGCAGCCGCAAGCACAGCGACGAGGCTTTGCTACCGTTCAAGATGGCACTGCTGCGCACCCACCACGGGTATACGGTGGATTGAAGGACCAGGACAGAATATTTCAGAACTTGTACGGACGACATCCTCCGGACCTAAAGCATGCCATGAAATGTGGAGATTGGTACAAGACGAAGGAGATTATTCTCAAGGGCCACGACTGGGTGAGTTCACGTCGTTCAGAATGCCTGGTTTCAGATATGTGATGCTCGGAGCGAACACCGCTAACTAATGTCTTTCGATAGATCATTTCTGAGATCAAAACATCCGGACTTAGAGGCCGAGGTGGTGCTGGATTCCCATCTGGTTTGAAATGGGTATGTTTAATTCTCAATTTCGTCGCTACAACCTGTTCAAGGACCCCCGAAATGTATATTTTGGAGAGTACTTTACAGCATGTCTCGATTACCTTTTATCTAACAGTTCTATTCGGTACAGTCTTTCATGAACTTCAAAGATTGGGACAAGGATACCAAGCCCAGATACCTCGTCGTGAACGCTGATGAGGGTGAACCCGGTACCTGCAAGGACCGTGAGATTATGCGCAAGGACCCCCACAAGCTCATCGAAGGATGTCTCGTCTCCGGGCGTGCCATGAACGCAACTGCAGCATACATCTATATCCGAGGTGAATTCTACGAGGAGGCCACTGTTTTACAAAAGGCGATCAACGAAGCCTACGCTGCGGGCCTCATTGGAAAGAATGCCTGCGGTTCCGGATATGACTTCGACGTCTACATTCACCGTGGAATGGGCGCTTATATCTGTGGTGAAGAAACTGCTTTAATTGAGTCAATTGAAGGCAAGGCCGGAAAGCCCCGTCTAAAGCCTCCGTTCCCTGCTGCCGTCGGTCTCTTCGGTTGTCCCAGCACTGTCACTAACGTCGAAACCGTTGCTGTCGCTCCCACAATCTGCCGTCGTGGTGGTAAATGGTTTGCTGGCTTTGGCCGTGAGAGAAACCAGGGAACCAAGCTGTTCTGTATCTCTGGCCATGTCAACAACCCCTGCACCGTTGAGGAAGAGATGTCTATTCCTCTCCGCGAACTGATTGACCGTCACTGTGGCGGAGTTCGAGGTGGTTGGGACAACCTCCTTGCCGTTATTCCCGGCGGCTCCTCTACTCCCGTGCTTCCCAAGCACATCTGTGACGACCAGATGATGGACTTTGATGCTCTTAAAGATTCTCAATCCGGTCTCGGTACTGCTGCCGTTATAGTCATGGACAAGTCTACCGATATCGTTCGCGCGATCTCCCGGCTCTCTGCTTTCTACCGCCACGAAAGTTGTGGACAATGTACCCCTTGCCGTGAAGGAAGCAAATGGACCTTGCAAATGATGGAGCGATTCGAACGTGGCCAGGCCCGTGAACGTGAAATTGATATGCTTCAGGAACTTACTAAACAAGTTGAAGGCCACACCATTTGCGCTTTAGGTGAGGCTTTTGCTTGGCCTATCCAGGGCTTGATCCGCCACTTCAGACCAGAACTTGAAGCCAGAATACGTCAGAACGCGCAGGCAAATGGAGGAAAGGAGGTCTTTGCCGGTGGTTGGGCTCCCAACACCCGTCAAGAGGGCAAGTTGATTGCTCCTGGACAGTAGACGGGAAATGGACCCTCAGCTCGAACTGGTTTTGGGGGCAAAGGGTAAATCTGTCTTTTTAGAATATGTATTAATCATTACAAGAAGACCACGCATTTTCACTCTTGCTCTCCTAGAGCCCTGTATATTGCGGATGGTGGCAACGCTTGATTCCCATCGTGTCATCTGTTTTTGTCATCCATCCTAATTCGCATGTTCAAAATATTTGTGGTTTGCTCTCTTTTTTGCGTTTCATATGTTTTATGTATGGACTTATAAGGCAATATTCACCTTTTTACACTTTAGAAAACTTCCTGTCTACATATCGTATGTATTCAAATCACTGAAAGCCTAGAGAAGTACTTGTTTGGGGATTCATTCTTTGATTCAATAGCTAGCTAATCTATCTAAGAAAATTCGTAGGTTTTGGTGGCTATGGTCAAATCAGGGTGTCGGGTCGGGGATAGACGGGGGGGGGGGGGGGGGGATTTTAATAAAACAGTGTAAGGGGCATAATGAGATGGTGATCAGTGATAATAAAACAGGAAATGGAAAGGGTGGAAAGGGTTTAGAAATTAGGAACAAGTAGCATAAAACGCCCACAAGGATCAAAAGAACAAAGGGAATGCCGAAGTAAGTCATCATGATAATCTGAAAACTTCAGAGGGACATTGGCCAACACAGGGAAACGATGACTCGCTCAAGTGCTTCCGCCGGCCATGATCGCGTTATAGTAACGTCGGCTGACTTCCGCAGTGTGCGTGAGTCGAGCGTCCCGAGTCAATGGGAGGTTAAGAATTGTGGAGGACTCGATATTCTGGTTGATATGTTAGATTTTGTTTGTTGATATGATAATTCATCCGAGGCACGGCAAGACTTACGTTTCCAACATCTTTTGTAGCCCATCCCGCAACCAAACGGCTCATTTCCCTAAAAGCAATGCGCTCATACAAGCTAGAAGTTGCTGACTTTTCAACTTTTCCACCAAGGTGTGCAAGTGCCTTGAGCAATCGTTTTAGCGGAGCTGGGTCTCTCCATCCTCCCTTTGCATTCACTAGCTGGAGGAAATCCTGGTACACGGCACCACCATCCGCCCAGTCTCTAACTCTTCGTTCTGGGCTTTCCCCAAATCCACTGAGCAGCGAGGCAAGCGTATCATAATCTCTTTCAATAACTGCCTTAGGGGCAACAATGCGGTAGAAGGTTCCATGAGCCTCGTTCCAGTGTTTGGCATGGATGAGACACTCTACTTCGCTAGCAATATCGCCAATAGCTCGGGAGTGTAGCGCCTTAGAAATCCAAAGCCAATCTGGTGGGACCTGAAGTTCCACAGTAAGATATGTCCATAGAGAACTTGGAGTTCCATTCTCAGCTGTTGGAGAAGGAATCAAAGAAGCAAAACGACTTAAAATCTCCTTTACACTCCGCTCCCGGTCTGAAGGGCGGGAAAGATGTAGGAGGACAAACAAAGCGGGTGCATATTGTTCGGCAGTAGTGAGCTCCCAAGAAAGGTCCAAAGCAAGTTGATCTGCTCGAGATTGGTCCACTGCAAAAACGTCGTGATGTCCAACCACTTTAGATAGATGGTGGAATAGTT
The DNA here is from genome assembly GCF_000151125.1 of Trichophyton benhamiae CBS 112371. Classification (NCBI taxonomy): domain Eukaryota; kingdom Fungi; phylum Ascomycota; class Eurotiomycetes; order Onygenales; family Arthrodermataceae; genus Trichophyton; species Trichophyton benhamiae. Next base: position 142,974 of record NW_003315088.1, on the reverse strand, counting down.
GGAATGATAGACGATTGTGCAACATGTGGCCGGAAACTGCAACTGGAGTAATAGCAGCTGGCATCTGAATTGGGGCGATTTCTGGGTGAGTACCATCGTTAACGGCGAGGGTATAAGTTTTCAACAAAATCCAGAAGGGAGACTCGCGACCAACAGGGTCGTCACCCGGCTTTTGGTTGGAGTCTTTAGTAGCGACAGCGAGTGGATGCTGAGGTTCACCTTCATGGTATACATCATGATGGAATAAGGTCACAGCGTCCTCAATTGGATCGTCGTCTGAGATTCCATACCATAGCCGGAGGCCAAATGCCTGGAACCAATCAAGTTCAAAACGGTCTGACATATTGAAGGTTGAGATTCGCTCCTCTGGAGGCCCGCTTGGTTTTCCTTCACTGCGTAGGCAGTTACCTGCAAGCAGCTCATAGATGGCCCGAATAGGCTCACTAATTTCACAAGAGATACCGGCCTTGCGCCATGATTCTATCTGGTCTTGCATAGCTTTCCTGGTATCTTCATCACGGCCTATCTGCGAAACGAGAGACGCTAAGTGCGGGTTCCCAGAATCAATAAGTAACTTGCATGCTTCCTCAACACGATGGGCGCACAGGTAGGAAAAGGCGCGTTCTTCCGCTGTTTTGAGATCTCCAGTCTCGTTGGGATGATGGGTACGGATCATTGTTTCCCACAATCGACTAAGGCGGTCTTTCTTGATACGATGTTTATAGTTATCAAGCAGTCCAGCAGGGACACCCTCAGAAATATCGTCTTCCAAATCATCATTGAACAAGATGTTAGCCAGTTGCCACAGCCACCTCTCAGTGTCCGCCGCTTTGGTAGTGTCAATAACAGCCTCTGCTAAGGCTCCAAAGTTGGGAAGGGCCAAGGATGCAAAAGGCACATTGTCGACTAGGCGAACAATTGATTTTGTTTTCTGCAATTGTAGAGGGTTTTGGGCCTTGAAAACATCACAAGTTAGTAAACGTGGCCATAGTTAAACATAGCGGAAAAGTCGTACCTCAGCAGTTTCATGATCAAATTTACTAACGTTCACCAATCTTTTCTCTCCATAAACAGGTACCTCGGGTCTATTGTTTGGAAGCACAACCTCGTCAAGGACACCCCATCGTGCCTTGGTCGAGTGATGAAATGAGGCCTCAATTTCCGCCATTTCGCTTGATTTTCCCGCAAAAGTCTTGGGTTTCTTTGGATAAGGCCACTAGAGTAGAAAAATTTAGTATAGTTTCATCTGCATTCTTGCTTAGGTATACAGAAAGCATGTAAAACGCAATTTAAATACATCTGGGATTGCATGACATGAAAAACGATTGAGATTGATTGAGTAGAAACGGGGAACTGGGGAATCAAACCTCTAATCCACTTTTGGCTTTCAATGATTGAGCAGGAGCAGGAGACGTCCCTTGCCGTTTGGGTTGTCGGAATAGTGAGTTCATAAGATCGATACTAGTAGTGAACTGCGTTGGGCGCTCTTCAGTTGCTTTCGACGTTGCGGTTGGGCTCTCATCTTCGTCTCTGTCTAAAAAAGCCCTATCTTGGACCTCCCGGAGAGCTTGTCTATCTTGCTTTCGTGGACTGATAGTTCGTTGAAGTTGTTCAGCCCAGTTACCCTGAAGGTTAAGGTCCGCGGACTTTGTAGGAGTGCCGAATCGAGGCATAGATTGAAATAAGTTGTTCTTCTTCAAGGGGCCAGTCAAGGTGAGCTCCACGGTTTGGTCAGGGACTGGGAAGGAACCAGCCATTTCCATATCCTCGTCCCTGTCCGATTCAAGTTCTGATGCAGAAGGTGACATGCTTTCCAGCTGTTCCTCACTCTCATTAGTAACTGAACCCGCGGAGCCGTCCTCTAAAAAAGAATCCTGGTCGGCTTCATTTTCAGATTCCATGTCTTCCGGTAACGCCCCCATTCCATTTACCCCCTGGCGAGCATATGCCCCCGGAACGGGTTTCTTTTTCTTAAATTCAAAGGTATCATCTTCCAAACCGCTAACAGAGTCGTCAAAAAGGGAGCTTTCAATACTCATTGAGGTATCAAAATTGCGGATTCCGGACGACTGCGTGGGGGTCTGATCATTTGAAGCGACAGAGTCAGGAGCAGCGCTTAAAGTGCTTTGATTAAAGCTCTCACCTTCATCCTCGTCATCATCATCATAATCAAGTCCATACGTCGTAAAATGAGGGACGGTGAAGACCCAAGTACCGGTCTCCTTCTCATAGTCAATGAATTCAGTGTTCGTAACTTCCTTAAGACGTTTGATATGCTTCTCGAACGTTGGCCCGGAAGTGAATGGCGATGGGCTCCTCTTGTCTCTCCCACGAGGCCAGGAATTCTCAATGCGAAGGGTAGATGGCATGTTAAGGCCCTTGCCACGAGGAGGCTTAGTTGCCTCATCGGGGTAAACGGTAATAGAACGGATGGTGATCTTGGCAATTTTGTCAAAGATGTCATCAAGGTTGACGGTGGTTAGGTCAACTGGTCTGTCAAATGTAACAGATCCACAACGAACACGGCCAACTGTGAAATTAGGGACCTGTTTCAGCTCTTCACGAGACATTTTGCTGAGCTCTGCACGAGATGGCTTCATCCAATATTCACCAGGCTTAGGGTCCACGTTAGGAACAATAACGAGGGGTTTATTGGTTGGGGTGGTGAGGGCAGGTTGCTCGCCATTTTCTGGGACGGTAGCTAGCTCTTTGCCTCTAACTTGTTCCATCTGTGGGGTCGAGGATGCGCTTGGAGCACCGTTAGGAAGCTCAACGCTCTTGGGTGCAGTTGGAGTAGAATTAGCAGAAGATTGTTTACGAGCGGACCTTAAGAATCCGAGCTCTTCGGGAGTCGGCTCAGAAGTATCAGATTCGACACGGACAATAGCCCCATTGGCCTTGTCAGCAGAGTCTCCTGGAGAGACAGCGTCATCAAAGCTGACTTTCTTCTTCAGTTTGCTAGATGGTGGTGCGGCCTCATCACCATTGGTCAACGCCGAGCGGGAAAACAAATCAGTGCGAAGGTTGCGGTCAATGGTCAAGCGCTTTAGGCTTCCACTTTGTCTAGAATTGCCGGCAGAGAAAGCTCCAGGGGAGAGAATGCTGTCAGTCTCTGGGTCCCAGGTCTTTCGAAGGCTACTGCTACCAGTCAAGCTCTTGCCAAAACTTCGTCCAAGGCTGCCACCGCTTCGCAGGCTTCCACCAAAGATGCTGCTGCTTCCAGGGGTGCTCGCAGTACTGGAAGTGGAGTAGCTAAATCCATAGCCTTGACGAGTAGGGGGAGTAACCAGACGGTTTGCGGCAAGTGGGGAGATTTTATACATAGGTAGTGGTGTGCGCTGTTTTTGTTTCATGCTAGCGGACAGGGGGGTGGCCAGTGGACCTGGAGATGGGGTGTTGGGTGCAGGCAGGCCAGAGAAGATAGATTGGCTGCCATATGGGTTACCATCAAGGAGAGACGCTTGGAACCCAGATGGCGATGGCTGTTGCTGCTGTGGTTGCTGTTGGGATTGGCCAAATAAGCTGTTTCCGCCAGTTCCCAGTCCACCAGTCTGCTGTTGTTGTGTATTCTGAGTAGAATTTCCTACGCCAAAAATGCTCGAGGATGCAGGGGCTGAATTGTTTCCGAACAATGAAGAACCTTGTGTAGGAGTCGTGCCAAACAAACTACCTGACTTCTGTTGCGTATTCCCAAACAGTGAGCTAGTTTGCTGCGCAGGCTGGGAAGTGCCCAACCCAAATCCAGAAGTGCCTGTTGTAGAGGTATTAGTTCCTAGCCCAGTACCAAACAGACCTCCAGGCTTCTGCTGCTGTTGGTTTTGCTGGGTATTGCCGAAGAGGCCACCACTGGTATTGGTCTGCTGATTCTGCTGACCAAAGATGGATGACCCTTGCTGTTGGTTATTATTGCCGAACAACGAACTACCGGTCCCAGAAGTAGCGGGGGTACTTCCAAAAAGACCCCCGCCAGTTTGCTGCTGTTGTGGTTGAGTTTGACCAAAGCCCCCGAATGCCGGCTTGGCTTGGTTTTGGTTCTGGCCAAATGTGCCGAATCCGCTGCTTCCCTGCTGGCCGAAAGTGGTCGAAGTTTGGGTATTGCCAAAAGGCGAAGAGTTAGTGGTGTTCGTCTGTGTACCGAACCCAGTTCCTAAGGTCGGAGTGGCGGTGGTACCAAATCCAGTCGTCTTTTGTTGGGTATTGCCGAACAAGCCACCGCCAGTATTGGCTCCTCCGAACGTATTGGTAGTCGAGGTACCAAACCCCCCAGTAGTTCCAGTGGTTCCAAAGCCTGTAGAGGGCGTGGAACCGGTTTGGCCGAATATACCAGTAGCCGGTTTTGTTGCTCCAAACAGTGGGTTAGAAGTATTTGATCCAAAGCCAGTGTTCTGAGTCTGATTTTGGGTACCAAAGCCGGAGGTAGCCGTGGTGGAACCACCGAATGGAGATGAGCTGGCAGCGGTAGTACCAAACCCGCTGGATCCTTGTCCAAACCCAGAGAAGGAGCCAAATGCACCAGGCTGGCCGCTAGCATTCCCATACCGTCTTCCTTGTTCATAATCGGCAACTCGTAATTCCTATGCATGGTTAGCTATATCGTTATTTGAAGGCAATTATGATTGGCTTACCTCGAAGGAGTATTTCTGATACGGGGTCATAAAGCTTATGCTTTGGTAGTTGCTGGTGTTTGAGGAACCAGGGTCCTTTTCCGTAAACGGGCTAAACGTTGGGTTGGCGGTACCCTGAGAGGGCGGGACTTCACCAGCGAGGGCAGTTCCACTGCCACCGAATCCTGAGGCAGCCGTAGTAGCTCCAAAGCCTGTTCCAGTGTTGGTAGCTGGACTAGAAGTTGAAGTGCCTCCAAATATACTTCCGGTTTGATTACCTGTTGACCCAAACCCGCCAGACGGTTTGCTGCCGAAAATTCCACCACCCGTTCCGGTGTTTGACGTTGAGCCAAAGCCACTTGTACCGGTTCCAAACCCGGATGAGCCGAACGCGGATGTTTGGGTGTTTGAACCGAATCCACCACCAGTAGTGGTGCTTGTGGAACCGAATGGTCGATTTTGGCCGCCGAACAACGAGTTCGAAGTATTAGTATTTGACCCAAATCCTAATCAAAGGTCAAAAAAGGTTAGCACTTCCGCAGATGTTAAGGTATTCAACATGCATAGATAAATAAAGAAGAAAAAAAATTTTTTTAAAAAAAAATCTCGGGTCCATTGGCAGCGCAGGCTCAAGAGTGATGATAATAATCTCCGGAATATTGATTCCGTATCTCGAGGTTGTCTGGTAGTAGTTCAACCAGATATATCAGAGTTGCGAGCCATGCCGCAATGCGAGATCCAGAAAAGAGCGAGACTGGAGGGCGCATATACAACCAGCTGCCTTGGATCCACGGATAGAATGAAAAGAGTTGTATTCAAATAGATTGTTGATGAAATAGTCCGTCCCAAGAAAAGAAATGTCGAGATGGCCAATTTCAACCACTCCCTTTCCATCGTTTTTAAAAGCGACAAGGATAAAACAAGGTCTGCGTTGACGTACCTCCTCCAGTCCCGAATCCACCGGAAGAGCTTCCGAATGTATTACCAGTGTTCGAGGTACTTCCAAAAAGGGGAGTCGATCCAAAGCCTAAATGTACCAAAGAAAAGAGGGAAAGGCAGAAATTCTTGGTCAGAGGAGGGTTGTTCTCTTTCTTTTATGTCCGCGTGGTGTCGATATTGTTCCCAGCTGAGTTTGTTCCAGAGTCGCAGTTTTTATTCATCGTTTGCGCCTTTTTTGTCTTCTTTTGATCTTCTTCTTTTTGAATCGTGGCGTGGCAGTATTTGCAGACAAGATTTTTATGCCCCGATGAAATGCATCTCCTCGTTTCAAGCTCATGGTGGAAACAACACGAACCATAAAAAACAATCAAAGTAAAGAATCAAGGGAAGGGGAAGGGTATCATGGAGAAAAAATATAGACGGCCTACCAGTGTTTCCAGAAGTGTTTCCGAACCCAGTTGATCCGAATCCAGTGTTCTGCTGCTGAGTATTGTTGGAGCCAAAGCCCCCAAAAGAGGAGCCAGTCCCGAATCCCGACATCGCGTCTCGCGTTGTTAAGACTTCTAGCGAAAGCGAAATAGGATTATTGAGCCATGAACGGGCAGGTCCCAAAAATGCGAACGCAGCCTGGGAGGCCGAAAGGGTAGAGAAAGCGGGTGGTTGGCGCCGTCAACTTGCTGCGAGGTTGGGCTGGCAGGTGAGGTCGCGACGTGCAGAGGCAAAAAGAGCTTGCGAAACCGACAAAGAGGCTGATCGAACGGGATTTGTTCACAGATATGAGCAACTTATCTGCTTTCCCGTGCTTCAGAAGAAGAAACAGAGAGAATGAAGGGTGTTTGCACAGCGGACGCTGAGAAAACGCGGATGTTGCTGCTCTTAAGGAAAAAAAGTTGAGGTTCGAAGAGAGTCGACACAGTTAGCCCAAAGGGGAGTGTTGGTCAGGTGATGCAATTAGTCATGCTGCTGCCTAACAAAACTTAAATACGATAGCGGCACTAGCCGAATCAGGTAAAGCGCCATTCCTATCGTCGCTCTGCCGCTCCCGTCTTCGGGTAACTTCTCGACAGAGCCTCACCGGTGCCACATCCACATCAGCAAGCAGACTCCTTAAACTCTCGACAACCGCCTATACTTAACAGGTTCTTATTTAAAATAACATTGGTTTGATCCGTTTTAATCAACTAACAGAAACCGAAGAATGAAGTCCTAACTTTAGTCTGTGCTGAGTTGTCAATATTCATGTGCAGGTAGCTACTCATCGAGCGGTTAATTGATAAATAACTGTCCAATCCTTCTCATTTATCACAAATGGCACTCCTACGAAGGATTATATCTTTCCATCAGGGTAGAAATACCGTTCTGGAAGCTAGTACTGTGCTCTTAATTGCAGGCTGATGATCTAGGAGAGGCGAATATGCACTTTTTCAGCCACTAACAATGCTTCCGAATATATGGTATGATACTTGGCAACTTTTCACAACCTTTCAATATGGAATTTCTTCCTTACCTAGCTATGTGATCATGATTTTGTGACTAGTCTATATAGTATTCGTCTCCTCATATCCCTTCTATTCTCCTTCTCCACGAGCTTACTACCTAGCCGAGCCCGGGTCCCGGGTGGAAATAGGTGTATCGTTTGACATGATCATGGCAATTGCTGCATATTAAATAATATCAGGAGTGTAGTTTGCATCATGGACGAGAAGATTTTGCCTGTAGGCCGTATTTTTTTTTTATTTTTATTTTATTTTTATTTTTTTTTTTTTCGTGGTTCCGTGATTAGAATAAATGATTCCAAGAATCATCTCTTTCCGCAGAATGCCCACGCTCCAAGTCTTTAACCCATTGTTTGTAGTAGCTTTCCCACTTCGACTTGATGGCCATTCCAGCCTCCGGATTCAGTGAATTCCATCCGTATACACTCAATGCAGTAGTTAAGTTAGGGGACATTTCCACTCGGGCCTCCCTCACTCCCCTCAACTGTCGAAAAATATCCAAGTATGATGGTAAGGCGTCAATAGCCCGCTCGAGGCCATAATGACTATGCCACCATATCGTATAAGTAGGGTCAACAGAGAGTTTCATGCAGGTATCACGAATCAGCGCTACAATAAGCGTAAGGTTGTTAATGGTTGCCTTCTGCATTTCATCATAGAACTGGAAGTGAAATTGTTTGAAACGTTGCCACGAGCCAGGTCGTACTGACAGACAGTGTTTTTTGAGTATGGATATATTTTCGTTCCGTAAAGAAATGTTGCATACAAGTTTTCGATGGAGGAGGTCGCATGCGTCCTGGTAAATTTGGCGATTTACTTGTGCCATGTGCAGGATACTAAAGTACGTATAGAGTGGAACATATTCTTTCTGGTACTCATTGAGAATATATGAGAATATCTGTTGGCGGAGTTCAATCGGTAGACGGATGATGAAGCATGGCAGAGGCGAATCCACATGTTTGGTGCAAACTTGTCGTCTTTCAGACCAGGGTATCTTTTTGAGGCACTTGCGATTGTTCTCGAGCACTGCCTGGCAGCGAGTTACGGTCTCCCCCTGTTTCCGATGAGCCCAGCAGACGGGAATCTTGCGTGAAGCCTTGGTATTCGCTCGGTTTTTGCATGGAACGAAGGAATGTGTCAGAGCTTCACAGGGGGGTGGTATTTTCTTCTCCCTAGGCGTTGCTCCTAGGCTCTTTTTGTCTTTGTGCCCGCGGCCAGTTCTGGAGGAGCTGGATCGTGGCATCCTGGGATCTTTATCGCAGTAATGGGAGGGTATAATAAGAATACAGGATGGGGGAGCCTAGAGTACATAGTACTGCGAGAAAGGACGCTGGAGCCTAGGGCCAAGAAGGAGTTAAGAGCGCGGCTTTGACTAGTTAAGTGGGAGACGCGCTTCAGTGAGACGACGCGGTTGTTTAGTTAACTACTTAGTTAACTAGGCAACTGACTATTGATCATAGAGAGGTAATCTATTTGAAATATCCATGATATGATTGGCTGAATGAGCTTAGGGGGCTATTCTCTTGAGCTACAACGTCAATATTGAACATTTGATAAGGACCAACAAACAGCAACAAGGCTTCATATTCTTGGGTAAATCTTGCCCAGGCTATTTGCATAGTGTATCGCTATTTATATAACGGTTTAAAAGGCTCAGCAGTGCAAGAAAAAGACGATACCTACCACAACAACATCAAGAAGATTCCAGCTCATTTTTTCTTTGTTGCCTCATACATCTCGATAATCTTGGGAACCACGGTTGGATCCGAAAGCTAAAGAGTCATCAGCCACGAGTCACCGACAAGCTCAACGTCTATAGAAGCCTAAACGTTTACTTACCGTCGAGATATCACCCAAGCTGTCGGCTTCGCCGCTCAAGATCTTCCTGAGAATACGTCGCATGATCTTTCCGCTGCGAGTCTTGGGCAGGTCTTCAACGACGTAGACCGCCTTAGGAGCCGCAAAGGGTCCGATAGATTTTCGAACCTGCATTACTAACTCCTTGCGGATCTCCTCACCGATTTCGTTGCCTGTCTTGAGGGCAACGAAGGCGTTGACTGCCTGGCCGGTGAGCTCATCGTGTACACCGACGACGGCAGCCTCGGCAACGGAAGCTACATATTTGTCAGCTTAACTACTTTATACCTCCCTCATCCACAGAAATGGAAGACTTACAGTGTGTGATGAGAGCAGCTTCTATTTCGGCAGTAGAAAGACGATGACCGGAGACGTTCACAACGTCGTCAACTCTTCCTCTGATCCAGTAGTATCCGTCATGGTCTCGGCCAGCACCGTCTCCAGTGAACTATTTCTGGAATTAGCATGGAAAGAGACTAAACTGGCCTTTGCTTATTCAATCTACTCACGTAGAATCCTGGGTAGACATTGAAGTAGGTGTCCATGTATCGCTTGTGGGCACCCCATACTGTGCGAGCCATGCTTGGCCACGGCTGTTTAAATGCCAACACACCCTCTACATCGTTACCCTTCAGTTCTTCACCGGTAACTGGGTCGACGATGGCAGGCTCAATGCCGAAGAATGGCAGAGAAGCACTTCCCGGTTTGGTAGGAGTGATTCCACCCAGGGGAGTAATGACGTGAGAGCCAGTCTCGGTTTGCCAGTATGTCTGTATTTACTGATGTTAGATGCCTGCTTTAGAAAACAAAAGGATCCAATACTTACGTCGACAACTTGGGCCTTCTTCTTGCCAACAACTTCATAGTACCATTTCCAGATCTCAGCTGCGATTGGCTCACCAACACTTCCCAACACTCGGAGATCCTTCATCTCGTGGTGGATATGCTGGTCACCGGCACGCTTGAGAAGTCTGAGTGCGGTTGGTGCAACGTAGAACTGCGTGACCTTGTTCTTTTCAATGACGTCCCAGTATCTCGAGAAGTTCGGATAGGCAGGAGTACTCTCGAAAACGACTGTGGTCGCACCGAGAAGTAGTGGAGCATAGACAACATAGGTATGTCCGGTAATCCAACCAACGTCGCCACCGCAGAAGAATCGGTCTTCCTCGTGGATATCAAAGACGTATTTACCAGTTGCAGCGGCGCCAACCAGGTAACCAGCAGTGGTGTGCATCAGTCCCTTGGGCTTTCCGGTTGAGCCTGAAGTATACAAGAGGAACAGAGGATCTTCCGAATCCATGGACTCAGGAGCAATGTAGCTGGGGTACTTCTCAACCTCCTCGTGCCACCAGAGATCGCGTCCTTGAGTCCATGGAACCTCTGCTCCAGTCCTCTTGAACACGATGCAGCTAGTCACTCCAGGACACTGCTTCAAAGCCTCGTCGACAATCTTCTTGGTTCCAATGAGTTTTCCGCCTCGCTTGCCCTCGTCAGAGGTAATGACAACCTTGGAGTTGGCGTCATTGATACGATCACGCAGCGAGTCGGACGAGAAGCCCGCAAAGACGACAGAGTGCACAGCACCAATGCGAGAACAAGCAAGGAAAGCAACCAGAGCCTCTGGAATCATAGGCAAATAGATAGCCACCGTATCACCCTTCTTCACCCCCTGCTGCTTCAAAGTCCATGCGAAGCTCGAGACTTGCTTGAGCAGCTCGCCGTAAGTGATGCTGCGCCCTTCGCCAGGTTCATCGGCCTCGTAGATGATAGCAACCTTATCCGGATTCTTGAGCGCATGGCGGTCGACACAGTTGTAAGAAGCATTCAGTCTCCCACCAACAAACCAAGCATTATCACCTCCCTTTAAGGAGCCGATGTGCGTCGTGTTGAAGTCTTTGTCAAAGGTCACTAATTCCCGCGCCAGCCGCGCCCAGAAGGTATCTGGACTCGCGATAGACTCCTCATAAAGAGTCTTGTATTCCTCAAAGCTCTTCAAGTGCGTTTTGGTGGAGTGCTGGTGGTACTCCGCAGGTACACCAACGGTCTCGACCTGGTGGGCTTCCACGACCTATGCGCCAGTTAGCTACGCCCTCTTTTGTTCGCTTTCTCGCTTGCATAACACATAATAAACGTACCACCGGGGCCTTAGCGGCGTCTACCTCTGCCATGATCGTCTTCTAACGCAGACTTGTTTGCGTGCGACCAGGGGTACAGATGATCGCGGGGTAGCGGGGTGTAGACAGCTAAGCCGGTGTCAAGAGGGCGTCTAGAGGCGAACACAGGGCCTTGCGCAGTACGACGAAGCCTTCAGGAGGAGAAACAGGAGAGGAACGAAGCGAAGACGGGAGATGGCCAATATAAATAAGAAGAAGAGAAAGAAGAAAAGGCTCCAAAAAAATGGACCGGCTTCTCCAGAGCTGAGTTTATCATACCCGAAACTCCGTCTTGACTTCACCATCTCACTAACCCTCCGCACGCCAAACAGCGCCAGCCACATAAGTCGCACAGCAGCGCCAGGGATCTCGCAGGCCAGGGATCCATGCCGCATACCTTCTCCATCCTCCTGCTTCGGCACCCGCTGTCACCTCCTGAGGATGGTTTCCCGAGAGCGGCTCCCTACTAGTTCGCCGGCTAGCTAACTAGTTAACTATGCGGGGTCCCTCCATTCAACCGAAACAACTCAAGTCGAATCATACTACGCCTATTATAACCGCGGAGCAGCACGGAGCAGTTACTCCGTCCAGCTTTTACTGATCACGATGAAGACAAGACGAAAAACACGGAAGCGCCGAGACCAGAAGATTAATGGGATACGCTTGAGGCCCCTTGCTGCAGTGACACAGGCAAGCCACCGAGGGGCCAGGTAGCAACACGGCATGCAGCAGGGTTACATACATGCCTGTTCAGTACGATGGACGGTTCTGTGAAGTATCCAGCTAGGCGCTCCGCAACCTTCTGCAACCCATTATCAGTTGATCTGTCAGTTGAAGCTGCAGTGTCTCTCTCGGCATTTTATTCCGCATACTCTCTACAACTCCAACTTTAGTCTGCCTTAGTTGCCCACAGCAGTGGATATATCTACGCCCTGACCACCTATCCCACAGGTGTTATTCGGCAGTGCGAGGGCAGAAAATCATCCGGCTTGTCATTATTCCTGCCGTGTTAAACATCCATGAGTATAGAGACTCCTAGTAAGATAAATAGTGGGAATCTTCTACATAGTCAATACCGCATACTAACTCCTTTTCTATGGTTATATAACTCAGAACAAGAATACTTATTGGCAAGATTCAGGTGATTCCCGCCTGCTCCTCCTGTGAATAAATTAAAGAAGTAATTTTCTAAACCATGCCCCTACACTAATACCCCCCACAGTACTCGTCAACCCCCCTATAGTTCTATTAAAATGCCACTATGCTAAAAGGGTGAAGAGGTGGAAAGATAAATTTCGCGCTTTTATGCAGGTTCTTCAACGGTCTAACTCCAGCTAGGGGAACGTATCAAAAAGGGGCTGTTTCTTAGGGATTGCTGGTGCTCTTCCATGGAGAGGTTAACCTACCTCTATATGCAAGGCTGACTAGGTCCAGACGAATAAGCCCATTCCTGTGGTTAGGAGAGTGAAGTTATATTTTGATAAAGGCTTGAAGGTAGACAATATCTACCGCATCCCTACATAATACTTCTTAAATCTAGTCAAGCTTTCTTGGCGGCAGTTTCGGCCCATCGAGGCGGTATTCCTCGAGGTTGTCATACGGCGAATTGATACACAGAAAACATTTCATGGAGCATCATCATCATATATCATAAGTCAATCAATCATAGGCCCTATCCGCCGATGATCACTACGCTCTAATCTTATTCTGTTTTGACCTTTCCCCAGTTATTCATCCATAGGGACCCGATGCCCAGTATAAAAATCATTATCTTGCCGTCCCTTAGAAGGTCAGACAGCACGCGTCTGCCCGTCTTGAGCACACCGATAACACCACTACCGGCTCCATTGCCATCATTATTCATAAATATCTCTCGTGTTCCAATAAGTAGCAACTCGCCCATAACGAGGATAAGAAACGGGTTCTGCACGGTTGCGGGAGGCGGTAGTCGATCGCCGCCACCATAAAGATTAATAGTTGACTGCAGAAGCATCAAGAAATATAAACTTGTAGCCGTTGCAAAGACAATATGAGCGGCTTTCCATATCGAGTTGTTCCGTTGGGCGGACGGCGAGGCGGGCCCAGCTTTGGCTTGCAGAAATATATTGGCCATGGAAGGGGAGATTCCAAGGGCCGAAGCTATGTCATTGGGAGAGAGCTCCGGAGCATCACCAGTCGTGGGCTGAAAGGAAGGTGTTCCCCCTGGGGTTGTCATGCCAGCCCCGGGTGGAGGCATACCAAGTAGATTGCTAAGAAGTTTTGTCGTTGGATCTGCGTTGTCTCCTGCCGAGGGAGGCGGCTGTTGAGATCGAAGAAGGGCCCTTATATACTCCTCTTGCTCCTTGATAGACTGTGGGGAGCTATCTCCGGTATTGGGGGGCATTCCTAGCCCAGGAGATGTTCCCAACGGCGGCTGTTGCCGTGGCGGCGATTGTGCGGGAGGAGAGGCATATCTTGGAGGGCTTGGAGTGTTTCTAGCAGATGGGGAGTCCTCACGAACTGTAACCACCACCATTAGCAAAGCTTCAAAGAGCGTAATTAAGCTGGGAACAACATACATGACATTGAACGGCCACTGATACCTGTTATCTTGTCTAATCGCGCATTTCCAGTGGCCGCTATCTTCGCAGCTCGCTTCTCCCGCCTTAGGCGAGCTGCACGCTGGGTCTTCGTTTCTTCTACCTCAGCCATCGTTACGCTTCTTCTCTGTTTTTCTCTCTGCTTTTCTCTCTGTCACTGTCACCTTTGAGACCCTTTATTATTTTATTTACTGTGAGTGACGTTAGTTAGGGCTGGACAAAAGAAGTGCCACGTGACCATCAAATTGACGCCGGCTCGGGATAATATAACCCCGAAACTGACCTTGAGCCGCGGGCAGGTCCGAGCGCAATATAAAAGCCGATAGGAGCAGATTGGAAGACGTCAGGGGAATATCTTCACATGGAAAATGGTCCGATGCGGAACATTTAACTGACTCTCGATCGTACCTTAGATAGAATCATCTCAGATACCACCGCCACAGCAATTGATCCCAAAAAATGACGATCGATCTCACATAAAGCCGGGATTGGGAGGGATTACTTCATAATGCGTTGTAGACGCGAGGCCACTCTGCCAGGTTTTCGGGGCCAGATCAGCAGCCTCCTTGACATGCCCATCTGCCGGATCCGCTAAATGTGGCATCTGCAGTCTTTGCCCAGTAGATACCAACCTTGGCCGTTTGTTTGGCTCGTGGATAACACGAACGGCAATGGCTCGCCACGTATGACGTCAGAGCCCAGACCTCCCTTCGAGTATCAATATCAAGGATATGGAAGGTCTTATATATAACGATTGCTCAATTAGAGTTGATAAGAAAGTATGCCTTCAGCAGGTTCTGCCTTCTCTTAAAGGCCCATCATCGACTCAATTGCTGTCATCGATCAATTCCATTCATTACTCGAGAAAGGATTTAGAGCTATCTACCTCAAATGATCGGCAGACCGCAAGGAATATTCCTACAATGACGACTCAAAAGAAGCCTGGAGGCTACTGGAGCGAGGCCAATCCCGTCCCTACCATACAGCAATTCATTGCTGAATTAGATGCTGGAAAGGCAGAGCGAGACAGGCAAATTGATGAGGAGGCTCGCAAGAAAACCACGCCGCAGAAACAACCTACAGGGGCAGCTGTTCCGCATAGGAAGCCCGTGCCAAAGACCAAAGCCAAGGGCCGGGTGGTGACTGATCCAACTACAGGCACAGAGGTCGAAATTGACGATGTAGATGAGAACTTCAAGAAAGCTGTCAGGGACCCTCAGGTACGATTTTACCTCTTTTTGTATCCACGGATAGTTAAGGAGAAGGTTTTGGTATGCTGATGATAATGTGCCGCTAGTTATCTGTTCCTAATGCAAACCTTGGATTGCCAACCGTAAGCATAATCCAATTGTATATGTTTTGCCTGCATCATCAACACTAATCCTGGTTTTAGTCTGTTCAAACCAAACCATCGCAAAAACTAGAAGAGTACAAGCATACTCAGGATATCGTATCTCCGCCAGAGCCAATTGCGGCTGGAACTACGAGCGATGTGCCCATTCATGGGGAAAGAACCAACATATTATTTCACCCGACCCCCTCAATCAGCTATGAGCCGATGTTCAAAATATTGGAGAAAAGGGCTGGTGTCCTATGCTCTGTTATCTTCGGCTCCATATTGGTTGCTGGCCGCTTTGCGGGAGGTGAATTGAAATGGATATTCCCGCTTGCCTGTTGTGTTGCAACGGGGGTATGGCTCTGGACTTATGATGTTATCCGTCGAGGGCGGACATTTGAATGGCATTCGGAAAAGCTCCGTGGACAAACAGTATGTTGGTCCCAGATCCTACACACTAGCCGAAGGTTCTTCATAGAATAGTATTATTGACATCATGGCCAGGCAACTGCAAATCTCCTTCCAGAGTCCGCAGAATGGCTGAATTCGTTTGTCGAGATATTTTGGGGCTTGATCAACCCAGATATGTTTGCTAGCGTTGCTGACACCATTGAGGATGTCATGCATGCATCGTTACCTGGAATAATCGAGAACGTCAGAATAGCTGAAATAGACCAGGGATCGAACCCCTTGCGCATAATCAGCTTGAGGTCGTTGCCGGATGGCCAATGTTCAGATTTAATAGAAGGTCTACGCAACTATAATCTGGAGAACAAAGACGAACAGCAAGCTGCCGCTGAGGAGGAAGGTGGCCAACCTTATAACCTTGAATGTACATTTGCGTACCATGCTAAACCTGGTGAAAACACCTCTTCTAGAGCACAAAACATGCACATGATGGTGGTTTTCTATCTCGGAGTCAAGGGTTTATTCGGTGTCCCCTTTCCTATTTTCGTTGAATTGTCGGAGCTCGTCGGCACTGTCAGGCTTCGTTTGCAACTCTCTCCTGAAGCACCATTTGCTAAGAGCTTGACATTCAGTTTGATGGGGATGCCACATATCCGAGCAGGCTGTACTCCCATGATCAAACGAGGAATCAACATCTTGAACCTCCCATTGATATCCAACTTTGTCAACTATGCCATTAGAGCGGCAGTGAGCATGTACGTAGCACCAAAATCAATGTCACTTGATCTTAGTATGATGCTTGGAGGCGATGATATCCAAAAGGATACCAGCGCACTGGGCGTTTTCTGGGTGCGAATCCACCGTGCCAATGGCTTAAGCAAGCAGGACAAGAGAGGAAGCAAGGGCGGTGGCAGCGATCCTTACATCAACCTGTCGTTTTCAAAGTACGGGAAACCGATGTATTGTACTAGGGTTATTTGTGATGATCTCAACCCAGAATGGGAAGAGTCTGCGGCCCTTCTTGTGACCCCGGAGCTTATCAAGGCCGACGAGAAGCTCAGCGTCGAGTTGTGGGATTCTGACAGGAATACTGCCGATGATATCGTGGGCAAGGTTGAGCTGTCTATGCAAAACTTGCTTCAACATCCCGGAAAGATGTTCCCTATTACTTCTAAGCTTCAGGGTATGGATGCAGGCACTGAGATGCCAGGAGAACTTTTCTGGGAAGTGGGATACTTCCGCAAACCACATTTCCGACATGCTCTTCGCACTGATGGCAAGGATGAAACACTCCCTAAGGACTTGAAAGACCATCCTGCTCTCCAAGATGAGAAGGGCAATGTTCCTGAGCCCGAGGATGATGCTGAGGCAGTTACGTGCACCCCTCCTGATCCTCTTTGGCCGAGTGGTATATGCACAATCGTCATCCATCAAGTTGTAAACCTGCAAGTTCAAGATATCAAAGGAACTCTCAAAAACCGAAAGGGCAACGAATATGAGGCCGCTAGATCTTATGGAGAGAGTACTGGTGAGGAAGGAAAGCAATTCCCAACAAGCTACTGCACTGTCCACTTGAACGATGAGCCGGTAAGTAGCAAGTTATCTCACAGGACTGTCAGATAATCTAACTGTTATTATAGATATTCCGCACCCGAGCCAAGGCAGTGTCCAGTAAGCCCATATTTAACGCTGGAACGGAGAGGTTTGTTCGGGATTGGAGATCAGCTATGGTCACCATTGCCGTCCGTGATCAAAGAAACCGGGAACATGATCCGATTCTGGGTATTGTGCCCCTTAAGCTCTCTGATATCCTCCAGGCCAGCTCTCAAGTCACTAGATGGTATCCCCTTGATGGCGGTATTGGCTTTGGACGTATTCGGATATCCCTCCTATTCCGCAGTGTTGAGCTTAGGCTCCCGCCGAAGCTACTTGGATATGATGTCGGTACCTTTAGCATCACATCAAACAAAATCATACTGAAAAACTGCGCGTCTCGCGGTAAGTTGAAGATCAGGACCAGTGGAGTTCATTATTCGGTGCCCCGTTCTGCGTGGAAACCGGATTCCATAGAGGAAAATGGAGGTTTCTTCGACCTCACATCCGACTTGAAGGAGGAGATCATATTGCCTACCAAACATCGTTATCGGTCTGCGATAATATTCGAAGTTCAGCATAGTTCCGGCACCGCCCACGCCCTTGTATGGCTCCAGAACCTTGTTGACAACGAAGAAACGCCCGTCGACTTACCTGTCTGGACAGCTAAAAATTCCTGGCGACTAGTTCAGAACTACATGGCAGAAGAGAACTGGGAGGAAGCCAAAAATAGTCCTGGTTTGGAAGACCTTGAGATGGTTGGACGAATCCAGTTCAGCTGTCGTTTCACCCCTGGTTTCCATCAGACCCATGAGAAGCTGGTCAATAACAATGATTCCAGAGAAGCTTTTGAAACGTGGGAAGCGAGTGTATCTGAAGGTGTACGGGGAGAGATCCGCTCAGAGGTTCCTCCAACGGTGCAGAGGTTACATGAGAAGTCCCTAGTCCAGGAACGGGATATCCTCCGTCAAGCCAGCGCCAAACTCCGAAGGCCTAGATCGAAGGACAGCAACTTATCCTCAATTGATGATATTATCCGACAATCGATGACAGGAAACGCCAGCTCTCGTATCGAGGGGAGTGCAGCATCTGAAGGCCAACACGAGAACCAGAGCAGGAATCAATCTCGTCCAACAACAGCCGGGAGTGCAAATGCAAATGCAAACGCAAACACAAATGCAGATGCAGGTGTAACTGCGAATAGAACCGTTCCAGCGCCCATGACGGTGGGCGGAGATGGCATGCCTGAAAGCCACAATAATCCTCAGATGATGGACTACGCCGACGGCCCTACCACTACTGAAGCGGTTGATAGACCCCTCGGAGAAAGAGAAGTAGCTGGAGCTGAGACTACCGTTGGTGGAGCTATGGCTTCTCATGAATATGATCTAGATGATGGTAGGGTAGATGGCCATGGCGAGAATGACAACAACGATGACAACGCCGACGCTGCACTTGTTGACGGGGTCCTCTCAGAATCAAGCCACGAAACAACGGAGGAGAGGAGAGAACGAATTGGCAACAAGGAGAACCGACGCAGCGAATGGCGAAAGCATCGTGGCGTGATGCAATGGCGCCCAGCTCGTAATGCCGCTTTCGTCAAACACGAAGCTTCGTTTGCGATGAAGAAGGTGAAGGACAAGCTTATGGGCGACATGACGGGCCGCGAGCCAGATATTCAAACCGAAGTCGGCTGAGCCAGATTCGAGTCGGACATTCCGGGGCTCTTTTTGCTTCTTTGGACCGGCTGAGGGTCTTTGCTTCTATCCCCACACTCTTTTAACTCGTTCACGGGCGTGTGCACATACTCCAGATTGATCGTGCAATGTATTGTTGGGCTGATAGTCTTGACCCCGTGGTGCTATCATAAGTGGTAGGAGATCTGATGTCCTCCGGATGTTGTCCGTATAAACTAGTTAACCGTTAGTTACCATGTCAACAGCACTAGAAGTGAATGCCCATAGTTATACTCCGTATACATTGTTCCAATGCTTTCCTCTCATAACTATGGACTGGTGATGCCGGATGCAAGCTTCATCTTAGTATGCCTGCAGCCTCCATTCTTGAAGTGGACGTTGGATATATTGCATATTTGCAAAAAGGAGAGAC
Organism: Trichophyton benhamiae CBS 112371; assembly: GCF_000151125.1. Classification (NCBI taxonomy): domain Eukaryota; kingdom Fungi; phylum Ascomycota; class Eurotiomycetes; order Onygenales; family Arthrodermataceae; genus Trichophyton; species Trichophyton benhamiae. The sequence continues at coordinate 123,900 of NW_003315088.1, read as the reverse complement.
CGTAAGAGGCGGTCGAAGTACATACTCGGTAGCCCCCAGATATCGTCATGCTTGCTCTCCTTATTCTATAAATAAAACGTCCGGGCTTCTCGCCTCGTATTCTCTTCGCCTTTCTCTCTCTCGAAGAGATGTCTCCCAACGAGCAAGCCTACCCGGCGAGACCTATCAAAACGTTTTCAAAACAGCCTACTAACGCCCTACTTGTCCCTTTTCTGTCGTTTCTTTTGATATCTCTTCCGCCTCTGTCGGTCTGTCTTTGGCCGAATCAAGCAACTTGAACCGTCCGCAGATAAATGACGGCTCATCCAGCACAGACAGTCTGGAGTCCCGTCGAGAGTCCCGTCTGGAGTGATTATCATCATGTGTTTCAGCCCATGGCGGCAAATTTGCTCTGGCTCTCTGCCGTTTTCGTTTCTTTTCTTTTGGATGCTCATGGTTGATGTTCAATGCTCGATCCCTGGCCTTGCATGGCGCTTATCTTTAAACACAGACTTCCCCCTGTCCCTGTCTGTGTAGCAGAAGGCTGAAACGTTGCACCATCACGAGTCAATAATAATATATCAGACTAATTCTGGCTCTCTGGGCTGTCGAATGGAAGGAGTTCAGACAGAAGGATTCTATCCTTCACTTCCAAGAGTGAAGAAAAAGCAAGACGGCCGCCAAGGAGGCCCTTTGCTTCCAGCCGGCCTTCATCTCGTTTCTTCTTCGGCTAAAAAGCAAGGAGAGCCAGTCAAGTTCGGATTTGAGGGTCATCTATGGTGGCTAGCCGTCACTTTCGGGGGCTAGCATTAGCGGCTTCATCGCGGGGGCTGTCAACATACGAGAGCACGGTGAACTGTATGGAGTAGGCAGCGAGAGGATGATAATTTGCTCCGAGCAGACAAATAGCAGTGTTGCAGAGTAAGTAGGCTTAAATATGCACGGAGTAGGTGTGTATTAGTTCTAAGCACCATTTAGAGGGTGTAGGTTGGTATTACACCCTCCGTCCATCCTCATGTTTGTTTACTACCCCTGAAGGAAAAACCTGCCTGTAACTACTTGATAGGGACCTCAGATGGGGTATAGTCGCACCTGAAGAGGCCTATACACATTCACAAATGCAGTACTATGCGCAGAGCAGCTGGTATCATCAGTATGCTCGTCACTAGACATCATTCACTACCGATGGCTTCACAGAATTGGCATTAAACTCCAGACCAACCTTTTCAACCTGCTAAAAACAACATCACCAGTCATATTTAACTATACCATGTACTCTATTTCATCTGCTCGGGAGCACTCATGATCTAGCTTGCACAACTAGGGGTCTGGTTGACTATCCATTGGGTTAAACTCCAGCCTCTCGTACTCTCTGGAGTTGTCGAGCGGCCCTTTGCCAAAGATATAACATCATTCTTGCTTATGTATGCCTGTGGCTGCGTCGTTTTTGATACCCTTGTTATCTCTCTGCGTCAATTCATCGACACGGCAGTTACTCTTATTAAAAGACGGTAAAAGCCAATCGTGGTCCCATCAATATTTGTTCATAATATGAGTGGATATGAACGAATATCCCTAACCACCCCTGCAGTCCACCAAGTTGATCAAACTCAACTACTCAATCTGCCGAGCTTGGAGGTTGTTGGTCGGCCAGAAGACTTTAGTTTATCATAGTCGGACTCCAGTGTTAACTCAACAGGCTTAAACCTGAAGAAATCGCTCGGAAATGCTGCGATGTGAAGTCCGTTTTGTAGAAGTGTACGGCCATCTGGGTATAGTTATGACTGAGAAATTCAGGCCCACTGCTCATAATTTGCGTGTAGTGATTGTATAATCACTAGTAAGCATGAAGATTGCCGTGGGGATAAATTTAGCAGGCTATCATCGATACAGCCAGAATGTTGATTTGAGAGATATTACCAACAGTTTGATAAGCGGCTGCACGGCTGGCTGCTATTCTTAGAAATGTGAGAGGTGGAGTTGGTTGTCAGCGTCTAGACGGCTGCAGGGCGAACTTAGAAGTTCGAACCGTTGGAAGTACTCAAGAGACTCACAGTTAACCTCTGTTCCTCCAACAGCTTGTTTGTTCGTGTTGTGTTGGGGATCGGGCGGTCGGACAGCTACCTGCGTGATATCTCATTCTCCCTTGTCCTTGCATTGACCAAATGGACAGAAACGCACATAAGCAATCCCGGGGTGTGATCCAACAAGAGGGTGTCGGCGAAGATCCGTCATTGGTCCCCTGAGAGGTCAAAGGGAGATGGCCGCAGTGCATCCTGCCCAGGCAGGCCAGTAGTGGGCGACATCAGATGCCACGAAAAAGTGCATGTTGGCTGTTCTCCCGAAGTTGCGAGGTGTTGGTTACGTGTTAGCTGGCTGGGTGGCTGCCCTTGGTGTTGATGCTGGAAACTACACCGAAAGAAGGAGATATAGCCAGGCCAGAAGTGCCTCATCCCCACTCCCCCCCTTTTTATGCTTCAGGCAAAGAACTCTGGTAGAACTTCGAGTAGCCACTTCGGAGAATACTTAGGCGTGATGGGGGAACGGTGCGAACGCCCTCAAAGCCGAATCGTAGCCCCGAGGTGAAGTGACGACGGAAGGTTGGCGGTAAGAGAAGTTAGACGGCTGTGGATGGATACGAGGCGACCGAGTCAGGCGAACTGAACTGTTAGGTGTTGATTTCTTTTCTTTTTGCTCTCTCTTTCTTTCTATATATATACACGTAACTCTTTTTGTAAAGAAAAAAACAAAAAAGTATACATAACGTCATGCGTGTTTCTGATTAAAAGTAAGGTAAATATCTTTATTCTCAATATGTCCAGCTATTGAAAATGTAAGTATGATATTTGGTATTCGAAAGGGAAAACGCTACATGGGTATACAAGCCAAAGCTTCGTTTTTGCTCCCAGACTCCCGCCAAAGAACAGCCAAAAAAACAAGCAAATGGGTGTTATGTTTCAAGGGCAGTGTGATGACAATGCCTCTCCCAAGCAGAGTGGTTAGAAGTAGATAAGGATGGAGAGAAGCAGCCAATCCTGACAGTTAGATGAATTTATATATATATAGAGAATTGTAAGTATGCACGGGTCGTCACGTTCGTTGGCATCGTTATTGAGTAACGGGATTCGACGAGGAATGGCTTCGGCCTTCAACATGTCAGCCTTAAAGAGCCCGGCTTGACAACCGGGCTGGAACATATCCCGGAGCCTTGAGACGGCGGAGGCGTCATGTCAGCAAAGGCTAGGGGGGCTTCATCGTTCTTCTTCTCGGTATGTGGCGTTGAAGGTACCTCGTACGATGCCTCTGCAGGGGGTGTTGCGAGATCGGAGCTTGGAGGACTCGAAGACTGAACATAGCCATCTTTTATCGGCCCCAGAGTCCACCGCCATTCCCGCTGGACGGTCCGTTGGTGTATAGGCGTTTGTGGAGGTAAGCTGTCTTCCCGAGAGGGCAATAGGCCATCTCGGACACCGGCTGCAAGGATTTGTCTCTCGCTGCGAAAACTCTTATGTTTTGATCGGGTCTGCTTCCTTGTTCTCTTAGGTGACTTGACTGCATTCTCTGACTCGTCTTCTGACGGAGTTGCTCCGCTGGATGCGGAGTCGCTGGAATCGGAATCTTCCTCCGACGAACTGTATGTGTATGTGTCGAGCGGGGAACTCGTCCCAGAGGCATCTGTCGATTCAATGTCGGAGTGTTTAGCGGTAAACTTGACTGTCTTTATGATCTCGTCAAGTGGGTATCGATATTTCACTCGTTTTGTAGATGGCGTTGACGCTGTCGCTTCTGGGCTCCCAAGTTGTTCTTCAGCCTGAGCGGGTGATGGGATGGGTGAGTTTCTTAAAATTCCCCGTATGCCCTTTGGAAGCTTGTAAGGCGGCTCTGCAGCCCGGACAGGTCCTGCCCTTGCAGGTGATGACGGCGCACGCTGGCGATTCCTTGATGGGCCTTTTAGAGGTGACCGACATACTGGTGAGTTGACACGGTGGAATGATTCGTAGGCGTTTTTGAAGGTGTTCCTGTTGGTAGGGGATTGACAACTATTGCTCGAAACAGTCAAGGATAGTGCAGTTGATGATTTGCCAAAGGTGACAGGAACACAGGACGTTTGGAGAGATAGTTTGGGTCTCTTGTTAATATTGGGACCAACTTGGTTTCGGATGGGTGTTAGAGGCGGTGCTATCGAGGGCACGCTTGGGTATACCGCTGGTTGGGTAGCCACTTTCAGCATATTGGTGTGAGGCCGGTGGTAATCTTCTGAAGGCGAGATGACGGGCGAGTATGCGGTTGCTGAAGAGTGAGATGAAGAAAAGGACGCAGGTGAGAGGGCGGTTGAAGAGTATGATGAGGATGATGAGGAGAGCGCTGGAGAACTACTTCGTCCAGGAGAGGTGGCTTCTGGTTCCACTGATGTGAGGTTGATGGGCTTCTCACTAGCCATTGGTATAGTGATCATGGCTATTCTTGGGAGAAGGAGGATGGTTTTAATTCAAATAGCCCAAAGAAGAGGAAAGTCAAAAAAAGAATATTGAATCTAGGAGAAGACTCAAAGTCCGACCGACCCGACCTCGAGACCACGCGAGAGGCGAAAACCAGGACAAAAATAGATGGCCCAAGGAACTTCGCTTCCTGCAACGGGGGGATCCGGATGTGGTAAGCAAGAGGCAGTTAAAACAGGAGAGTTGTCATGAGTTGGAAGTTGTCCGCAAAGCACGCGAGGTCAATGTTGATATAGCGACAGGGGAAACAATCTATGATAATGCCAGTTCGAGTGGACCCATGCATCGTGAGAGATGGCGAATATCTGGTGGCGGGTAAATTTCTATTCTTGTGGCAGCTTCATTGGGGTGTCGAATTTCAATAATTGTTTCGATCCTGCCTAGGCGACGATCAGAGCGTGGCAGAGGAGAAACTCTGGCTGGAGAGCGTTTTGTGAAGTGAAGAAGAGAAAAAGAGAGAGAGCAAAGGAAAAGGAAAATGGGAGAAAAGGTAGTGGGGAGGTTGAAGAAGCAGAACCAAGTGTTATAAAATGCAAGTTACCAGGGCGGTTAGCATAGACGGCCTCTCAACCGTCAAATGAACATGCATATGTAACTTAGAGAGAACAGGAATCCTGATCTCAATCATCTCGGAAATTCTTTTCTTTTTTTCTTTTTTTTCTGCTTCATTTTAATTTTCAGTTTGCCAAAGTAAAAATTTAAAAATAAAACGTACAAGATGGAAATAGACAGAGAGGGAGAAAAAGAAGTGTGAAGCGCCCTCACAGACGGAAAGGCACTGGGGCAGGGACAGGGGCCGGTCCTGGTGAAGGCGCACCTATCCGCCAATCGAAGGCAAGGGGAGCGCAGGTCTCTGAACGAATCATGGCGATCGCTAGCGGAGCCACCACGCGCTGCCTATTTATATATCGGCACCACTTGTGGAGGCATCCCTTTTTTTAGGCAAGCGTTTCAAGGCCTAGCTTATTGGTTGGCAGTGGCCCTGTTGACAGATTGAGGAGAAGATCGCTGATTTCCTGTAACACAACGCCAGTGTATCTGTGAAAAACCACTATTAGCATACTGATCAAGAGACAAGAGGAGATATAATATAAGTAAACGAGATATGCTCCCACGATACGAGGACGAGGTTATCCTTCTCCGATCCTTCTTGAGGAGATGCTACCTCTTCCACCATGTTGGGTAGCCACCAGCGGTTCTATCCTTGCAGAATACGAACTCCAGACTCTGTTGCGTCAATACGAGAGAGAGCCCTTATCCATATACGTACATACTCCGTCCCTGCTATTAACGCTCCAGACCCCGTGCATGCCCAGGTATTTCAGGAATCATTCTTTGCCCTCGCTCTGTGTGAGAATAAATTAACTGCCGTGTCTGATTCTGAATCTGAGACGACAGGTTTGGGTGAATATTTGTTTGGAGAACTGGCAGCAGAAAGGCTCTCGGGACGGTGGTACAGAGCGGGGCGATCCGTTCCCATCCACATGAGTTACGACTCTCGTCAGAATAGAAAAATGGGTGCTGAGAAAGGGATGCCTCCTTCTGTCTTGGCTTCTCATGTGCGGCCTCTCATCGCTCCCCACTCCAGAGGTTTGGTCAAGTTGGGTTTTGCTCAAGATCAGAGTGTCGTCAAGAAGGGCGGGCATCACTGGCAATGCTGTCAGAACGCAGAAAAGCGTCACCTGTAACAGGAGAAGCGCGAACGCCACCCATTTCTTTTTTCCTCTTTTCCATCTTACCCTACTCGCCTTTGCCAGTCCATAATATCTTCCGAACAACCGAGAGCTTCATGGAGTCTTTGCATGGAGGAAGTTGGACTTAACTCATCTGGGGGTGTTGGGATGACCGTCACGTCCAGAAACTTATGGTGTGGTTCCTCCCCAATCTGGACAAGGACCAGGATTTGTGACAGGTGCGTAAGCTTCACGGACGAGAGGCCCTATCAGGTAAAGGTCTCGAGCCAAAGCCCCGTTGCCTTTTTATTTATCCTTTCTCTCCCCCGCCATCCACATACATAATTTTCCCGCAGCTATATGCAGTGTGTGCGCATCCACCTTTGCGTCGAGAAGACAAATTCCCTTGGTCTTTCGGAGTCTCTCCACGGCTTAACTTGCCAATGGGGTGAAGCAGCCTGTCATGGGGGGTGATCAGTATCTGCTGCACAAGAGAGCATGCTGTTAAGAGAAACACCTAAATCACACCCATGTCTGAACCGCTTTTTCCTCCGATGGAAAAAGCAAGTGGCATAATTCTGCATACCACAATATATCCTCCTCATTTTCTTTAGGCAGTTCATTTGTTGTCCCCTCGGATCATACATCAGCCATTCCCACTAGGACGCCAGAAAAATAAGCATTTGCTTCGGGACCGAGAGCTGTCCCAGACTGCATCAGGAACTCGTCCGTCCGTCTCTAATTACAGCCCTGCAGTGGTGACAAGACGATGATCTGATGTATAATCCGCTATTTCTGGCTGACGATGATGATGATGATGTGCAATTGACGTTGTGTGAGGTTGAAGTTGAAGTTGTTTTTTCTTCGTTGTTGAAGCCAAAAAGAAAAATAACACTCAAAAAGTCTGTGCGTTGTCCTAATCAGGCAACTCTCAATGTCAGACGTTGTTTTGCACCAAAAATCGAGTCTTTGGCGAAATTCCATCGCAGATTTCGATTCTCTGGCTTTGTTCAGCTGGCATAACAGCGTGTTGCTGCATTTCTACATGTTCGCGCATCAGCCTGCCCTGACTCGGAAAAGAGATGCAGCGTCCTTGTCCCCGGAACCACTCCCTGCCTGGCCTATATTCTTACCCCTTGCGGGAGAGAGTGGTGAATCCATGGGAAGAAACGGCAAGTAAATTCGCTCTACGGGATACCAGGGTTCATCATTTATGCATAAATCTAGATGTTGGCTTTGACTCCTCCGCAGTGATGGTGGCAAAACAAGTAAAACAGTAAAACTCTCTGTCCTTGAGTCAGTATGTTCGATATATAGTTATATCACCCCAGAATCGGTTAGTGATTAATATGGAGTATTAGATGAGAATGATATCACTCAGCAGCAGCCCCTCGGTCATCATTACGGCGAGAGTCCACACCCCATCCACCTTCTTCGGCGCAACTGGCTCGATTCTAATAGGCCGAACGCACTCTTCGGCTCTACCCCTTGCCATCTCGTGCATCATTGTGCATCTGTTCACTCTCCATGGACAAAATCGCCCTATATGAGTGGATCAAGCGACGAAATAACCATCTCGTTGAAATGGAAGTTAGAACGAGGAAAATAATAATAATAGAAGGGCTCATATATATGCAATGCCAAAATCTCCACTTTGTGCACAGCATAGCTGTCGATCATATGAAGAACGGGCTTTCATTCGATGCTGTCAGCCACTGATTTTTGCATGGATGTGCTAGTCATCGACAAGAGTTTAACCCTTCCCCTTCATTTTTAACATTAAAATCCCCTCCTGTGCCCTTTGGGAGCAGATCAACATACAGGGCGGGACGATCGAGACGCTTTTCCCTTTTCTGATGGGCCCACGATGGAGATATTATTAGTATTTCACCCGACCTTAATCTCGGTCCAAGGCAGCGTGCGAGACTGAAACTCCTTGTCTGGGAGTGGATTTTCAGCAATAGCCAGCCGTTGAGACGTGATGATGGTTTCAACTGGCTTTCATTTCCAGGCTACGTCTTATATTTTAATAGCTATGATATTGGGGCCATGACTCGTGCGAGGAGAAATCAAGGATAGCGTGTGGAAAGGAATAGGCAGGGTAAAACCAACCTGGAAAGAAACCTCCGGTTGGCCGTTATGTTTGGGAGAGACGAATCACCAGAATATCATAATTCGTTTGACGAGAGTCTTGGGGCTAAGGATATAACTCCCGATGTTATACTCCGTCTTGGTGAAGCTCCATCCAGCTCGTCTTCCCATCCTCCCTACCCCCTGAGCCTTGCTAAATGAGCTTAGCTGCTTAAGTAAGAGGAGCCTTGCACTTCGGCTTTCTCCGTGCATTCGAAGGTTTCTCGGAATTCTCGACGTTTCATTTTCTAGCAGCCCAAGAGCAGCTTATATCTCCATTCCCTGCGAGGCAGACGGGAAGACATACCTTTCTCGCCGCCGCAGGGTGTCATCGACCTTCGAGGGCATGGTCCAAATTAGACACTTGACGCACACCAAGTCTCGCTACCCGTCTCGGCACTGCAGGAGACGACGAAGAGAGAGAGAGAGAGACAGAAAGGGGGTGGGAAGAAGATAGGCCGACAAGCAGCCTGGGGAACTAAATTGGTGGGAGTACAGTAGTAGTAGGTTGATCCATTCAACCGTGACTTCCTGCCATGTCTGTGTGCATGTAAGTAACCAAGTATATATGATGCATGGCCTGGTTTGTGTCGAACACTTTCCAGGCTACCCTCCATCCCCTTACCCTGCCCGCAACCGGGATGGAAGTTATGACAAACTAACAGGCACAAGGCAGTGGAGTAGGCCGGGGAAAACATCATGGCGCCCTCTGTGCAGAAGCAAGGGGTTCCACCGATAGACCATAGCAGGGTCATCTTACATTTTGTCAGCATTCCCTCATGCCAGATTGTTTGCCCGTTTGCCTTTTTTTTTTTTTTTTTTTTTTTTCCGCCGTCTTCATTTGCTTTGACTCCGTTTTGTTCAACTGGATTTGCCTGGTCTTGTTTACGTCTATTCATCACCTTGGCCAAGGAAAAGGAGGTGTCACGACTGTGTATTATTCCCCATAACTCTGCATCGCTGCAAGAGGTTGCCGGGTAGTGAGAACAAGACTTTTCTATCATGCCTCCCGGTGGACCTTATATCTGCATATCCTCTTATACCCAGCAGACGCAAATTCATTCCAGCATTCCCTATTTGTTCCTCCTTTTTCCGAGACATGAATCTTTCCCGTGGAGATTTTATATTCCCGTTCCCGGACAACCTTGACCGCTTGTTAACGCATTGAACCTAGGACTACGATTGTTTCTATGCCTCAGTCTTTGAAGCAGAAAATCCTGCTCTCAAGACTCTACCGCTAGCTGTGCAACAGAAGCAGATTGTAGTGACCTGCAACTACGAAGCGCGGCGGAGAGGGTTGCGGAAACTACAACTTATCAAGGATGCCAAAAGGATATGTCCCGAGGTTGTCATTGTACTTGGCGAGGACTTGACTAAGTTCCGTGATGTGTCCAAGGGTCTCTACTCCTTTCTGAAATCACTCATCTGGGGTGATCGAGCCGAAAGACTGGGGTTTGATGAGGTGTTTCTGGATGTCACCTCGATGATAGAATACAATCTCCAGTGGCTAGCGCCTAATGTCAAGAATTCTTTCTTCCTGCTAGATAGGGATGACTTTACTGTTGGCTTTGAGTATGATCCAACGGTATATTGTGGCCCAACATATCCTCCGTTGGATGACAAGCTACAGCCGTCGCGCGGGTCATCGCCTTCAGATCTTGGACAGAGATTAATTCTTGCCTCGCATCTGGCCAATTATATACGGAGACAACTAGAGGAGAAACATGGCTATACCAGCACAGTTGGAATATCTACTTCCAAGCTTCTCTCAAAGTTAGCTGGTAACGTCCATAAACCAAGGAATCAAACGACACTTATACCGCCCTTTTTGGATGATGCAGATCAGAGTGATAATTATATCACTCAGTTTATGGATGGCCATGAAATAGGTAAAGTCCCAGGCATTGGATTCAAAATCGCTAGCCGCATAAGAGCGGCAGTACATGGTCATGGAAATGACTTGGAGCTGTACAGAGAGCTCAGAGAGGATGATAAAGTGACTGTTGGTGCTGTACGAACCTTTCCTGGCATGGGTCCTCTGATGCTGGATAAGATACTATCAGGTGGAGGATGGCCAAAGGACATTGGAAGCAAAATATGGGAGTTGATTAATGGCGTTGACCATAGCGAAGTTGCAGCAGCCCGTATGGTCCCTACGCAGATTAGCATTGAAGATTCGTTCCGTCAGCTGGACACACTGGATGCTGTGAAGAAAGAAATGCTTCCACTGGCAAGCAGCTTGATACGACGGATGCACACTGACCTAATAGACGATGATGAAGAGGACAACGCAAATGATCAAGTTTCTGCGCTGTCAGAGAGAAAAAGACGGTGGCTAGCACATCCACGAACGCTGCGGCTATCTACACGGTCTCGGGTCCCTCCTGGCAGCACAAATCAGGCCCAGTCTCTATATAATAACCGCATCTCCAGATCCTGCCCAGTACCACAGTTCATTTTCTCCTTCAACGAGGATGTAAACGCCATAGCTGAACGCCTGGTCCATGAAAGTCTCATACCGACCTTCAAAAGACTTCATCCTGAGAAGTCGGGCTGGCGCATCAGTTTGATGAATGTTGCTGTGACCAATATGGTGGATAGCGCAGGGTCAACGAAGAACAGCGCTGGTCGAGACATAGAGAAGATGTTCAAATCGCAGAATCAAGTCCTTCGGGAATGGAGGATTCATGATACGGATGTTGATACTGCCAGTCATGAAGGGGCCTCCATGCAAGACGGACAGGAATTGCAGGAGCCGGCAGGTGATGAGATATGGGAGGACGATGGGGATTCCGTGATGGGTACAGGGACGTCTTGTAGCGAATGCCATATATGCGGTGCTTCTATACCCAACTTTGCACTGCAGGCGCATGAGACGTATCATTCAATTACTGATTAGGGATGATTCTACGATATGATATAGAATAATCTAGTTAGCGAGGCTATATGGTCTATCTCAAGATATAAACCATGCTTTCACCACTATCTTCTTCTCTGGGCCATATTTTTGACCTAAATTAAATATACCGTTGAAACACGGCATTGATCAATCCCAAGGCTCTATCGGCTCTTTTCTCAGTGGTCCCCGTAAATACAAACCTGCATGGTCCGTCTATGTGCCATCCGCTTTGATATACGGTGGCTACCAAATCGAACAAGCCATGCGTATAACCCGCCCCGTCGACTCGATATCGGCTAGAAACACCGTCACGACAGCCAAGAGGGAAGAGAAGGAGGGACGAGAGAAGAGGCGAGGCTTAATACTATGTCTCTAGCCAGCCTTTCGTCCGTCAATTAGTTAGTTAGCGAAGAACAAGGCTGGCCGCCGTGAACTGACTGCACTGGAAACCTCGTAACCAAATCCTCCCTCTGAGCCTCAACAGCGAGCTTTTGATTCTTCGTCCTCTTGTCTCGTCTGGTAAGTTAGCTAGGCGGAACCGCCAGCCAGGATGTAAGACGCAGGCGAGATGCTGGTCGCTGGTCCAGGAACCCGGGCTTGACCAGCCGGCATCAGTCAACAATCAACACCAGCCACCGTCATGGCATGCAAGCATAAGTGTGTATCTCCAGCACAAGCACCACCGCCGGCTGTCCATCTCGCATGTTGACAATAATCGATTCAGCGTCCAAAGCCCGCATAATTGCTTTTGGCTGTCGCTTTTTTTTTTGTGCGTGAGAGCAGGAGAGGAGGGTGTGGACGCCATGCGGTGCCACATCAGAGAAGGAGGACGCGCATCGCACTGGAGGGTCCAGGGCAGAAGAGAGCGAGCTGCGCCTCAGTGATTCCATCGCTACCAGGAACACCGTCAACCATCGAACACCCGGCCTGCCTCGTCGTTCGCTCGCAGCCGTCGGCTTCTTCTTGTCTCGTGTCTCGTCGAGCTCTTGTCTTGGTCGGGCTCGTCCGGAGGAGGCTGGGGGCTTGCTTTTGTTCTGTCAGCGCTTCTTTTTCTTCGTCATCGCCAGGCAAACGGACGGCGAGACATCCATCCATCAACAACTCGTTTGCGCGGCTTGACAACTTGGCTGCTGCTGGCTCTGGGGCTGATGGGCGGCTGAACGAGGGACGTCTTCTTATTCTCCTTCTTGTCATATTCCTCATCCTGTCGCTGCCGCTCGCTCGCTGACCTTGGGGGGGAGACGCCCGACGGAGTACTTCTACCGCAACATCGTCCGCTCTCACCAAGGGGTACAAACGGAGTACCATCGTCCATCTGCATCTTTCTCTGCCGCTGGTCCTATATCACGATCTCGCTATTATTAGGACTAACGCGTCATCATCTCCGGAGTTATCAGAGACCAATCTTTATTTATTTTAATTTTTTTTTTCTTTCTTTCTTAATTCCTTCGCACTCGTTGAGCAGGCCGGTATAACGCATAAACAATACATGAGCAAGAGGCCCTGAGTCTCGATAGCGGTTGGGAATGAAAGCTTTTAGCTGTCTGCTTTCTGTGATAGCTACGGCAGCCTCGCTCTTTCAGCATGTTGATGGTACTGACTCCCTTTGTCTCTTTTTCTCCCCCCCCCCTCTTGATGGAAACACTGCTGACTGTTAGTTGCACGCAGCTCGGTCTCATGCAAGAGACAAACTGAACAATATCTCCCGTGTTGAGCGGCCGGTCATACATACGCCATCTCGCCGTGTTCATGCCCATTCGCATTTTGACCTCACTTTCGATCTTTATCCCAGGAGCAGCCGGATAAAACTTCAACTGGAACCGAATCATGACGTTCTCTCCCACGATGCGCGAGTGACTTTTCTTGACACAGAGGGGAATGTTGACCGGACAGAACGGATAGAACGGAGGGATCACAGTGTGTTTAAAGGATGGGCTTGGACGCAGGCAAAGTCAGGGGCCTGGGAGAGGGTTGGATGGGCTCGAATCATCCTGCACAGAGACGGAGAGGATCCTCTGTTCGAAGGCGTCTTTACCGTCATGCATGACCATCATCAGGTCATCGCAAAGTCGAAATATGTACGCAAACGGCACCAGCAGGATCCGCCGTTGGACAACACCCCTGGCGAATATATGCTTCTTTTCCGAGGGTCAGATATAGCACAGACCCAAAGCACGGGGAACGTCGAGCGCTCGATCATGTCTTCGCCCTCTTGCGATGCAGATACTCTCGCATACGACTCTAATTCCAACTTTATGTTCCCTCCTCTGCCGGAGGAGAACAACACCAGTATATGGAACTATTTCATGACAAGCATAGGGAAACGCCAGATGACTGACACAGGCGGTGTCGTCCCCGGATCTCGAGATCTAAAGGAAACCATTGGAAGTACAAGCGGCTGCCCCAATACCCGAAAAGTTGCCTTGATAGGTGTGGTTGCGGACTGCACATATACCAACACATTTGCCTCGGAGATGGATGCGAGAGCCGACATTATTTCAGTCGTCAATGCTGCTTCCGTTGTGTACGAGCATTCATTTAACATATCCCTTACTCTTGGAGAAATCAACATCTTGCCCAAGAACTGCCCGGCAACCGCATCGTCCGCAACTCCCTTCAACCAGCAGTGTGATGACCGTGCTGGGGGCGGCTCCTTTACTCTCGCAGACAGGCTAAATACATTCTCTGCCTGGCGTGGAAAGAAGACGGATGACTTTGCGTTCTGGACTCTGATGACGGACTGCACTACTGAGAATCAAGTTGGGCTGGCATGGGCTGCCCAGTTATGCGTCAAGGGTGTTCAGGGAAACCCAGATAGCCGAAACTCCAGCTCTCAGGCTGTAGCTGGTGCTAACGTCGTCTCCAAGACGGATAACACCTGGCAAGTCTTTGCGTAAGTAGATGCCTATCTTCCGCACTAATATTGTATACGCTAACTTGTCAATAGCCACGAAGCTGGCCACATATTCGGAGCAGTCCATGACTGTGATAGTATGCTCTGCCAGAACCCGGCGAATCCAGATAACTCCAGATGCTGTCCTGCAACTGCATCCACGTGTGATGCACGCGGAAGGTTCATGATGAACCCAACGTCTGGAAGCCAGATCACCGACTTCTCTCCCTGTTCAATAGGCCAGATATGCTCCCGAATGGCAAGACGTACCATCCTAACCAGCTGCCTAACCACAAACCGCGGTGTTGATACTATCTCAGGTCAGCAGTGCGGCAATGGCATTGTCGAAGATGGTGAAGACTGTGACTGTGGTGACGAAGAGAGCTGCAAAGGCAACACTTGCTGTGATCCCAAGACCTGCAAATATACTTCCGGGTCTCAGTGCGATGACGCGAACGAAGAATGCTGTAAAGGGTGCAAGTTTGCATCCAGCTCGACCATCTGCCGCACAAGCAGCGGTCCCTGTGATCCTGAAGAAAAATGTTCCGGAAATTCCGGTGATTGTCCCCATGATATACATTCCAAGGATGGAGAGACATGCGGCACCGATTTGCAGTGTGCCAGTGGCCAATGCACCAGCCGAGATTTACAGTGCCAAATGCATCTAGGAAACCAAGTTGCTGGTTCTAGGACAGTGGCTTTTGATTCGTATGGCTGCGAGGTAGCTTGCAAAGACCCAGATAGACCCAATGTGCGGTACGAAGGTAGCCTCACTTTCCTCGACGGCACCCCTTGTGGAGGGGGTGGCACATGCAAGAACGTAAGTAGTTCTATATCCCTTATATATCTTCAAGTTATACATAAAACATGCGTACTAACTGTGTTACAGGGCCAATGTAGCGGCAGCACATTCGGCAACGAGGTATCTGATTGGGTCAGCCGCCATAAACCCATTGTCATCGGCGTAGCAGTCGGTGCAGGCTGTTTACTTCTCCTAGCCATCGCTTCCTGTATCTGTGGACGATCTAGAAGACAGAGACCTAGAAACAGGAAGATGCCACCAATTAACATGCGCCCTATGGCTCCAGTTTACAACGGATGGAATGGGGCACCTCCGAATGCTCAGCAATCGTCGCCGGGCGGTCATCCCCCATATAACAACATTCCTCCGCCTATCAATGCTCCTCCACCTGCATATCCAGGACATCTGCCATCGACACGATATGCTTAAGAATATACCCGTGATTTAGCCATCTTCTTCATCCACTTCTTGCTTCTGCCTATGTTTTATACAGCATTTTTTTATTCCTTTCTTCATTCCCCTCTTGTTTTAGAATGCATGGGCGTGAGTGATCGTTAGCGGAAGATGTTCATATAGGTGCCAAAGTGTTGAGAGCATATCTCTGCAACCTGGCCACTTATATTGATTTCTTCCTAACATCCTGATCCCATCTGATGATTAACGATCGTACTTACAATCGGCGTTCAGCGGAGGATTCATCGTTTACTTTCGCAGTGAATGTACATTCAAAGAGGGAAGAAATCACCTCCGTATATACAGCTGATTTACCAATATCATACTTTGACCTTTCATACACAGCCAGAAATAAGTTAGACAATGAAATATTAGGCATTTGCTACAAGGAACAACGAGTGTCACCTTTGCATCAGGTACATATAACTGTCCATAGAGATCCAACTCCATGCACAAACGAAACTATAATTCGAACCGGCTTTTCCCCCCTGCGCCATAACGTAAAAGCAGAACAAAAAGACAACCAAAAATGGAAGATAGCAACATTGACAACAGCAACAAAAAAAAAAACACCTCTACCAAAATATCACTGTAAACATATACCAACGAAGCCTTCCCTGGTCACACCGCCAACACCCTCCAAATCAAATTCTTCAATCATAGCTCTAAGCTCGTCCTCTTCCAGGCCTGTCTCGCCCAGTTCACGAGCCACGCGCCTCAAGTCCTCGAGGTCAATATACCCTTTCCCTCCTTCATCGAATAGTTCAAAAGCTCGTAATATCTCCTCTCGAGGGTCTCGTTCTAGTATCTTACGGGCCGTTATAGTCTGGAATGAAGAGAGGGGCATTAATAGTGACGAGGGATGCGGTGGAGGTTGCTGCTGTCTTGACTGTTGCTGTTGCTGGGCCGGGCTGGGTGTTCGTGGCACGCCGTATGTTGTTAGGAGAGAGATAAGGTCTGGTTTTGATAGCGTGAAGCCAAGTGCGCGGAACGCAACGCGGAGCTCATGATAGTCGAGGTGACGGTCCCGGTCGAGGTCGAAGAGAGTGAACTATAGCACGTTAGCAAGAGTAGGGCCTCGACTAGCTGGCCCGGGTGAGATAACTTACCGCCTCGTTGATTTCCTCCCGCTGCTCCTCGGAAAGGTCGTTTAATGGGTTGTTCACGTTATTGTTAACGTTGTTATTCCCGGCATTCGGTCCAACGCCCCCCATCACGCCGCCTCCTTGAAGCTGGCCTTGTCCCTGGATCTGCGAGTGTGCTGGAGGTGCGCCTGCCTGATGGCCCTGGGATTTGCCAGCTGTGTCTCCAAAGTCGCCGCGATCACGCCGAGATAGCACCGAGGACCCAAACGGCAGAGGGTTGTTGGTGTTGAGTGGTCTGTCTGAGAGCTTTCCTGCGTTGGCATATACGGAGCGAGGAGCAAATGAAGGATGTGAAGACGAGGCCATGATGTGCCCGTGGTTCCTGGGCTTGTTCGTGTCTCGAGCTGGGAATTAAGTGCTAAACGGCCGGAATTAATTCTGGGGGCTGGGCTGTTATGTATGAAGTGGATTCGGTGCGATGGCTTTATGACTAGGGCGCGGAGTGCCTCATGGAGATGGGGTCTGGGTAAAGTCGGAGCTGCGCGGACTCGAGTATCGCCGTAGACTTGTCGACTTGACGTCCCTGGATGCTCGTTCGCCTGGTCCGCTTGTTGTTCTTCTTGATTCTCGTCGTCGTCGTCGTCGCTTTTCTTTTTCGTGTTCGATGTTGAAGTTTCGCGGACGCGACGCGGATGACTAAGCAACTATTTAGCTGTGTTGATATAGGAGAAGAGGAAGACCATGCAAAGGGTCAGCTAGATATTCTATATTTGAGTCTCTAAAGTGGATGAATGTTATGTCTTATTAGCGAGGATGTACTCCCCGTATTATATAGCCTCCCTCTCTCATTATAGATTACCGTCCCAATTCCGCTAGCCTTGACCAGCCACCTGGCTCACAGCGACAACACCAGAAGTTCCCACGGCCTGGGGATCACCAAGATACTGGGATGTGGAAGATGCCGTCAAGCTTATCTGCTACTCTTGGAAGTGACAGCATGGTCTCTAAGGAAAGCTCTCATCAGCCTGGACTTTCCGTCATTCCAATAGCATCACGGACTCATGTAACACTTGAGACCGTTCCCGTGGTATGCCATTCTCCGGAACCTTGGGCCAAGGGAAGGGAAAACGGGGATGATGACGTCGTTGGCTGATCCATAAATGGGATCAAAACAACAATGGCATTCATGAACCAAGGGCAGGATCGACCTTAGTCCCAAGATCAAGGTCTTCCAGGAAAGTCCTTCCAATAAGCTTGTCAGGAAGATAGTCCTGCACCACTTTTCCATCTTTGTAGTCAGGGTTATATTTATATTCCTTTCCATAGCCGATTTCCTTCATCAGTCTTGTTGGAGCATTTCGTAGATGGATTGGGATAGGCAGACCTGCTATCCCTGGTTCTTCCAAGCTCGCCATCGCGTTAGCTAGGCCCCTGTAAGCCCTGGTACTTTTGGGAGCCAGAGCTAGGGCAACGGTAGCATGAGCAAGGTTGATTCGTGCTTCAGGAAGGCCTATCTTCTCAACGGCAGTATAAGCTGCTGTAGCCAGCGGTAGCATGGTGTTGTCTGCTAAGCCAACATCCTCGGATGCAACCACTATCAGGCGGCGAGCTATATACAACGGGTCTTCACCTGATTGAATCATCCTAGCTAGATAGTACAAAGATGCATCAGGGTCACTTCCACGGATTGATTTGTGAAAGGCTGATATGGTATCGTAGTGCTGGTCACCTGCTCGGTCATAAACCAGTGTCCGTGTAAGGGACTTCTTGAGCTCGTCTTTTGTCATGTTTTCTCTCTGTGACAGGTCCATTGCTAGCTCCAAGAGGTTCAAGGCAGTCCGAGCATCACCATCAGCAAAAGCAGCAAGGTACTTAATCAGCTCATCGTCAACCAGTGCAGAGGGCGAGTAATTGGGTCCCTCAACTCTCAATGCACGATTGAGTATGGCGCAGATATTCTCCTCAGTAAGCTTTGCCAAAGTAAAAGTTCGACACCGTGATAGCAATGCATTCTGGACCTTGAAAGATGGGTTTTCAGTCGTAGCTCCAATCAATGTTACTTGTCCACTTTCGACAGGCCCAAGAAATACGTCTTGTTGAGATTTTGAAAACCTGTGAATCTCGTCACAGAATATGATCGTCTTCCTCCCCGTCAGGCTCAGCTCATTCTTTGCCTCTGCAAATAGCTTCTTGCACTCAGCCACTCCGGAACTCGTACTGTTGATCTCCACGAACCTGCTCCCCACCATGGAAGCAATCACTCTTGCAAGCGTAGTTTTCCCCGTTCCTGCACTGCCCCAAAGGATCATACTAGGAACCCTGTCTCTCTCGATAAGACCACGCAACACCCCGTTCTCACCAACTAGCTCCTGTCCACACATTTCATCAAGTGTTCTTGGCCGCATCCGTTCTGCCAACGGCGCTGATTTTTGCAATGCATTTGACGATTTGACTCTCTTGGCCGAATGATCACTACCACTATCGTGAAGGGGTGCTGGTGAAACGGGGACCCTCAGAGAACCAGCTCCAGGCGTCGGTGTTCCAGGCTCCTCTTGAGAAAAGAGTCTTTTGCCCGTGCCGACCTTGGACGGCTGTGTCTGAGCTGCGCCGTTGGGTCGTTCCGTCAGCTTTTGCGCCGCAGCCGCTTTCCTGGAGCTTGCTGGTTGGAAGAAACTGGGTATGGAGCTGGATGGGCTGGCTTGAGACTGTGACGCGCCATCTCCAGCTAAGTTCTGGCTGCTCTGAGGGGAGTCAACAAAATCCTCACACCCTGAGTCAATGTGCTCGTTGATTTTGCTTGCGTTGACGGGCTTAGAGCAGATTGGACAGCTGGGTCCCATAGCTATCGCCTGTTGTCCTTGAGTCTTTTGTAAATACTAGCGGCCTCCTTGGTGGCCTTGATTGAGCTCCGAGACGAGACTAGGAGCTTGGCCGTTCTCTGCTTTGAATAGCTTTTCTTTGCGGGTCTGGACTCTTCTTGAGATATTGGACGGTATCCCTCGAATCGACGCTTTTATTCCTGGAAAATCGATGAAACCGAGGCTTTTGATCGACCCTCAGCTTCTTGGCTAAGTTAACTAGTTAGTTAACTATTATTGCTGCAAAGTTGGTGACTTTTGTGACTTCAGATCTCCAATCGCTGGAACAAGAGCGTCTTCCATTGACCATTTTGTGACTGGTTCGAGATAACTAGCACGGAGTCGAGGCAGAGGCTTCTCTACCAAAGCGGCAATCAGAGGTTATTAAGGCGCGCTGGTCGTCGTCATCTCGTCGCTGTTGAGCTGCCAATGTCTTTGGTGAATTGAAGTTGCAAAGCTTGCTTTTATTTTATAGCAATAATAACGGAGTCGTTATAGCCCTCTGATTAACTAGTTACGGCGGACTGAATGGACCATCGAGTCAAAATTAATTTTCATTATCCCCCTATCCCGACTAATATAATAAAATAATATGTTCGTAAAATTTTACATTTACTTGACCTGGATTTACTTTTTTCTATAGTTAGCTACCTCTTTTTTATTCTACTTCTACTAGTTAATACTTTCACGGTCAGGACTAAGATTGGCTGCGTGTGAGATTGATCCTGTTTCTTAGCTTAACCATTCAGCAGCATGCTCCACTTCAGGTTTTCGTTCGATGACTGTTATCGACGGACAGCGACAGTGAGACAGATATGGCGTCAACCACATCCTCGAGGAGGGGGAAAGAATGTAGGAGGGGGTATATATATGAACATCCACTGACTCGAAAAATTCACGTATATCTCCACCATTTTCCTTTTCGGCTGTCTGCTTTGAATTAGCTGAATCCACAAATTCTGTCACCGAGTTTCAAGTTCATGGAACCTGAATTTAAGACTGATGAAGCCACTGATCTTCCAAGAGCTGTCGCGCTGACGGCCTGTCTCGAGGGTCCAGCCGCATTATCTTTAGCACGAATTCCTTATCGCCTTGACAAATTTCCTTGCTGGTTGTAAGATGGAATGGTCTTAGGGTCTCGGCAGGACTGTTTTGCATAACCCACGTAAGAATACCCAATCTTTGTTGATCCGCAATTTCTTCGTATGACTCTGGAAACGGACCAAAGCATCTATGGTGTTTCAGGAGGATTTTGACATCGTATTCATCATGACCTGGAGGGACATCTGGCTTGAAAATATGGAAGCCTTCACCGTATATGAGACTGATAACCTGTCGAGTCGAGGTTAATATTTCGATCTCAGCTCGTCGATATCAGGTAAACACTTGCCATTGCACCAAACGACCAAATGTCCGTTGCAGTACCCCATTTCATTTCAAGTTGTGCTTCAGGGCTCCTGAAAATAGGAGTACCGATAGGGTCACCACGTTGGGCATGAATAGAGTTCTCGTGAACAGTGCTTCCAAAATCTGCCAACTGAACATCGGTAAATCGAGATTCGCCTTGACCATAGTTCACTAATACGTTGCTGGGTTTAACATCTATAGCGCATTCCTTCATATTAATATAGTCTTAGCAGAGGGGAATAGAGGCAGACTCGTCCCACCAGTGTGTATAAATCCCTCATCATGCAAGACCGCAAGTGCTCCTAGCACCTTTTTCGCGACGAACTTTACCTCCGGAGCAGTAAGCCTTTGTTTGTCGGAGGCGTTGAGAACATCATCATCAAGATATTTTAATATGAGTGTAGGAGGAGTATCGGAGTCTTCAAGCGCTTCGATGAGTGGGCGAATAGATGGTGTTCGGTGTTGGAAGCCAAGCAGAACATCTCGTTCATTCTGCAATCGAAAATGATGGACGCTCTTTGCGATAACTCTCTGGTTATGCTCGTTTCTGCAGCTGTTAGTATGAGAATATGATAATGCTTTAACACAGTATATGCAGGGCGCTGAAATACGTCGCAAGCCAAACACAGTCCTGGAGCTGTTTTATAATAGTGTAAAGGCCAGCTCGGCTCTTCAAAGTCCGGCCAAGATATAAAGTGGGCGCCATATTCAAGATATCTCGATGTCACTGCCTTGTGTGAACACGCCAGGTCGCATCTAGTGAGAAGAAGACAGTATGGGTTGGGGGGTTTGTGGTGAGAAGTGTCAAACAAAAATAAATCCTGAGAGGCCCTAACTAGTTAACTAGTTATGTATTTGACCCTGGTTTGCCAGTTAATATATGCTCGACGGTGTGAAGAGACCCGGAGGTCAATATTTGTAGCTTTTTCTCAAGCTCACTATCACCGCGGTTCGAAAAACCATGCAGAAGAATATACCTCCAATGTTGATAAGTGCAATGGCCAATTGCTGCAGCAAATCTCCGAGCCGACAAGTTGGTGGATCCGAAACACCCTCAGAAGATGCATAGATGCATGGCCGCACAATTCGAGATAGTATTTGAGGAAGGGTATGGGAGCAGCAGCACAACAAGAGGATTGTTCAACGCTTGCAGCCACTGGATAGTCAGGGCAGGCCCAGTTTTCTTATCCTCCACAACAATGTCCACGCTCGGTTATATCATGGTGTCTTCAAGAGGGTTTGGCCTTCTCTTAGGGGGCAGAGGTGGGTGCGTACTCGCGAGCTAGCCGTGGTTGGAGAGACATCCTACTTGGTGGGCTCAAAAATCAGGATCTTAGGACAGAACCTACATGCCTGCAGATGAGCTGCTATGACGATGTATTGTTTTCCAGCCAAGAAGAATAAATATTATCTTTCATTAATTTAAAAGCTATATCACAAGGCGCAATATAAGCATATCAACTGCCGAAATAGCCGCGGTCTTGGCATGCTCCACGCCCTCAACGAGCCTCAACTTCGTCTTCTTCGACCGTCAACACGCAAGAGAGAGGACGCTGCCGACCTAATTGCATGCTCTGCTACCACTACGCGGTATTGGCCATTGTCCATGCTTGCTCGCTCCGCTCTTTTAAGAAGAATTACACCTCTTCACCGTCCGGTGGTGTGTTCGGGACTAAACATACCTTTGCCATATAAGGCTGCCCCGCCAAAGTATCAAGCCGCCATGTCTTCAATGGCCGCAAGCAACGAGCCTTTCAAGCCGGCTAGGAGGGTCGCCGGTCAGAGACAGGATGTTTGGTAGGCTATTCCCTTTGGACGTATTTAGCCTAGTAGTGCATGATATTTTGGGACTTACACTGCGTCAACAGGTCAATTGTCAATGAAGCCGCGGCTGCATCGCCGGTTCAGCCAATCGTGAACATGGGGCAAGGGTTCTTGTAAGTATAGTGTCTTATGTCGCCGAGTGAGTGGTGTAGGTGTACTTGTGCAGTTTCTTATTGATGTATTAGTGGTTATAACCCTCCCCAGTATGTGATCGATGCCGCGAAGGAGGCGGTGCAGACCGTCGAGTCTAACCAGTATGCGCCCACGAAGGTGGGATCATTCCTATTTGTTGATTATTGCATGACCGACAATACTAATGAGAAATCTAGGGCCTCCCTCGTCTCAAGAAGGCAATTGCCGATGCTTACTCCCCATTCTTTGGGAGGGAGCTCAACCCCAATACCGAGATTGTCGTTACTAGCGGTGCCAATGAAGGTATTCCTACCAATTGACCCGCTTGTATTTCAATCCATGCTGACCATTGTAATTAGGAATGCTGAGTGCTTTCATGGGCTTCATTGAACCCGGTGATGAAGTGATCATCTTTGAACCGTTTTTTGATCAGTACGTCCCTCCTGAGGGAGTCATACCGATACATTGAAGCTGATGTCTCTACTAGGTATATAAGCAACATTGAGATGCCAGGCGGTAAAATAACATACGTGCCACTCCATCCTCCAAAGGACGGTGCTCAGAAGACATCTTCTGCATCGAACTGGACTATTGATTTTGACGAGCTGGAAAAGACTATCAACGAAAAGACAAAGATGATTGTACGTTTTTACTGCCCACAATATAGCTACTTCTGCTAACAGCCATATAGGTACTCAATACTCCGTGAGTAATTAATTGCTCTGTTTCTGCAATATTTGGAAATTCTAACGATATCAGCCATAACCCTGTGGGCAAAGTGATGTCCCGCGAGGAACTCGAGAAAGTAGCCGATCTCTGTGTCAAGCACAATCTCATCATCCTCTCTGATGAAGTGTATGATCGACTCTTCTACGTCCCTTTCACCCGCATGGCAACACTCTCCCCCGAGGTGTCCAAGCGAACTCTCACTGTCGGCTCTGCAGGTAAAAACTTCTATGCCACTGGCTGGCGAGTTGGATACCTCATTGGCGAAGAGCACCTTATCAAGTATGTCTCTGCCGCACATACCAGAATCTGCTACAGTAGTGTTGCTCCTCTACAGCTGGCAACTGCCGTTGGATTCGAGAAGGCAGACGAGATGGGATTTTGGGATGAAAGCCGAAAGGAGATGCGTGGCAAAGTCGAGCGGTTCTGTGAGATATTTGACGAGCTTGGAATTCCCGTATGTATCTGCATTTGATACTCGAGTAGCCTCAAGCAAAGCTAACATACAATCACAGTACTCCGACCCAGAGGGTGGCTACTTCGTCCTGGCTAACATGGCCAGCGTCAAGATGCCAGAGGACTACCCGTTCCCTCCTCACGTTGCCTGCCGGCCGCGCGATTTCAAACTGTCCTGGTTCTTGATCAAGGAGGTTGGCGTCGCCGCCGTCCCGCCCACTGAGTTCTACACTGACGCCAACGCCCACATTGCCGAGGACTACCTCCGATTCGCTGTCTGCAAGCCCGACCAAGTTCTGGAAACGGCCAAGGAGCGGCTCCGCGGCCTCAAGAAGTATATCCAGTAGCTACAGCATACACAGTTCCTATTTTGCGCATGTAGGATATCACTAGAGCTCTCATAGCATTAGATTCACCGTACCATCGACTTCGTAGCACCAGCTCTCCTCTTTGCCTGCTCCCGTCACTCCGGCGCTCCTCGCCGTCCCTGCTCTTCACTGCAGCCGCGGCTAACTTAGTCGAGCTTGGCGCTTGAGCCAGCCGCGGAGCAAAAGCAGAACAAAAAGAACATCCGCCGCTGCGAAGCACAGAAGGGCAGCAAAAATCAATGAGAACCACGAACAAGCCCCAGCAACTCGCCAGCTTCAGTCTTCCAGCCTTTACCCTAAGGGGGCCTGAGACCAGCATTATCCGCGGTGACGCCCAAGTCGGCCGTCCTCGACAAGTCTGACACGGAAAACTCTTCCTGCCCTTAACTATCTCCCAACGCCACGCTCCAGCCTATCGCAGTGCAATAGCTATGGGTGATCAACAGAATATATCGCAGATACTGGCAGCTCTAGGTACATTGTTTCCCGGTCTATTTCATACCTTCTTTGGTCCTCCCCTTTCTTGCGCTTAATCTGAGCCGTCGTTTTGTATCATGCTTGCTAACCGGGTCCGAATTTTTCGCTTTTTCGTTAAGCTGCCGTTCGGCCTGCTGCTGGCGCGCAATATGCTTCCCCTACCGGAGCTACCCCATCAACTGCTCCTCCCCCCTCTACGAATGCTGGGGGATACTCGCTACCTCAGCCAGATAACACCGGCAGCTTGAACATCGGCGGCGCAACTTCTATCAATGCAGGTTCGGTAAGTATAGCAGATGCGATTGCTAAGGCGCGAGGAATCGCTGCGGAGAAGGGCATCACATATAAACCTACGCCAGGTGAGTCTTTGCCATATCCTCATATACTTGAAAGGATATAGCTAACAGCCATGTGCAGCACAGTCTCGAGACACCGGTCGATCGTCCCATCGGCGCTCGCGGTCACCGTCCAGGACACCTCCGCGTAATTCCACTGCTCGAGATGTGTTTAGAGATGGATACAACCCCTATCGAGACGAACGTCGAGGTGCAGATAGGCGCGGCGCTGGTGATCGTGGATATGGGCGAGAAAGGTCATCCTCCCCGAGACCTGGCGCATACTCGCCTCCTTCAAACAGACATTACAGAGCTGGTGGTGATAGGTCACCTCCTCCACGGAACCGAGGGTCGGGGTCAGACGAGAACAACGAGACTATTGAAATAGACAACAAGCACGTTGGATTGATAATTGGACGTCAGGGAGAAAACCTTCGACGGATCGAAAACGAAACAGGTGCTCGTGTTCAGTTCCTTGACAGCGCAGAACATAACAAGACCATTCGGCTCTGCAGATTATCTGGCCCCAAATCAATAAGAGACAAAGCCAAGGCGGAGATAGACCGTATCGTGAGCGAAAATAACCAGGCTCGAAACGACGGTCGACCGATTGGTCAAGATGGAAGGCCTATTGACGCGGACGGCTCTGAGACCACGAAGATTATGGTTCCTGATCGGACGGTTGGTCTTGTCATCGGACGCTCGGGTGAGACTGTTAGAGACCTTGCTGAGCGGAGTGGATGTCGCATCAATATTGCCCGTGATGGAGAGAGCATCAATGGCCTACGACCGGTTACCTTGACAGGATCCCAGCAAGCCATACAGCGCGCCAAAGAACTGATATTGGGCATTGTAGAAAGTGACACAAGAACAAGCGGGAATCAAGGGCAGCGGGAACCCAGAGGACAAGGCTCGGGCGGTGAGAATGGTGGCGGAGGTGAGAAACTGAACGATAAGATGTTTATCCCTAAGGAATACGTCGGCATGGTTATTGGTAAAGGTATGCATCGGTTTCCTACTGTTATATTACATTCATGCAAAGCTGACATATATCCATAGGAGGAGAAACAATAAGAGAACTACAAACCCTAAGTGGCTGTAAAATCAACATATTGCCACTTGTTGCGCGAGAGCCCGAGAGAGAAGTCACTTTCTATGGCGTCCAGACTGCAATCGATGCTGCAAAGAAAGCGGTACTTGCCAAGGTCGAAGCTGCGGTACGCAATACATTGTCCGCCTAAATCCAATGTTCAATTCAACTTCAACTAACAAAATACACTAGAAAAACCGCTCGCAAGGACCTAGACGTGATGATTCCTACAGCCAGCAATCCCAATACCAACAGCAGCAGCAGCCGTATTCTCAAGACTCCAACACCCAGCAGCAACCTCAACAGCAGCAGCAGGGCATGCAAGCTGGTGTAGGTGACGGAACAGACCCGTACGCCATGTATGGAGGCTATGAGAACTACATGGCTATGTGGTATGCTGCTTTGGCTCAGCAGCAACAGCAGCAACAGCAACAGCAACAACAATACCCACAGTACCAAGGTGGAGGAGCGCCGCCTCAATCCGGCTCAGACCAGCAAGGACCTCCCGGAGTATCTTAGCCTACTCTTAGCCTACTGTTTCTCTCAAAGGCAAGAAGAAGGCCCTATATTTATGCCATTTCAATTTATTTTTTACCCGTCACGCAATTGTTGATTGTTTTCTCCCTTGATGAAAAAGCGTGCTAAATGGTTGGTTCAACTAGTTATAGCTCTGAGCATGTTTTTGCCATCTATATGATGTGTACGCAGTACATGATATGACATTGCCATATACCTCTTCCTGTAATGCTACCTACTCTAATTACTACAATATGATTCTCTGTCTTCCTGATCTAGTATTGCCCCTCGCACTCGCACAGGTACAGATAAGCTTGAAGAGTACTAAGACTTCCTCTCTTTGAGCTTCTCATGCAATACAAACGCAGTAGCTGTGTGGCTATTTGGATGGATAAAAGCTAGATAAACAAAACTATTTTATTTTTTACTTTTTAGGGGAGTCCAGCACCCGCATACGTAACTACAAGCAATCAACTCAAAATAAAATGCAGTTAGAAAACAGAGGAAGTGAGAAAATGGAAAGATACTGGAAACAAATGAAAGGTAAAGAGAAGGAGGAGATAGGAAAAATCACAAACAAGCGAATAACAAAACTTAACAGGTAATGTATAGGAAACAGGATAAGGGTCCTCCACTAGCATCTGAGGATACCCTCACCTCTTGAAAAATCTCCCATCTCGGAGCCCATACGTATGTATTAAGTGGGCGGGAAAAATGGGTAGGGAATGTAAGCCTTAAAATTCCTTCAGGTGTTTCCAAGTGAGAAAAGCCTTCTTGGCCTAAGCAAGTGTAGTGCCTCCAAGATCAGTCATACCATGCTGTGAGACTTATTTTTTCCCGGTTGGAGTATTGGGGCGCGAGTTGATGATCTGTAAAGACTTATTAGTAAAATTCGGTTTTCCTTGACTAGTTAAAGTGTGAGTAGAATGTTTTTAACATACCTTTTCCACAAACAAGCTTCGCTTATCCTTCTTTTTGGCCTTCTTCTGGTTAATAATTGCTCTTTCTTCTTTAGTAAACACAGTTGCAGCCTTGTTGTTGTCCGCCATCAATGCTGGGAGCAAGAATGAATGAATTGGCGGATTAATGGACCTGGCCCCTTCTTCGACTAGCTCGCGGAGGCGGTCCGTTGAAGGGTGGGTGGTAGTATTACCAATCCCGTGCCAAGTCTCTTCTCGGATCACATTAGCCATGTAACCCACAGTGAATGCAATCCAGTGCTTCGCAGCTTCAGGATTGTCGACTCCACGAGGACGACGGAACTCCGTGGTTCCGCTGCTCGTCAGGTTCTTGAGGTTCCAGGATACATGCCTGTCCGGGCACAATTCTGTCACAATTATAGCGACGAACTTGCGACCTTTGAGATGGTCAAAAACGTGACTCCACCCTTTTTTGGAGACGCCTTCAACTTTTTGCACGCAGCCGGGGATAGTCTTCTCATTAGCCTGTGCCCAGAGGTTTTCCTTGCGATCTTCGTGCATGATCCGCATCGTCGGTTGCTCATAGTAGATGGCTCCCTTGACAATGTTGTTTACCTGGGAAAGTGTATATTTTGCGCCAGCAGGGGCAACATGAACATGCGTTGCGCAGCCTTTGGTAAGGTGCACGTCGCAATGTCCAAGCAAATTTGCAAAAAGGTAATTGATTGATACTACCCAATCATCATCATGTGTATAGAAGACGGGGGAAATCAATTCGCAAGGCCCTATATTTGGAACAATTTGTCAGTAATTAGTTGTATCTCTTGCTGATGATACGTTGCAAACTTACAGTAACCACCTCCAATGTGGTCAAGAGCTGCCTCATGGGCTATCGTCCACGTATCGTACACACTATTTTTGTCGATTCCAGTTGGGATACCCTGGTCAGATAATTCTGTAGCCATGGCCTGGCGAAAAATACGTCTCTGCTTGGGCTGGTTTGTGTCTTCGGGATTAAATCCAAGCGTCTGCAGTGTATCTATTATCGATTGAGACTTAGGCTTGAGGTAGAGCTCCATTTCAATGCCGAAGGAGAAGTGTTGGGGGTAGGCTGGCATATTGAATGGGAATTGATGAGGAGTCAGGGCTGGCAAAGGTGTGAAAAAAAAAAAAAAAAAGAAAACAATGGTACTCTGAGTTTGGGAATGTTGTTCGATGGGATATTCTCGAGAAGGATGATAGGGAGGGGAGATCTGTTGGTTAAGGCGAACCTTTCACAGGTTTATATATCCCATTTCCCGGTATTTCTTTTTCCTGATATTAATCACATGTTTTGACATTCAGCTCTGAGCGTAGGAGCATCTCAGGTAGCTAGCATGGTGCTATTCCATGTCTCATCTAGATAATAGGCTATAGATAGCAATAATGGACCACAGGGAGATGATGCCGTTTCACATCTGTGTATTTATGCAATGAATGGTCGTAAACCATTGGGTAGAGTAAGATATCTTAGACAATAGGATCCATCGAAGCGTCAACGTCCTGGCGTAGTCAATTGTTGTAGCGTCTACGTGCATGATTGAGCAGGGTATGGGAGGAAGAAGACATCGCTAGATACCAGTAAATATATGTTGGCTGTCTCCACTACCGACTGATGGTCATATAATTGGTAGGTATGAGGATATCAAAGGGTAAAACGGGAAGTGGGAGTTGACATTATCCCTCCTAACTCCAGCCTAAGCGCTGTGCCCATATCCTCGGAACCCGCTAGCCCCCAAGGCGACGGGCTGGATAGGTATTGTGAAATGTCATGCACAGAGGTAGTTTATTTAATGCTGTCAAGGTAGTTTATCAGATATTCCATTCAACCTGGGAGTGAGCCCATATTTACCAGCGTCAGACAGCGTGATGGGTAGTTAAAGGAGAGTTATGTCGTTCGAGCTGGCTCCCTATCTTGAACTTTCTAAGCGCCGGAGCCAAAGGCTGACTCTGTTCCAAGAGCAAGTTATGTATCATGACCAATCGGAAGCTATAAAATACAGCTAGTTTGTTGTTTGCTAAGTAGCCAATCATTATTGCTGTTTCATTGTTATTAATAGTTTTACACGTGACTCCAGCGTCTCGCCGCCCCGCTCGCTGTGACTCTTGTGGTTGGCTCGTTTGGGTACTTGTGAGTTAGTTAGCCGCCGCCAAGAGCTTGTAGTCCGCAGCAACAAGATATACAGTTGGGGCCTGTTTCCTCGTCCATGCCACTTTACCATTACTTGCTTCAGCGATTGTGATATATTACTTTTACACCACATCGACCTCGTCGACTTCTTGTTATTTGCACCGGACAAACATACGGTCGAAAGATCAAAGTTGTCCACACACCTTTCACCCCCTTCAGCCACCCAATATCCTTCATTACCAATTGATACTCCAATCAACCACTATGACAAACCAGAAAGACCTAGGATATGGATGGCTTGCGAAAGCGAAATTTGAGCAAGACAAGGTGCTAAAGGAAAAGTCCGATAGCTGGAAGGCCGCAAGATGGCAGGCATATTGGGAGGATGTCCGCAAAGGAACTGTGAAGCGCATGGTATACCTTGTCCTGATAACTAAATCCGGCCCAATTACATCACCAGAAAAGTTACAGGAGATTGCTGGTCTTACCTCACCACCGGAGGTTTATACAACTGTGAAGATGAAAGATTTCGGTCAAGAGCCACCAGCCGAGCCACGGGAAGAGGAGAAAGTCCAGTACTGCACTGTTGGAAACTTGCAAGCTGTAAAAGCCGCGACTTATGGTGTGCACCAGCTAGTGTGGTTTCGAGATGCCCCGCTGGGCGCATGGCTAGCGTACTCTTTGAAGGCGGATGACCGACAGTGGGAAGATTTTCGCGAAGCATGCCGCACAGGAGCCATTCCATACACTTATGGCACCTATTCCATTATCATATCCAACGCAGGTCCCTTCACATCCCCAGAAAAGTTACAGGAGATTCTTGGTCTTTCAGCACCACCAGAATTGAAGAAAGCAGCCCGAGCGGAACTCTCCGAGGACATGCGGCCTTGGCCAAAAGAGGGGGATTTAATGCAGTATTGCGATGTTGACCTTTGCTACCTGGACAAGGTAGAGGAAGTCTCCGAAGGAGAGGATATCCTCATTTGGGCCAATAGAAAAAAAAGGTGTGGTTGGCTTGCCCACTCTTTGAAATCGAAGCTTGGGGGTGAATATGTTGATGCTAGCAACGGCAAAGAAAAAGCTGGCGAAAGAAGGCTTCGCTGACAGATACTGATACGGATTAACTGCTTTTGGTCTTGCAATTTGTGTTACTCGTACTACCCTCTTCTCTATCTCCAAACCCATGATTTCAGAAAACCCGTTTAATTGTTCTTTGACATATGTAAAGCTTTCAAAAGCTTCTCTTGAACTGTCAAGATGTGTACTCAACTGAAGCTACCTACGCCTTGGTTTTGCCTTGGCCTGACTCTGCGTGTGCAAATCTGTATCCACGTGATCGAATTAGAGCAAATAAGGGTGGTTGTAAAGTCTCGCCTGTAAATTGGTTATATATGGATAGTTGAACAGAGTTCTAGGGATCAACGCCATTGACATCAGTAAAACATTCAAAATGAGGGCAGTTTATCCTAAATTTTTACGGAATGCTTCACGAGTTCCGTATGTCTCCCGCCCAAGGACAGGGCAAACGTCATCAAGTTCTCAAGCATGGATCGTAATTCCCGAATCTCTTAGTATAGACACTTTCGTCAGGAATTGATAGTCGATAGCTAACCGCTGAGGGAGTTCACCAAATGGATATCCTCGGTGTGGTTGTTTCATCCCTAACAGCTCAGGCCCAAATGCTTTGCTCAGAGCTGCCCATCTTGTTGAAGCAATCTCCACTTGTGAGGAATAGCCCTGTCCAGTCACTGCAGGGACTTCATTTCTTCAGGCATCTCGCACCCTGTCGTATCGTGTCCCAGTTAGCGCCCGTCGTCCTGCGTCTTCCTGTTTGTTGATGTTTCTATCAGCTCGTTTCTCTTGCCGCCGGGATTCCAACCAATCAGGTGCCTCAAGCTAGCTAACTTCTCGCCAAGTCAAACATCACGTGATAAACCTAAAAACCTTTTGTCTATTTTTGGGTTTCCAGCGAAAGTTTTCTTCGACTTCAAAGCATCAAAGTTGCTGCTCGCGCCGTCATGGAGACGAGTTTGTGGATTGACAGGCCATTCCGTGGAGTGCCATGGGAACTGGCGGCGGGCAGTGGGCTGTTGCGCGGCCGGACGAGGTGGACTTGGGCGCGAAGTGAATCATAGCTCCCGCTTGGCTTGCGATGACAGCTGGAAGATGGCATTGACTTTGTCCTAGGGAGCTTGCCATGCCATGAACAATAATAAATGCTATCAGGCCCAGGTATTGCTAAATATCTGGCTCTTCTATTTTTCCTCCCTTTCTATTCATATATTTCATGCGTGTCCACTTGATGTGAATTGCGTGACGGATCTATTCTTTTTTCTTATTGTTCCTATTGTTTATTTATTTCCTGCATATACAGTGAAGATACCCCCCCCCCCCCCCCCCCTCTTTATTTGTATCCTTTTACTACAGTTCATTGGAACTATTCATTAATACAGGCTTGTGTTGATTGACAATAGCCTTCTTTTTCTGAGTCTTTCCTTTCCAAACCGTTTCCTTTATTTTTCGGGTCCGCTTAAGCCCTAAGACACTTCATATTCTTTCTCCTTACGTCTTCCTCTCTTTTGCAACGAATTCTCTCTCTCTCTCTCTCTCTCTCTCTCTCTCTATCTTTTGACCCGGGAGGCAGATTTCAAACTTGTTGGCCTACGTACTTGAACCTGCGCTGGTCGCTTTACTACCTTCACACTGCAACCCTCACAGTCGATATCATGCAGTTCTCACGGTTTATTCCCCGAGCAGGGACTCCTTCCCTTCCTCCATATGGCGCTCATGATGCCCCGTCTTCAGCGGACAGAGCTCGTGGTGCTGCTCCTCCCGACGCTATAACGCCATACCTGGGACTTAGAGCTCGACTCTCACAAGTCTGGATCAATAAATGGACTATTCTCATACTACTTGTGCTCGTTAGACTACTCATTGCGGTTGGTTCACTGGATCGCAACATGGCCTCTGCCGAGCGGGAAGCACTGTCAGCGTGCACGAGTGTTGAATCTATGGGCAGCGCCATGGCTTCGATGCCTCATTACATGTCCATGGGTGTCAACGAACTCACTGCCTCTGGAGTGGAAAAGGCAGTTAACGGACTGATGTCGATGCTATCCCTAGTCGTCACGGGCGTGGAAGAGATTGTTCTCTTTGTCATTCATGTCCTAACCAGCACATATCTTTGCCTTATTACCCTTGTCGTCCGTGGCAGTTTACACGTTGCCTTGAAGATCATCGAGGATACCACTGAGTTTCTAAATAAGACTCTCCACGATATCGGATCCGGAATTACCAAAGGCGTCGATGGATTCCAAAAAGAAGTGAACGACTTTATCAAGGGAATCAACACGGTCACAAGCATTTTCGGAGACGACAACAAGATTCCTTCTCTAGACATTTCTGGCGAGGTTAACAAGCTTAACGACCTGAAGTTGCCATCGTCTATTAATGACGGACTAGACAAGATCAACTCCTCAATTCCCACCTTCGACGAGGTCCAAGAGCTGGCCGATACCGTCATTCGCAAACCTTTCCAACTTGTGAAGAAACTTATCAATGAAACTGTTGTCGACTACCATTTCGATCGTTCCCTTTTCCCGGTTCCCGAGAGGGAGGTTCTTGATTTTTGCACTAAAGATGATGGCATTAGCAACTTTTTTGACGGATTAAGAGTTGTCATCAGCACTGCGCAAAAAATATTCATTGGCGTTCTTGTTGTAGCTGCAATTGCAGCCTGTATCCCCATGGCTTATGGAGAGGTTCGCCGATATCGTCGCATGAAGGAACGTTCCCTTCTAGTACGGAAAGATGCTCACGATCCGATGGATGTCGTTTACATTATCTCTCGGCCTTACACCTCTGCTGCTGGGCTGAAGATATCCAGTTGGTTCCAATCTGGTCGCAAACAAGTTCTCGTCAGATGGATGGTTGCCTACGTAACTTCTCCTACCGCTCTTTTCCTCCTCTCTCTTGGAATAGCTGGTCTCTTTGCCTGTCTTTGCCAATATATCCTCCTCCAAGCCGTCAAGAAGGAAGTTCCTGCTCTTACGGGCCAAGTAAGCCAGTTTGCAGACAAAGTGGTTCACTCTCTCAACAATGCTTCCAAACAATGGGCAATCGGCACTAACGGAGTTATCGACCACACAAACAATGACATCAATCAAAAGGTCCTGGGATGGGTCAACCAGACCACTGGCCCTGTAAACGACACTTTGAATGCCTTTGTTGAGAAGACGAGCGAAGTACTTGATAAGGCCTTTGGCGGCACTATCCTCCATGACCCAATCCAAGATGTTCTCCACTGCCTTATCGGGCTCAAGATCGAAGGTATCCAAAAGGCTCTTACATGGGTCTCTGACCATGCCCATGTCGACTTCCCTCATGTCCGTGAGGACATGTTCTCTCTGGGTGCTATCCAAAGCATTTCCAAGGATAACGCTACGAACCCGGATAGTTTCCTTGCCAATCCAGGAGACAAGACAGCGGACAAAATCAGCTCCGTCGTCATCCGTGTAACTGAGGCAGTTGAATCGGGAATCAAAACAGAAGCGCTCATATCCACTGCCCTCATCTCCCTTTGGTTCTTGCTCTTGTTGATTGCCTTCATCCGGGTTCTTACCCTTGCCTGGCGCCGAGATAGAGTACGTGGTGACGGCGGAATTGACGCCGCCTATCATCCTCCTGCTGTTGGTACTCGTGCCGTTCCAAACATTGAACTGAATAACTTCCACGATGTTCCGCTAAATAGTCCTGCGATCGGAACTGGTATGGCCCTCGGCGCAGCTCCCAAGTACAGCGCTACACCTAACCCCCCTGGATCTCTATATCCAACAGCCCCCAGCAATGAAGATGATTACCAGGCTCAAAAGCTTGGGTATGCGGGGCAGAGAGACTATGAGATGGCTTTACAAAAAGACATGAGAACGAGCAGCCACGGTCAAGTCGAGTATGGGACAGATGTGAAGCATGGTTAAACATAAACTGCATGCATAGCTAGCTATTTCCTTTGTGAATTTTTCTTTTTTATCGGAGCATTGAGCATTGTGATATGATTTCGTCTGGAGTTAGGTGCAAGTGGGTGGACGTCTATATGTCGATTAAATAGCTAGACCTAGAGCCTTCGAAGGCAGAGAAAGGACACGGCAGAATATACCCATAACTGCTTTAGTAAAATGATATTTACGTCATTCATTCTTTCAATCTAAATTTGCAAAATATATACATATACCTTTAAATAGACACAAAGAACCCATCACCCTTATCTTCCACTCTCCCTTTTTCAACAAGAGGGTCACAACAAGATATCCTAATCCTCTCCGGAGTTGCGGGACTATCCAAGCGCAATACTTCTTCTGAATTCCACTCCTTTCGAGCAGCCTTCAGCGCATCTCGAATAGCAAAGAAAACGGCACTTCCCATGAACAGAGGCGGCTCACCAACTCCCCGTGATCGTTGAATTGTTCGCAGGTCTTTCCACTCCACATCTTTCAGAAGGCTGACGTTGAATACCTGAGGTATATCCCTGAATCCTGGAATCTTATACGTCCCGGGTCCTCGAGTGAAAATTTGTCCAGACGCACGATGCCAGAGGCTTTCCTCAGTCGTGAATAGACCCTGCCCCTGAATAAATGCACCTTCTATCTGGCCATAGTCAATTGAGGGATTGATACTTTGGCCGACATCCATTTTAATGTCAGCACGTAAGGGAGTCCAATCTCCCGTCAACGTATCTATTTCAACTTCTGCAGCAGTAACACCCTGCGTGAAGTAATAGAACATCTTTCCTGTGTTCTCACCCCATTTATACCCAATCTCAGGAGTCTTGTAAAAGCCCTGCGCCGAAAGGTTCACACGGTCAAAGTATGCTGCCGTTGCCAGCTCCTTCATAGTAGCGTTGGGGTTCGCTTCTCGATATGGACGTAGACGTTGATTGAGTTGCTCACATGCATTGAAAATTGCATAGCCGTTGAGATCGGAGCTTGCTGAAGCAGCAGTGGGAGATGTGTTAGCCACAGTGTTAGTGGCTGTTTCGGAGATAAAGACACTAGATTGAGGGACCTTGAGGGCCTCGGCAGCAATCATGACCATCTTAGTATGCAGTCCCTGACCCATTTCAGTACCACCATGAGCCAAAAGGATGCTACCGTCGCGGTATATATGTACCAATGCACCGGCTTGGTTCAGGAACAGGGCCGTGAACGATAAACCAAATTTGGTAGGTATTATGGCAATTCCCCTCTTTGACCATTTGTGAGTTCTATTATACTCCTCCACAGCCTTTTGACGAGCATAGTAGTTTGATTCCTCAAGGACCTGCTTGTACATCAGTGGTACATGCCAATCAGTCAGTGCCTGATTGAAATGAGTTTCCTCGTGGTCCTTGTACATATTGATCTCCCTCAGCTTTTCTACGGGTATCTTCAGATGGTCTGCAATCTCCGAGACAAAGCTTTCAGCAAAGAACATACCCTGAGGCCCTCCAAAGCCTCTGAACGCGGTGTTTGAAACGGTGTTTGTACGACAAAGGTATCCACGGACGTGAACATTGGGTATTTTATAAACTCCATCAATATGGGAAAGGGCTCGTTGAACAACACCAAGTGAAAGGTCCTGTGAATGGCCACCGTTGGCGTAGACGTCCGCATCAAGTGCCTGGAGTTTACCATCCTTGTTCACACCAACTTTCCAGTAGCACAGGAATGGATGGCGTTGCCCGGTGGTAGCAATATCTTCGTCGCGGTTAAGCATGCAGCGGACAGGTTTCTTAGTCTTCTTCGCAGCAAGAGCACAGATACTAGCAATCTGCACGGATCTGGATTCCTTTCCACCAAAACCTCCACCTAGTCGTTTAACCCGACAAACAACTTTATTTTCGGCAACTCCGGTGACCTTGGCAACAAATGCTTGACTGTAAAATTAATGGTTAGAGAATTATAGAGAATCATTAGTTAAATATTGAAGGTGCTAATTGACTTACACTTCAGCGGGGTTTTGTGTGCTACTGAACACCTCAATCTCATCATCTTCTGGCTTCGGTACAACCACACATGCATGGGTTTCAAGATAGAAATGCTCCTGGCCTCCAATTCTAGTGGTGCCGCAGTAGATGTGGTCTGATGAAGCAAAGGCTGCTTCGACATCTCCTTTCTTAATAGCTGGCGTAATATGCTTGAAAAATGAGTTGTGTTCAATGGCCTGTTCAATAGTTAGGATGGCAGGAAGAACTTCGTATTCAACTTTCACCGCTCTAGATCCAGCCTCAGCCAATCTAGCAGACGTAGCAACGATCATGCCAAGGGGCTGGCCGTCAGTGATGACTTCATTGACTGCAAAATATACTTCATCGGAGACTGGCGCCCCCCACCAATTTGACTCTGGGTTGAGGAGATCCTTGGAGCTCACGTAGTCCACCACACCAGGGATATCTAATGCAGGTGTGAAGTCAATGCTTAAGATCTTAGCTCGAGCTTTGGTTGAAAGAACAAGACATCCAAATAATTCGTTCTTCTGTACCGGGATATCATCAGTATACTGAGCTTCTCCGGTGGTCTGCAGCAGTGCAGAAACAGTTGGCGTTGCTTTTCCAACAATCTTCTGGGTATAAGCGGCCGTTGCTTCGTGATCTTTAATACCGGAAGATAATCCACGTTCAATCTCTGGGACAGCATTTTCTTCACAATGAACCTGGACACCTTGGATAGATGAAAGAACGTCATGGTAGAACCTGTAAAAGAAACCAAAGGCTAAAGTTTTTCGATAAGTAGGCATGCCTCCTGGCACTGATGATGGAAGATCAAAATCTTGACCGAGAGCATCCATTACACCTTCAACTGTCGCAGGGTCTGTCCAATTTTTTCCAACGATATACTCTTCTGCTTTCTTTGCAGGTATGGTTGTTGGTGCCATACCTCCATATACCAAATTTGCACTCATAACGACGTTCGAATCAGAAAGCGATACACGCAAGGCAGCGTTGACAATAGCAATATCGTCATCTTTCCTCTTTGCCTGCTTGTACGCTCGTAGATACTCACCATTCTCCTGGGAAATAGGGATACGTAGCTTTGCAACCACAGCGTTGGCAGGGAGTGCCGTCGTTCGGTAACCTTTGAAAAACTGGTCCATCGGTATCTGAACCTCCTCCTTCAGTGACTTGGCAAAGAGTATCGTGCCTGTTGCGACAAATACTGGGTTGAGGTCAGAAATCGGAGATGCTGTGGCGATGTTACCAGCTGGCGATGCCACATTGCGAATCTGTCGTCCAGCAAAGTACCGTATCTGCTTCTTGATAGCAATGAATGGCTGTGCTTTAGTAGGCCCATACCGCTGAAGAGCCTCGTCACAGATCTCTTCTAGATCTGTGAGTGAAACATTGGCCCCCAGGTCAAGGTAGTCGTCAGTGAAGGTATACTGTTTCAACTCTGGAATGTCGCCAACATATACTGAGTGTGTGTATTGCCTGGCTTTGAACTTGATTTCAATTTGTGTCTCGGAACTCCCCCCTATCACTTTTGCCTCTGGATACGCATCCTTAATCTCCAGGAGCTGGTGCAAGGTTACGGGTCTATACCATCGTTTCCTTTTATTCCCGAAACTTAGTGGTTTCAGCTCATGTCTGTGTAGCTGGGGCGGGAAGATGAGTTCCGTTTCTGGATTGTAGGGGATGAACTCTGGAGTATTGAATGACTGTGGAATAGCCTTTGGAGTTATCCCGTCGGAATCGCCATTCTTTGCACCACCATTGCAGCTTCCACCGTTCTCCTTACAGCACCCCGAGCCTCCGTTTGCTCGTGCTTTGGCACATGATGGGGTGGAGAAGGACTGCGCGGAGTCGAGAATTGACCGGTATCCAGTACATCGGCAAAGATTGCCATCGAATGCTTCTTCAATCGCAAGCTCTGAAGGGGTAGGGTCGTTTCTTAGTAAGGCATATAAGCTCTGGAGATAAACGTTAGCTTCTCAAGCTTTTGCCATATATAGTCTTAGCCTTGCGCCCACCATGACTATTCCTGGAGTGCAGAAGCCACATTGACTCCCATTTCCAACTGCTATCCGTTGCTGGACAGGATGAGGATTTTTCGAATTCCCTATCCCTTCCACGGTGATAACATGTTTTCCATCGACACTAACCAACGGTGCCAAACATGCGTTGACTGAAGCATGGTATATCTTCTTGGTAGTAGGATTGCGGTACGAAACAACCTAATTAACGTTGGCAGGTAATTAGCTCTGCTCTTCTTGATGGATAGGTGGCATGACATACCACAGTACAGGCACCACAACCGCCCTCTGCACACCCCAGCTTTGTGCCAGTAAGTCCAATCCCTCGAAGGTATTCTAACAGGGTTGCTTCTGGGTCTACCGAGTCTAGAGTAACCTTCGTACCGTTTAAGTAAAATCGGAGTGTATCATCGTACTTCTCCGTCACCGCAGCTAAGGAAGCTTTCGATGCGCGCGGCTGTGGCTCCTCTACAATAGCAGGAGCCATGACGAAATGTAGGAATAAGTAACCAAAGGAACGTGATAGGGTAATGATAAATAAGAATATGATAAAACTCCTTTCTTCAGGGCTGCCCTGGCAGCAAAGAAAGAGAGATGGCTGCTTGTGATGGAACCATGGAGCAGCGGCGTTCCTCGTCCCTAAGTATCTCTTTTTCTTCCTCCGCTTCGCGCGGTTATCTTAAGCTTATCTGTCGTCTCTCCTCGGCGTCTAAGCGCTGCGGGGGTTGGGCGTGCGGGGAAACGCGGTCATCGCCACTCGCCGGTATCCGTATTACCAATCCTCATGGTCACGTGATGACTACTATACCGGCGTTTAGTTGATCCATATTCCGATGGCCAGCAGATGATTGGTTCGTATATTTGACTTAGTCAGCGCCGGTACCGCGGTGGTGGGTTGAGTCATTTCTAGATAAGGCAAAAAAAAATAAGTAGAACTTCAACCTCAACTTCGATTTCAACCTGCACAGCTTACCCAGTGAGAGAATAGGAGGCTCGGGCAGCAGGTAGATGAGCTGAAGGGCGTTTACAATGGGAATTGAGAGCGGTGCTTTGCAAGAGCGCCTTGAGAGATGGGCTCAGAGACTGAAGAACCTCACCATCTCACCGCTCACGCGAGACTATCCCGAATCCACGTCGGCGGGGTCAACCAAGCGAGCAATTGAAGCATTTGAGTCGCTGAAGCTCTCGCCAGATGAACAAGCAGCTGTGAAGAAGCTGTGTAAATCTAAGGAATCGACATTCCTCGTCTTTCTCACTGCTCTTGTCGTCATAGTTAGCAGGTTGACCGGGGATGAGGATATCGCTCTGGGAACAAGCTCCGAAAACGATGGCCGGCCGTTCGTATTACGGATACCTATCAACCACAACGAAACGTTCTCCCAATTGCTCGACAGGGTTACCAAGATATACGATGAGAGTACCTCAGACATAGTTCCACTTAGAAGTCTGCGAGCTCATATCCAAAACACCTCCAAGCTCGAGCAGGAGCCAGTACTCTTCCGCTTCGCTGCGTACGATGCACCTGCTGCATCCCAGGATTACCCAGCAAATACCTTTGAAACAACCGATCTGCTCCTAAATATTGCATCGTCTGACTATGAAGTCGGTGGCTACTACAATCAGCGTCTCTTTTCCAGTGTCAGGATAGCTACGATATTAGCACAGATCGTTCGTCTTGTCTACAATGCGTCAATTAACCCTGAAGAAACCGTTGGAAGGATCGAATTCCTCACTGAGTCGCAGAAGGCGCTGCTGCCAGACCCAACAATTGATCTGCACTGGTCTGACTTCCGTGGAGCAATCCACGATATATTTTCCCGCAATGCGGAGGCGCATCCAGAGAAGCTCTGTGTAATCGAAACCAAGTCTCGGTATAACCCACACAGACAGTTCACATATCGACAGATCCATGAAGCTTCGAACATTCTTGGACACCATCTTGTTCAGTCTGGGGTGGAAAGAGGCGACGTTGTCATGGTGTATGCCCATAGAGGCGTTGACCTTGTCATTGCTGTCATGGGTATTCTGAAGGCTGGTGGAACTTTCTCTGTCATTGACCCAGCGTACCCTCCCGAGAGACAAATTATCTACCTTGACGTTGCACGACCTCGAGCTTTGATAAACATTGAAAAGGCCACTCTAGACTCCGGTGAGCTGGCCAACTCTGTTCGCGCCTTTATTGACCAAAACCTGGAGCTTAAGACAGAAGTTCCAGCTCTTGTCCTAAACGATGATGGAACTCTTGAAGGAGGGTTGATCAAAGGCGTTCCCGTTTTGGAAAAGCAGATCCCGCTCAAGTCAACACCAGTGGGCGTAGTTGTTGGACCAGATTCTGCACCTACCCTTTCCTTTACTTCTGGATCAGAGGGCCGTCCAAAGGGTGTCAAGGGGAGACACTTCTCTCTTGCTTATTACTTCCCATGGATGGCGAAGACCTTCAAGCTCACCCCTGACGACCGTTTTACCCTTCTCAGCGGTATTGCACACGATCCGGTGCAGCGTGATATCTTCACACCTTTGTTTCTCGGCGCTCAACTGCTGGTTCCTTCAAGAGAAGATATCCAAAACGAGCGTTTAGCTGAATGGATGCGTGAATACAAGGCGACTGTCACCCACTTGACTCCTGCTATGGGTCAGATCCTTGTTGGTGGAGCTACTGCTCAATTTCCATCGCTGCATCATGCATTCTTTGTTGGAGACATCTTGATTAAGCGCGATTGTCGATCTCTTCAGAGTCTGGCACCAAATGTCAACATTGTGAACATGTACGGCACCACTGAGACTCAACGGGCTGTCAGCTACTTCGAAATCCCTTCCTCGGCAGAGCAGGTGGGATATCTGGATACCGTGAAAGATGTCATTCCTGCTGGAAAAGGGATGGTAGACGTTCAATTGCTTGTCGTTAATCGGTTTGACCGAACCAAGCTTTGTGCCATTGGTGAAGTTGGAGAGATTTACGTGCGTGCTGGAGGCCTTGCCGAGGGCTACCTGGGTTCTCCCGAATTGAATGAGAAGAAATTCATTCCAAACTGGTTCGTCGATCCTCAGACCTGGAAGGATAAGGAAAAGGAACAAGCATCTTCCTCTACCGAGCCATGGAGAGAATTTTATGCTGGGCCACGGGATCGTATGTACCGCAGTGGTGATCTGGGCAGGTACACTCCTACCGGCGACGTTGAATGCTCAGGAAGAGCTGACGACCAGGTGAAAATTCGAGGCTTTAGAATCGAGCTTGGAGAAATTGACACACATCTATCTCGCCATCCCCTTGTTCGAGAAAATGTTACACTGGTCAGACGTGATAAATTCGAGGAACCAACACTTGTCAGTTACATTGTTCCTCAGATGGAAAAATGGTCTTCATGGTTAGAACACAAAGGGTTAAAAGACAATACATCGGCCGAAGGAATGGTTGGAATGCTGACTCGGTTCCGGCCTCTTCGTGACGATGCGAGGGAATACCTTCGTGGGAAGCTTGCATCATATGCAGTTCCAACCGTCATCATCCCACTACGAAGGATGCCCCTAAACCCAAATGGTAAAATAGACAAGCCTGCTCTTCCATTCCCTGACACAGCTGAACTCAGCGCTGCTGCTCCTCGCCGCCGATCCTCGGTTTTGCAGGAGCTCTCTGAGACCGAGCAAGAGGTAGCAAAGATCTGGGCTAAACTTCTTCCAAATACCACTGCGAGAATGATCGGGCCAAATGATTCCTTCTTTGACCTCGGTGGACACAGTATTCTTGCACAGCAGATGTTCTTTGAACTCAGGAAAAAATGGAGAAGTGTCGATATCAGCATGAGTGCTATCTTCCGAAACCCTACACTCAGGGGTTTCTGTAATGAGATTTCGCGTATCCAAGATAGCCACTCCTTGACTGGTGACAGTCAGAACCAGAGTACAGAGGGAGCGCAAGTAGAGAAGACGGTTAATAATGAGTACTCAAGAGATGCGAAGGAATTGGTTTCTAAACTCCCTGCTAAGTTTGCCGTGTCAGCTGAGGCTGCTTTGGAGGAAGGTTCAACGGTATTCCTAACTGGGGCAACCGGTTTCCTTGGAGCGTATATCCTTCGCGATCTTCTCTCTAGGTCCAACCCATCTCTCAAAGTTGTTTGTCTCGTTCGTGCCAAATCATCTCAACTGGCCCTTGAACGAATCCAGTCAACCTGCAAGGCATATGGATTTTGGTCAGACTCCTGGGTTAATCAACTAGAGTGCGTTCGGGGAAATTTAGGTGATGAGAACCTAGGCCTTTCCGCGGATCATTTCAACGACCTTGCAAACCGTGTGGATGTGGTCATCCATAACGGCGCACTTGTCCATTGGGTCTACCCTTATTCCAACTTGAGAGGCCCCAATGTCCTGGGTACTATTGACACGCTACGCCTGTGTGCATCTGGTAAAGCAAAACAATATGCTTTCATCAGCTCTACTAGTGTGCTAGATACCGACCACTATGTGCAAGAATCGGAAAGGATCATTGCCGAAGGTGGACTGGGTATCAATGAATCCGACGACCTCGCTGGAAGCACAGAAAGTCTTGGCACTGGATACGGACAGAGCAAATGGGCTGGAGAATTCCTTGTGAGGGAGGCAGGTAGGAGAGGTTTACGAGGAGCAATCGTTCGTCCTGGTTATGTAACCGGAGACTCCACGACGGGAAGTAAGTTCTATATCTGACGATTCCTTGTATTAGCCTACGTACTGATGGATTGGCATTTTAAATAGATACGAATACCGACGATTTCTTAATTCGGATGATCAAGGGATGTATTCAGCTTTCGTCACGGCCGAACATTCACAATACCATTAACATGGTGCCTGTGGACCACGTAGCACGGGTTGTTGTTGCGTCGGCCTTCCACCCTCCAAAACCGGAGCTCTCCGTTGCACATGTAACCAGCCATCCTCGCCTCCGATTCAACCAATTCCTCGGCACATTGCAAACATACGGCTACGACGTCCCACAGGTCGATTATGTGCCATGGTCTAGTTCGCTAGAGCAATATGTGAACGATGCCCAAAATTCTGTTTCTCAGCATGCATTGTAAGGACCGCCAACTATTATTCTGAAAAGAGAATGAAGTTCGACTAACCGAAAGTTTCTTTAGAATGCCACTCTATCATTTTGTCACTGCAGATCTACCTTCAAATACAAGGGCGCCCGAGCTTGATGACACCAATGCCTCGATATCACTCAAATCAGACGCTGAATGGTCCGGTGCTGATGTATCCGCAGGCAGTGGTGTAACCGAGGAACTAATGGGTCTCTATCTTGCCTACCTTGTCGCTATTGGATTCCTTTCACCCCCAACTGCTGCTGGTGTTAAGGCTCTCCCAACCGTCAATCTTTCTGACGCACAAAAGGCTGCTCTTGCTGGCGTGGGTGGCCGTGGAGGTGCTTCTTGAGCTCTTAAGCTACTAATACTTGCATCCTCGGCTTCGTAACTATTAAATCTTGGTAAAACAAAGCCCTTTTTGCATATGGTTTTGATATAGAGGCCACGGTTCAGATTTTGATATCTTTCTACATACAAAAGCGCCTTTCGGATCCCCATATTCTTGATTATAATTCTTGGTACCCAAAATAACTAAAATAGCTGCTGAAGGAAATAAGTAAAAAAAGCATCTAATATATAACCGTCGCACAGAATCACTTCTCTATTTTCTTAATCTCCTTAACTTTGTTGAATATCAAATCCACTGCCCAGTCTAACAAGCGAGACATGGAACCCTCCCCTTTATCGGGAGCAACAACGATCCCTAGGTCCTCTCTGACAAAAGCTCCATCTCCGACGAGTTCCTTCATCATATCAAAGTCCATATTTTCATCTGAGGTAGACTCTGGTAGCAAGAGCCACGAACAATTTGAGACATATCGTGGCCAAACGATATCATCAACATAGCCTGGGGGATCCGTCCAGAAGTTAACGGGGGCATCATCCTTTCCGTTGCTATCTTCAGCTTCTTCGTCTTCTGGCTTATCCTGCGAGTTATCTTCCTCTCTGAGCACAGGAGTTGGTGCAGGTCCGATGGTAACGTATCCTGTTCTTCCTTCCCGGCGTTGTTTGAGCAGGGGATATGTCACCGGCAAGA
Source organism: Trichophyton benhamiae CBS 112371 (assembly GCF_000151125.1). Taxonomy (NCBI): domain Eukaryota; kingdom Fungi; phylum Ascomycota; class Eurotiomycetes; order Onygenales; family Arthrodermataceae; genus Trichophyton; species Trichophyton benhamiae. Next base: position 79,109 of record NW_003315088.1, on the reverse strand, counting down.
AGATAGGGAGGTCAATCTGATCATGGACGGGCCGTAATGGGTGCGCAGGGTCATTCGGGGGAGCATATAACAGGAAACCATCCACAAACACAACAGTTAAGTTGGGGTCATGTTCCCCGAGTCCCTGACGCTGTAGTTGTTGAATTATGCGCTCTTGTAAGGCATGTATAGTGGCTTCATGAACCCCAGAGTCCGTAGCATCATTCAAGTCCTCCTTGCTTTTCAACTTGGGAGGAAATTCGCCCGTTTCACGAATGTGAGACAGACAGGAAACGAATTGCTTTATATCAAAAGCTTCTACTGTATCCCAGTCCTGCACCAATTTGCCCGAGGACGTAGTTGTTATTGGGATCCTGAATAGCTCTGGTTAAAAACGCACTACTAGACTTATTAAATAATTTGCTTACCTGTCGTCGGCCTTGTAGAAATCATCTTCGTGAACAAGAAGGGTCTTAATATTGATATTTGATCCTTGCGTTGGCGTAAACACAGATCGCAAAAGCCGTGCAAGCGTTGTCTTGCCGCTTGAGGATGGGCCGGAGATCCCCACAACGAGAATCTTTCCGGTCATTGTTTGTATGTTCCAAGAGTTATATCTCGAGTGTTTCTTCAGGTCCCTTGCCTCTCTGTTTTGGATATTGAAGACTTGGCTGGACTTGATAGTGAGCCCCTCACTGAATTAACAAGTTAACTAGTTAGTTAATAGAGTTAACCGGTAAGCCGGTTGTTCATGACTACCTGAGTACCCCCTTGGAGCAACCGGTTAGTTAGCTGGATGCCTCAGTTAACTAGTTAATATCTAGCAATTCTATAGTTCCTTAGACTTCCCATATAGATTACTCTTTGGCGCGGAACAGAATTCCCTTCGGCTTGTTGAAAATTTATGCCACATAGTTAAACCCACCTGCTCTCCCCCCTTATCTAGAAGCTCTTCCTTTAACATAGCTATAATAATAAATCTCCTCTCTTAGCTATCTTCTCTATAGCACTTCTCCCTAGGCCCCTCTCGCTAGAGGCTTATCTTACTACTACATGATACTAAGAAGTAAAAGAGGAGCAGCCTTAAAGAGTAGAGAGTAGCTACAAGAGAGAAGCCGGGCGAGTATATCCTTAACGAAAAGGCACTCAGGCGGAGTAAAGTATTAGTCTATAAAAGAAGATGATATCTAGAGTACCTTGATTATAATGAGCCATGTGGAATTATCTCTTACAACTCGAAAATGAACTTTGACCAGATCGTTCACTCATTCCGTCGGAAATCGTCCTACATCACAAAATGCGCAACTAACTAGCCAGGCTGCCTCATGTGCTGGGGCTGCTAGGACTAGAAGAGACGCTAGAAGGCCCTCGTCGCTGTTTGCGGGGTGTCCGGCTTCTAGGGGATATAAAAACTATGCCATTTTCGTTGACAACCTCTTCAGCGTGTGATTCCTTGCGTCGTTTCGGTGATTTTCTTCCCTGAGAGGCTGCAGGCGAGTCGAATTCAAGGAAATTAGCCAATCTCCGTTTGTCGTCAGCAGTCAGAGAGTCAGAAACTATATCTGAGGCGACAAGTTCTGGCTGATGGTCTTGTGCAGGCTTGGTGGGATCAACGTAGTCGTCGGGGATAGGGAGCGTGTGTCTATCAAACAATCCAAAGGGCTTGCTCAGGATAGCAGCGCTAGGGGATGCAAAATTGTCAGGAAGGGGGAGAAAGCCTTCACTCTGGATGATGGAGCTCATTGTCCCATCATTCAGCATGTCTTTCTCTGCATGTTGCATCTCTACGCTTGTCATGGCTTTTCTGCGCCTCAGCATTTTGTCTTCCAACGTATCCTTCAGCACCAAAGTTTCCACGTACACCGGCCGAGTCTGGGATATCCGATGGGCTCGCTTGATGGCTTGGCTCTCGATATTGGGGTCCCATATGGGGTTGACAATGAAGACCCTTGAAGCAATCGCTATGTGAAGACCATGAGAGGCTTGTCGAAGGTCCATAAGGAGGACCCGGACTGATTCGCCCTCATTAAATGTGGACAAATACTCCGACTTTTGGCTGGCCTTCAGAGTATGTGCATAAATGCGAAAATCAGTGCCCACCAACTCAAGGCCCTCGGCGATCCAAAACGCGGTATTTTCGCTCTCGTAGAAGATTATAATTTTCTCTGTGTCTTGAAACTGGAGCACTTTTTCTAGAAGGTAACTCAGCTTAGCCGACACGGTCCCGATGACCTTTGTTTTCTTTAAACTGGAGTCAGACGGCAGACTCTTTTTCACTGAGCTCTTTGTGTCGCTAATCTTCTCAGGCTTCGGTCGATGGGTGGTATTTATCACTTCCTCTGGCTTTTTTTTAGGGGAGGCTTTTTCAACTTGCGTAGGTTTTTGGTATCTCTGCCGTCTAGCTCTGATGCCGGCTCCAGCGAGTCCTTCTCCCGGATCCAAGGAACAGAGCTTCGAGACAACAAATTTCTGTGCCTCTCTGGCAAGGGAGAGGCCAAGAAGCATTGGTTCCTGATGCCCCGTTCTCTCACCTATTTCCCAAAAACCCTGGGCACACTCAGGGAAACCATCCACCAAGATTCCAACTTCTTCCTTTTCACATAGAACATTCCGAGTGGAGAAGCCCAAGATTTTCTCTCCAATGGATATCGCTTGATGCAACAAATTCAATTCCTCACCTGCCATCCGATCTATATTCTTCTGCAGATAGTCTTTACCTACTCGAAGAGTAACATTTTGGATCTCTTCGGTCTCGGCTCCAGGCCACCAAAATCCCGCTAGCCTCAGGTTGTTCATCAACTGGCTGAGATGCTTTCTGTTTTTGGGATGGAACAGGTAGTCATCGCCGGTCCTCTCAGAGGTTATTGCGTTAATCACGATCCGCAGGATGAACAAATTCAACGAGGCTTTGTCGTAACAAGTTGGTTCAAGATAAACAACTTCATTGTGAAGGCTTGGTAAGGGCAATTCCCGATGTAAGTCTTCTGAGCGATGGCGTACGACAAGTGACTGGAGGGTGGCTCGAAGAGACGGGGACATCGCTCGCCTTCCGTCGGGACCAATTGGGGTCATGTAAGTCGTCCAGCTAGCTGGATCTGCTGCTCGAGAATTCGCCCAGGGCTTGAGATTGAGAAAATCGATAACCATCGATCGCAGGCTGTCCAATCGCTTCACTTCGTCATTCAGTATGTTTCCGGCATGCCTACGAGCTTCCAATATTCCTCCAATTTTCTCCTCCTCCGATGTCGAATTAAGGCTTTGCTCGGCAGCAAGGGTGATTTCAACACCATAGAGTCCTTTCGATGGTGTCCCTGAAACAATCCATCGACGTTCAACTTGTAGTTTGTCTAGCATATAGACTGAATTAGTTTTTCCTCCACTACTAGCAAAGTTATGGCCTTCATCGACAATAATTCGGAGCCAACGAAGATATCTCAGCGGTGAGAAATATGTGGGACCTGACCCTGTATAAACACCAGATTCCTTCTTGAATCGGGGCTGTGAAAATAACACGATGTCATACTTTAAAAGATCAGATGCTGGTGGGGTTTTAGCGCTGCTGTCTCTGAGCACCAGGACATTTAAGCCTTCAGTATGTATAGCTATTTCGTTTAGCCAGTGATCGACCAAGTTTGGTGGGACAATTATTAAAGTTGCCGATGTGAGCTGTACTGTAACTGAGCTATCTCTCAGATACGAGCCGCTGCGGTTGCCGTACTTTGGGGCCAAATTGATAGTGTATGTTCCACGGTGTTTGTTGCACATATCGATACATTTGCCGAAGTACATTCCATTAGAGCCAAGGTTTCTAAAATGTGTTTCCCAAGGAAGGGACTTGGTACCGGCTGCAGCCGCAGCCATAGTCATGAGCGATCCAGTTTCGCTTCTAATTGGCGTTGAAGTAATGAATTCAGATGGAATAGAAGGCATGTGACCCCTTGTTGCTAGGATAACAGCTAGGCATATTAACGTCTTCCCGTACCCCATTGTTTCTGCTAAGATGCCTAAACACTTGTTAGCCTTCAATTAACGAGTTCCGGGTGTGTTTGAGTGGGATGTATACCTCCCGACACATTGGAATAGAACCTTGGCTCATCAAATACAATTCCTTGCTCTCCATCGTAGTAATATGTTCTTCCTGTCGGGCTCTGGAGAGCTTGGAGTCGAGGGTCAAGCGATAGCGATGGCTCCGCCTCTTTTTGGATCATTAGAGCAGCAGATCGCCGTTGGTAGGGGTAGAGCCTTGTCTTCAGGCCATCAATTCCGGAGCTGCCATCACCAGCGTCATCTTCATAATCGCCGGAATAAATAAGATTAGTAATTGCAATTTTAGACCAAGGGTCAGAGACATGTGTTGCTTCCGGCTTTGGAGATTGTAATGTGTTGAAGATATAAAAGAGAGATTCACAGCCAGAGCCTGCTTCGCTAGCATTGTTGACCGGTACCGGATGTCGCCGTCTTCCTTCCCATGCATCTGCCGATGCGTCGATTTTAGCCATCACAGCTTTCAAAGCACGCCGGTGGCGTTGGTGTCTGCGTGGCAGTCTCGGGATCCTGCTCTCTGGTATCAAATAGATTTGGATTCTTGCCCATATTTCACCGGGTTCCTGAGCAACGGACAATTTTATAAAGCCATCGTCCTCGAGCAGGTGTAGAGAATCTGCTTCTGGACGATACTCTTGTGGAGCATCTGGCCTAGTGGCATCAGGCAGCCTCCACCATAGTACTCCTATCGGTATGTAATGTTTTAGATCACAATCTGATTGATCCCCCTCTGCGTCAGCTGGGGATGCAGAAGTGTCCGACGATGAACATGCTGATATATGTGAATCCCCTGGAGAGCATGGTGCTGGAGAAGCGGGAGGAGAGATATCTGTTGAAGTCATAATGCTGCGAGCCCTTGGCAAATAGATAAAATTGCAATCGTCACCGTCCTTCCCCGCAACTCCAGCTCTCTGCAAGCTGGTTAGCCAGAGGCCAAACTGATGATATGGATATCAGAAAATGCATGGGAAAAAGACTTTTCATCTGCTGGGTAGCGACTTATAGTCCACGTTTTACATGTTGCTTCCAGCGGTGGCTGGGCAGAGTTTTCCTGTGTTGTATGTGTGTCGTTGCAGTGTTACTCCCCCTCGCAGGCGTTTCTTTCAGGAGGCTGAACTTGATATCACGCTAGTTCCAAAATAGGCAGGTGAGCCAGCTGCAGTTAAAACGGCGGCTATGCATGATTACATAAACATTCAGTTAAGCATGCATTATTTGTCAGCTGACCTGTATTTTTCCAATGGGATAACTTGCTTAGTCACTCGCGATACCAACCTGTCTGGATTAGTCATCCATCCACTGTTAGAACTCCCGGTCTTGGTCCACTTCCCCTTTGTGAACTTGGGGCAGATAGGTTCTTTTGTCCCATGGCCCTGTGGTTCATCTTCTGACATGTTATGAGCCTGGGGTTCCAATGTTGACGGACGAGAAAGACGTCGATCGCTGGATGACGTAGTTACGTTACAAGAATGCTAAGGACCCAACACCTAACGTGCTTAATCGACGGCTCAATTAACTATGTCGCCGCCAGATAGCGAGACATATCTTGAATGTTACAAATTGGCAGATACCTACGTTACCCGGTAGATAACGAACCAGATATTCTATACCCTCTACGAACGAGTAGAGAACGCCAATTTGTCGATAGGAGACTTGCGCAAAGACTAGAGCAAGAGCTCAAGAAGATAGGACTGTAGCTGCACCTGCATCTCCGAAGAGGCCTTCGAACACTCCAATAACCAACAAGGACGTTCGAGAACGAAGAACTGGCCCCCAAATGGAACAACGGCCGAAAAGCATCTCAAACACATCCTTGCTACAGACCCCAAAGAGGGAAGGGGCCTGAGGCCGTACAAGTCTGTCGCAAAAAGCCAGAGCCAGAGCCCGCCAACCAGCCAATCCTGTTCGTTCTAGGGGGTTATGGAGTGAGCCATTCCAACTTGTTTGCAAGAAGTCGGTCGCGTAACTGCTGGGTTAAAACTACTCCTTGGTATTTAAGTAGACTTACTGCTCATAAGTTACTGAGAAATATTAAAGCTCATGAAACTCTCATGCTTGAAGTGGTTTATCTCTTCCGGGGTGAATTCGAAACGACATGGGAGTTTGATAAGGAGGAACGCTACAGTTACAGCTTTTCTGACTAGTTACTTAGGCGTATGGTGAAGGCAAACAGTTCAGTTAAGTCAAGAGAGAGCAATCTATTAATATATTTAGTTGAACGCTGGATAGCTTCCAGTATATAGGAACCAGTGTCATCAGCTTGCCCACTGTCTAAGATGCATTGAATCATGGCTGAGAAAACAAAACTGTCCTCCCAATCCTGTCCCAAGTCGTACATCGTCCGTCTATCAAAAACAAAAGAAAAGGAGGGGGTACAAAATTCTAAAAACTTGATGAAACGCTGAAAATGATAAAACGAATAGAGGGCCTGGGATGATCTGTAGGAGAAAAGGCGACCAAAAAAGCAGTTAAAGAGTCGAGGTGCCGTGAAAGAGGCAAACCTGGCCACGATATACCGCAGATTCCTCTTCACTTTCTGAGGAATTCTTTGACTTCAAACCCAACTCTTCTCAGTGCTTTTTCATCGATCCCCTCAGTACTACCAGCAAGGCGCCTGATGACCAGCGTACGGACGTCATTTAGACGGTTCTCAACTGGGTTTCCTGTGCCATATTTGCTCAGCTCAATTTGATCGCAGTCCCGTATATATACGGTGATGTCCGGTCCGACACAGCTTCCCCACTGCATCGCCATGCGTTCCCAGTGATCAATGGCGTCGTGTGAGCTATTGCGCGGTGTCGAGCCGGCATGGGATTCCGTAGTGGCTAATTGGTAGTGTGGAACTAGAGCGACACGGAATGTCGAGTCATTGTTGCAAGAGGATGACGTAGGAGTATGCACAGCTTCTTCAGGTTCAGGTGTGAAGACAGTTTCATCAGAAGCGGACCGCTCGGTTGAACAAATACTAAGGTCTTCAGTTTTAGGCAAGATTGACTGCAATGAAGAATTAGATCCAGACTCTCCAGGCGTTGATCTTGTAGTCACGGGTAAAATGCGGTCATTGAGGAACTCGATTATGGTGCCCGATATTTTATACCAGGAGAAAATGGTCTCAAGGAAATTCCCAGCCGCCTTTCGTGTGTCCTCTGATGCCGCCGACTTGCCAGATTCTGGTCCTTTGAATATCTTGACATTCCCACCGTCGTCACATGAAAGAGAATTGTTCAAATATTTGGTAACACATGCTACTGATTCAGAATCGCAGCCTTCGATTGCAATGACGGCGCCCTCTGCCTGACCAGACATTGGGGTTGAACAAGACATGAATGGCGGAGATCCTTTGGATAATAGGTTTATCTTGTCTAAGAAAGAAACAGCCTTTGGTTGCTCTTCCAGGCTTGCCAAGCAATGAGGATGATTTGAGGCTGCTATTTTCAATGGCGGAAGAACCAGGCTTGGATCATGGGGCGATCCTGGTACTGAGCTTGAATAATGCGATTGAGAGCCCCAGGTGTAATTAGGCGAGTTAATGCGTTGAGTCAGATCTGGGCGGGGTAAGGTTGTTATCCTGGACAGGTAAGGGTTATCAGGTCCCATATGATGGCGGATCGACGGGTACATCTCCCTTTCTTCACTGCGGCGTCGTTTAATGCACGGTGATTGAGGTGGTATATTTTCATCATGAATTGGAGCTGGACGCCAGCTTTCTTCATACGTGACATTAATAGGGCTAGGTGCATTGTCCAATTTCAGGTGGTGGCCTTGTGTGCGTTGGATCTCTTCGGGGTGCGATGAGTGAACTTGCACATTGTCTATCGAATCATTGAAGTTCGGAATAAAAGGAGTCGACGGGGTTGAAGGGGGTTTCATTGGTTTCCCTCCACATCGACTGCAAATAGACGTGCCAGAGACGTCTACTTTTACCGTAGGTCCGGCAGTATTTGTGTTTCTTCTCTTGCGACCAGGCCGTCGTGGCTGATACCGGTAGCCAGGGTATTTCTGCAAGTGCCTTGCCTTCTCTTCCTGCGCGGCTGTATAAGCATGGGACCCACAAGATAAAATAAAATAAAATGAGAGAAGGGGTAGTTAAGCTTACATCTGCATGTTTCTTCCACGGCTCTTGTTCTTTCAATGGAAGCCCTTTCCAGATCTTTCCGATGATCTTCGATATATCGGGGTTTGGTAAGCCCGGGTTTTCTGCCACAACAGAGCTCTGTAAGTGTTGTCGGAACAGAATGAATGCTGGAAGATAGAAGTTAGAATGCATATCTAGTGGAGGGGTATGAAAAGCCAATTGATTGCTGGATACAAAAAGAGTTGTGTATAATTGGAGCCCAGCGCTTATGGTTGCGCTACACAGTGTTAATCATGTAGGTATATGCGAGGGAAATCATCAACGAACCATTTCTTGGACGAGGAATTTTCGGTTCTGGTCCACACAAGCAAAACTGAACATTGGATTCCTCTGTAAAATCTGATTTAGGGGAATTTGGTGAAGTAGAACACTCTCGATGAGCAGCTTCGGATTTGACGACGGATGCATCTATCTCCATAGACTTCCGAGTTGTGTCTGCTTGAGCAGCCACCGGCAGCGTTGATAAAACGGAGATGTTATCTTGATAATGAGATAGTGCAGCATGGGAGATTGCTTCCATTCCCGTCATCGGCAATGCTCTGGGGGATGGCATATTCTCTTCAACTTCAAAGCCAGAAGAGACTCCCTGGGTAATTACCCTGTGAGCCAGTGGTGTTGTAGACCCAGGAGTCGGTACATCTCGCCTCGAGTAATCATAATATAAGACCGGCTTTGGGAGAAGTCTATCGTTTGGCATAGAGGAAGTTTGAATATTGTCTGGATTGGTCCGGGAAAACATGACAAGAGACGTGAAAGGTAGGATTCGTAAAAGGTGTTCTCGTCCTTCTTGTTCTTGTTCGTAGGTATCATGATGTAGTTATGAATGTGGCAAAGGACTGCCACGACAACGAAGATACTAGAAGGAAGAAAGAAGAAAGAAGACGACAGCGAAGGGATAGAAGAAGGAAAAGAAAATTTCCTTTGTTAATTCTTGGTTTCTTAAACAATTCCGTCATGTTTAAGTAACTTGTTGGATTTGCGTCCTGATTTCCGCTCTTCTCCTTGTAGCTTTCTTTGTTGTCTTTTCGACGTACAGCAAGCTTCTCCTTGCAAACAATTGCAGGTGTCCGATGCATTCCATGGTGATGTATCAACCAGTTAAGGCTATGAATCTTCAGACCAGGGGTGGAGAACGTGAACTATTGTTTTGGGTATCCTTTGTCCCCATGGGCTGGCTGAAAGCGGCGGGATGCACATATTTCTTTACCCGAGACATCCAATGAGCGGTTAGTTAGACACCTGCAACAATGCGATAGGCAAGACTGCCTGGAGTCCCTAGGGCGGGTTTTATTTCGATTTGCCCGACTTCTCTCCATTTTGGAGTACAACGACCGTACAAACGGAACAACTTGGAGGCTCAGCAGTTAGTATAGCTCTCGGAGAGTCGGTGCGCAGTAGCGAGTTAACTAAAATGAAGTGCAAGCTAGCTCCATAACTAACTAATCAATAATAATAAATAACGAACTGAGCAGGAAGAAAGAAAAGAAAAAAGCAAAGAAAGAAAAGCAAAGAAAATCAGATGCAATGCAAGGGAGCACAGCAGGGCCATGCAAAACATTTTCACTCCGCTTACCTGCCACCAACAAAGAGGTTCGCTTCCTAGCCCTTTGCTTGATAGGGAGAAATGTTGGAATAGATTGTTTACTTATAGCAAGGCGGGTACATCCCTCGCTGCCCACCGTCAAGCGGGCATAAACTCCAACAAGCCACAAAGGTATCACACCTTAAAAATAGCTCTCTATCACCGACTTTTCTTGGACGATCATTTGAACTAGGAGCTTCCCGTGGCGCCAGGAGAGAAATGAGAATTGCTCCTAAATAGCTTGTTGAATTCGTAAACACTCTCCATACCTGTCCTGGGCAATGACATGCTTTATCCATGAATGGACCCCTCGGCGTCGGAGGGGCCATTTGCCATTACTCCGTCCTTTACCAGTTGGTTTAGTACATCCACGTACAGGGGTTAGTGATTGTCGCCTAATGATACTCCGTAAAAATCATTAATATTGTAGCGGGAAAGACAACATTCTGCAAGTGAAGAACTAAGGAGAGCCAATTAGGCCAGTGAAGCGGTTTCTTCATTTCCTCCGCCAATGTTACTATTGGTGTCGGTACGGGGTAGGCGGTAGCAAACGGAACATGGGTCGTTGCTTTGGGGCTGAGAGACAACAAACTCCCCACCTCGCGAGTGGGATATGGGAATCGCATTTAAACTGACTGATGTGTTTGAAAGAGACAGAATTACGGTGTTGTGCGCAAACCAGCCACGAAGAGATAAGTAAATTCTTCGCAGGTACGGAGTATGTGTCTCAAGATCCTTGATGAGTGATTTCTTCCGCATGTCTTACGCCACGTTGAGTTCCAAGCTTGCCGATTTAGGAACTGCATCCATTTGTGTTCGTTTTCTTTTTGAGAACCTGGGGTGTGATAGGCAATGCTATATCCATTTTGGTACTATGAGCGCGACCCGAATCTCCCATCTCGGGAAAAGGAGTTCTCCTTTGTAATGCATCGATGAGTGGGTGGTCATAAGGGCCTCTGGTGACTGTTTTGTGCACAACTTGAATAATTTTGTGCTTAGTGTTGTGGCGATGAGATTGTGTCCGATCCCCGGTGTAAACATGAGCATATACATGACCATTGGGATAGAACGAGCAGGCTGTACGGAGTATGGTTATTCATGCTTATACTCCGTAGCACGAGTCCTAACCGAGAAGTGGCTTTATAAACTGATACACCAAGATATAGTGTTCGAACTTATCTGTTTCTTCCTTGGTTTATTCCGGGGAAGTTGGCTAAGTAGAAGGGGCATCAATGTTCAGGCTGTCCACAGGTCAACCGTTCGCCATTATTGTCTGCTGCCGCACCGCTTCTCGAATGCAGCCAGCTAAAAGTAGTATGCCGGGACAGGAAGGGTAGGAATACAGCCGCAGAATTCTAGGAATTCAAGTGAGTGTCTTTGATTCCATTGTAGTCCGCACATACCATAATGAGCCATCGGAGAATATCAAGCCTTGTGCCTGATGCAGATCTTTGACAATCATGAGCCCTCGACGCCGCCCATTCTTTGTATTATTGAAGTACATACACGAGAGATGTGCGTTATGTCCATGTAACAGCGCTCGTGGTGCAACCGTTGGTAGTTGGAACCATGTAGGAGCACGATAACGCGTATCGATAGCCGGCGCGACTCTTAGTTATCGGCAAATGAAAACATATCAGCTTTAGGACACTTGATCCTCGTCCCCCGGGGCCATCATCCTCGTCGTCTCTCGGTGTCCATCTCTTTGCTGCTCTTTGGGGTTTGAAGTTGCTTTTTGGACGTCAAAACAAAGACTATGGCTTACATAACACATGGGTCATGTGATATTAGTCAGCTGACGAGCTAGGGCTGCTTATGTGATCAAGACAGTAACGTGACGCTTAGTCATGGCCCACACAGAAAGTTCGCTACACCAAAAAAAATATCCACCGGATTCAAATTTGAAGACAGCGAGAGAAAGTCGAACTTCTGCTTCACGCAACCGACCACATCGACCACCGCGCGCCCTTTTTTCTCTCCCTCCCGGCCATCTTGACAGCGAGAGAACTTTGGTCAAGATGAAGCTCAACGTTTCCTACCCGGCCAATGGGTCGCAGAAGTTGATCGAAATTGATGATGACCGCAAGCTGAGACCTTTCATGGAGAAGCGAATGGGAACTGAAGTAAGGAACAACAACCCGTGAATACCAGAGAAGAGGGGGATGGAATACGTCCATCTGGTCCTGGTGCTGCCTTCGTTTTGGCGCTGTATTTGATATGGATGGAATGGCCATTGTCGTCTCGATATTATTCCCGAATGGTCGGCAAATGCAGAGGAACTTCTTTGCTGATTCAAGGCTATCTAGGTTGCCGGCGACTCCCTCGGCGATGAATTCAAGGGATATGTTTTCAGAATCACTGGTGGTAACGATAAACAAGGTACGTTCTGCCATTCTTTTGTTTTCGGCGCGTTATGAGTAGATTTCCATTTCAGCATGCTAACAGTCGCGTGATTATAGGTTTCCCCATGAAGCAGGGTGGTATGTACGCCGTCAATCGAAGCATATATTCAATTCATACGATGGTTGTCTGACAGTAGTTCTCAACAGTCCTCCTGCCACACCGTACCAGACTCCTTCTTTCTGATGGCCACAGCTGCTACCGCCCCCGCCGAACAGGAGAGCGCAAGAGAAAGAGTGTCCGTGGAGGTAATTATATCCAACTGTTTGTAAATATGAACTGAAGGATTCAGTCTCTAACTTTTCCCTTCAGCCATCACCGGTCTCGACCTCTCCGTCCTTGCTCTCAGCATTGTCAAGCAGGGTGAGGGTGAGCTCCCAGGTTTGACCGACGTTGTCAACCCCAAGCGCCTCGGCCCCAAGCGTGCCACCAAGATCCGCTCCTTCTTCGGTCTCGATAAGAAGGATGACGTTAGAAAATTCGTTATCCGCCGTACCGTCACCCCTAAGGGTGAAGGAAAGAAGGAGTACACCAAGGCTCCTAAGATTCAGCGTCTCGTCACCCCCCAGAGACTACAGCGAAAGCGTCACAGAATGGCCCTCAAGCGCCGTCGCTCTGAGGCTTCCAAGGAAGCTGCGTATGTTTGACTCATACCCTTTTCTCACTCTTTAAATAACACATACCTCAACATTCGGAGTCTTTGATCATTGCTAACCTTATCCCCGCAGCAACGAATATGCCAAGATGTTGGCTAGCCGTGTCCACGAAGAGAAGGCTAAGCGTGATGAGCTCCGAAAGCGACGAGCTTCGTCGATGCGCAAGTAAGGTCGTCGTTTAGGGTGAAGGGGTTGGAGAGCGTGAGGCTTGAGTCAATATGGGCACTGCACGATACCATGTCAAATCCAAGGGGAAAAAGTCAAACCCAGCCATGTTTTCTTCCCAGCCGTCTCGATGATGAAGTAATGAAAAGAATACTACGACAATGAAAAGGTATATTCTTTTATTCTCTGCGAACGAGCGGAGGGAGAAATCGTGTGACTTATTATTGTGATAATCTTTCTCATTTGTTTTGTTCCTTTATAACGGGAGGGGAGTCAAATAGGGAAAATTATACATGGGTTTGCGACATAATCGAGAACCAATCAAAATTAACCATCCTTCCGTTCTTCGTGTAATAAATCTACGAGCGCTTTGCTAAGTTTTGACACTGGTAGTTATGTAGAGTGAAGTTCTATCGAAATATTCAATCTTATATAGTGCATGAAATGTTTAGAAGTGGTCATCAGTTGTGGTTATCACCTTGTGCTGTTGGAAGAGAATGTACTGCAACTTGCTTACAACACTCCATGGCTTCATTAATCCAGCAGACCATCAGAGTATCTCTATATTAGATGGCGACAAATATTCAGAATCAGAGAAAATAGTATGAAAAAGGAGATAAATAAACCGGAAATTTTCATGCAACCGTTGGATCATTACGAGACAGCATGAGAGAACAAAAAGCTGACGGATTCGCCGTTGTGGGTTCTCCTGCAGGCTTCAGCTAATACAGGGCTGATGTCGATAGTCTCAATTTTCGAGCATTGTTCCTTCTTTTCGTTGAGGGGAACAGTGTTGGTAACCACAATTCGACTTAGGCAGCCGTTGTTCAGGGTCTCAATAGCCTTTCCACTCAGTATACCGTGAGTGACAATGGCAACAACTTCCTTAGCTCCGTGGCCCATCAAAGTATCAGCTGCCTTGACTAAAGTTCCACAGGTATCGGCCATATCGTCAACAATGATGGCAGTTTTGCCTTCAACGCTTCCAACGAGGACCATACGGGAGACCTCGTTTGGTCTTGCACGCTCTTTGTGGATTAAGGCAAATTGAAGATCAAGTCGATCGGCGATGGCAGTAGCTCTCTTAGCACCACCAGCATCAGGACTGACGATGACACAGTTTGTGATATCCAGATTCTGGCGGATCCACCTCAGCATGCTTGGTTCGGCGTAGAGGTTATCTACGGGAACATTGAAAAAACCTTGGATCTGACTGGCGTGGAGGTCCATAGTGATGACATGGTTACAACCAGCGGTTTGCAGCATGTTGGCCATCAATTTTGCGGTAATTGGTGCACGGCTTTTATCCTTCTTATCCTGTCGAGCATACGGAAAATTGGGAATGACAGCGGTGATACGTCGAGCCGAAGCGGTCTTGCAAGCATTAATCATGATAAGAAGCTCCATCAAGCCATCGTTGATGTCATTGGGCTTTGTAGACTGAAGAATGAAGACTTGATAGAAGATGATTGTTAGCACTGCCTTTCATGGAACGCAATTTGTAAACAATCAAAATGAATGACTCCAGCAAGTTGATTCCCAAAATTTCTCGTATTATGAAAAATAAGAAAAGTAAGTCCAGCAGGTCAAGGGGGAAAGAATATTACCATCTTCATCTCGAACACTTTCGCCGATGGTCACACTAGTCTCTTGATTGGAGTATTGCAAGACCATGATCTTTGTCAACTCGATTCCTAGCCTATAGTCATGATATTAGCAACCACATCTACACAGCTGACACGGCAAACTACAAATCTGGTTTACCACCCCCTCCCTATAAACTTCTAGGAAACAAGCACAGGTCCAGGAGTCCAAATAGAAGTATCATACCTGTCTGCAACAAGCTGTGCCAGCTCCGGATGGCTATTGCCAGTCAAGAGCTTTATAGAATTGCTCGCCATCGTCAGAGGTATTGTGGATAGTAGTGTGAGGGATCGAAACAGATCACAGCGTGGCGGCTGAGTGAACAAATAGTTGGTGGAGATTCTGACAGGGAGCTAGCGCATTATCGGTGGAAGTCAAGCTGTATAATATGAAGGGACCCAGGTGGCCGTCTGTCTGTTGTTTGGCTCTCGTATCAACGCACAAAGCACATCATAGCATGTTTGTTTTCTCACCCGCCGCGTCTGCTTCCATCAAACCCGAAACTTCGACGTTTGCTGAAGTCTTTTTCGATTTTTTATCTTTGCCAAAAAGCTCCGACACGCTAGTCCTAAATAAGAAAGTGGCAGATCGCTTATCGATACCTATAAAAATAGTCACGTGTAACTGGTTTATGTAATCTTGACGACCAATGACCGGTCATGGACAATGACGGTACATCAAACTCCAGAGAAGAATTCAGGTAAGAAATGTATTTTTTAGTGGGAACCTAAGAGATGAGCCGATCTGCACTTCAGCTACTCAGAGAGCCCAGTATTATCAAACCTATCTAATGGGGAAAGGGAATGTAGGGGCACAATAAAACACAGTTGGCGGAAAATCAGGGGAAAGGGGAACGACAGAAAACCACCAGACGAGAGCCGGTCGGCCTTCGTTTGAGAGAAAGCATTGTCAAAACATTCTGAAATATACATGGGAATCTTAGGGGAAATGAAACCCTGAGCCAGAGCACGCCGTCCTGATGCCTAATGCTAGAGTTCACATGCGATGTATCAAGGGCAGTCAAGCTATGGGAAGTGGAAGGGTATGGTATGGGAAACAGAGTCATGAAAAGCTGATAAACAGTAGATTGGGATGAGGAGGGGTATGGGTTTAGCCACTGAATCTCTTAAGCGAACCCGAAGTATTCACTGCCAGCAGTCATAGCTGTGTATAGGCATTTGCGTAACGACTCATAGCTGTCATACTCGGGTAGATCGAGCTCTGCAAAATGATGAGTTAGCATGTTGAACAGCGGTAATATGTACTGAAAATGATAACTTACGGTTAAAACAGGTATGCGAGCTCGGAAGCCTGTCTTTGCTACCGTAGTCACGATGGATATTGAATTTGCTGAATCCATTCATTCCCTCAAGCTCTCTAAATCCGTTCAAGGGTACCTTGCTGGTACCAGTGACAAACTGAAGAAGTTTGGCTCTCTCTTCTTTGTCAAATGACCGAACGGCGCGCCAGAACCACTGAATCTGCGGAGAAGATGCAGAATAGTTGTGATACTCAGTGTTGTTCTTCCAATCATTGACATCGATCTCAGGTAACCCAGAAATGAGAAGTTCCAGTTCCTGTTCGTTGAAGATGGAGATAAGGTCTGCTGGTATAATATCGTGGAAACCACGGAGGAAGTGGTCCAGCTGCTCTTTCACAGACCCTGTCAATCGGTGTTCAACAACGTGTTGAACGTATTCTTCCTTGTTCTCCTGGGTGACTGGGATATTTCGGCCGTTCTCTACTAAGTCAATGACACGGGTTTCACCAAAATCTTCAACCTCAACAGAGAAATTCTCAGTAAGAATATCAGTAATGTCGTTTTCTAGCATCCACAAAAGCGACTTGTAATAGTCGAGGTCAAGAGTCTCCATGTCTTTAATGGAGACTGACTTTCCTAGGATTCTCTTGTACACTGCTCTACTGAAGTGACAATCAAGAACCCTACCTTCATACAATGCTTTGCCAATGATGCGTCCGATAAATTTGAAGAACATCAGGTGCTCCTGATTGACGCCACTAAGCCGGTTGGGGTGGAATGTTGTGCGATCAGATGCGACTGGAATGAACAAAGCATAATCGGGGTTGAACATTCCTCGGGCAAGGACCTGGAACCATTCCCTGCTTACGCCACCAGCATCAACACCTTCTTCGCCATGGAATCGAATGCTAAGTTTGCCATATTTCATTTCGTCTGCGGTTTTGAAATATAGAGACTTGAAGGAGTCGAGGAACACCTGGTCACGGCGGACAGAGAGTTGTAGTGGAGGATGGGGATGGCGAACCTCGGTTCCGCGGGAATGGAGCTTGCGGTTGAAGTAGTTACGTTTGTTGTCGAACTCCAAAACCTTTGGATTCTTGACCAGTAGCGAGAATGTGCCGCTCATAAGTCGGGGATTTTGCCGCACAAGCTCGTTGAGGATCTTGCGGTGATCCTCGGTAAAGTTGAAGAACAAGCCCTCCATACCAGAATCGGGAGGTGGGCTTGACACGGAGAACTCGCGGCCTTGCTTGGGGAAAAGGGGAATATCCTTCAGTGTGGTATTCTTGCAGACAACCATGAGTGACTCGATCAATGGGAGAAGGGTCGTCGCGACATTCAGCATCGATTCTTTGCGTTGAACAGCGTGGAGGCAATCACTAAGCTTCGTCCATAAAGGCCCAAAAGTAACACTCTCATAAAGCGCCTTCAGGGTGTTTGCTTTCTCAGAGGCCTCCGCTTCAGATATTTTCTCCTTGTCTCGACTGGGATCAAATAGATAATCAAGTGCTGTCAAAACTCGTAGCAGCTTAGCTTGGTCGGAACTTGCTGGCGAGAATTTCGCAAGAGCCATGCCCTGCACATCAGTACCAGATTCCGCATTGGTAATATGAGGTTTAAGTTCCTCCAAGTCGACCAATATCGATTTGCTCAAAGTTTGTGCTTGACCAACCAACTCTTTCCCAATAATTTCTTTTGCGCCCGGGATTGAAGACAAGTTATTGATGGTGGAAAGCGTTTCTCTAAATGTCCTACCATTGCACTCGCGGGCGGAGAGAATATGAACCACAAGTCGTAAATTGTACTCTGGGACCACGGGAGGGTCAATTGTTCGTACTTTCTTCTTTCTGTCTTCCTTGGAAGATTTGTCTCCCTCGGTATTTCCATCTTCACCTTGCTCTTGTTGGCCGGCAGTATCTGAAGTCGTCCCGGCAGTTGGCTCCGCCATAGTAGTATCTGGTGGGTTGCTTGCCTGGGTTTCACCTGCATCCTGTGGCTGGGTCACAGTTTCGGGTTTCGTCTCAGCCTCTTTAGTTTCGGAAACCTCTTGCTTGTCTGATTCTCTTCGGAGTAGTATTGTTAAAGGATGGGTAATACTGCTAAGTAATCCGGATAGCTGTTCCATGCAGTTAGGACTGTCCAAGATTGCTTTCCGGTCGAGAAGGGACAAAAGAGAATTCAGTGCAAATTTATTTGCCCTGTTTTCCTTTGTCTTCCCTTTACGTAGGGCCTTCATTTTAAGGGCTGAGATGGATTCATGCTCGGTGAGGAAAAACCATGGGATATGCGGGTTGTACTGAGTTAGGAACGAAAGAGCACCTAAGCATTGTTGAATGACAATCAATGGGGTCACATCATGGTTGGCGCCGGGGGCAGGGAGCGACAAAGCCCGTTTGAGGGATTGGGGAGTTCGCTGAGAAGTTGGCGTTTTGGCGCGCAATGACAAATGAGCGAAGCTTCGCTCCACTGCCGAAATATCAGCGCTTCCGTCTTGGAGGATCAGCAGAATGAGGCTGATCACTTCTGATCTATTCTGACGGTTCTGGCAAACATTATGTAGGATATCATTTACATGATGTCTAGCATTCGGTTGTAGTGGCATAAACATCAGTCGAAGTAGAGTGGCTACACCAGCTTTATCGACGACCTGCACAATCTGCCGGCGTTGAGGCTTCTTGGGCTCCTGGGTTTGACGAGCCGGGGGAGGCGGGTCTAGGACCGGGTCACCAAACCGAGGAAGTCTGCGGCCGGTCAATGCCCGAGCTTCCGTCACAAACTCTGGGCCTAGTGAAGCCAATATATCATCAGGTTGGTCAGCCAAGACAGTTTGTCGCAATGATGGTTCAAGTGTTGCTATGAAACTGGCAGGATCCATATCTTCGGCATGAGGACCTCCATTCGCTGCTGCTTGCCGACGAGCAGCTTCCCGCTCTCGACGACGGCGATCGGCGGCTTCTTGCTGTAGGAGTTCCTCTCGGATTTCTGCCGGCAAGGCTTCTAAAAATTCGGGGTTGATCTCACTTGGTTCTTCGCCAGCGACGGCTGCTTGAGAACGTTGTTCTGCAAGTTGTTGCAAGATTACTTCCTCGCGCATTTCTTCTGGGAGTGCCTCAAGGTATTCCGGATCGATTTCCATGCCAGTAATATCAAGTTGGCGGCCGCGTATGATCGTGTGAACTCTTTGAACAGGCTCTGACGGGCCTGCTTCAGGGGCTGCAGCTTCAGTAGAAGGCTGCTCCGCAGCACCAGCTGTAGGCTGCACATCTTCCATTGGCTCAGCATCACCCGCTTGAGCATTTTCCTCTGCACGGCGTTCTTCCTCCAATTTTCTAGCTTCTTCCTCTTCTTCCTTCCGCTTTTTCTCCTTTTCAGCCTCTTCTCGAGCAATGCGTTCTTGTTTCTCCCGCTCAAGCTTTTCTTCGTCCAAACGCTTTCGCTCTTCTTCCAATTTCTTTTGTCGTTGCTTGTCTTCCTCGATAGCTGGGGGAATTAAAAGTTTGAGAATTGATTGCACAATTCGCTGTGCCCTTTCCATATAGAGGTTGTTGAAATGAAGTCGAGCTTCTTCCTGCCAACGATTTAATGTCGAGCCGGTTGGGAAGGCAACAGCCTGGCCTGGATCGTCACGAGAACGTGGAGCAACCGCTGGGGCTCTTCCTAATCCAAGGAGATCCTGGAGACGGCCAGGGAGAACGGATCCACGCTCCACATGAAGGTGGAATCCATCAGGCCGGGGTATGATGCCAAACTCTGGTCCTCCTTGGCCAATTGCTTGCATAATTGCATTCATGAATGTAACAGGGCTATCGATTGACAAAAGCCTACCATGGCTATTTGGGTCCATTGCAGTTACCCAGTCACTAAATGCTTCCGCATTTGGCCCTCGTCTTTGGGCCGGCTGTTCATGTGGGCGACCATAACGGCGTAGAAGGGGGTTAACACCATCATCATTTCCCGGTTGTGTAACTTGATTCCGGTGAGTTCGATAGTCCGGTACTGGTATGATCCCCTGTCGGCTTGCCATCTGACCCGGGAAGAAATTCCAGGACGAAATATTCCGTGAAGGAACGCGGTTCTGGGTCAGAACTGGTTCATCCCAGCTCCATGGTGAGTTGGAAAGGTCCCCATCATCATCTAAAGTACGCTTTTGTCAGTCCTCAAAGCAAGGCAGTGATTGAGTAGTACGGTCACTTACGGTCGTATTCATGGTATATTGCTTGCTCGTCGTCAAACTCATCAACTTCTTCTTCCAGTTCGTCAACTTCTTCATCATCGTCTGGTGAAAAGTTAGCTGGATGCGAGTTATATATTGCATGACTGCACCATACCTTCTTCCTCATTCAAGTCATCCTCTACAAAATCTTCTCCAAGGTCCCTCATATCCATTCCATGGTCGATTTCGTGGTCCAGGCGCTCAACAGAGGCGCCAGTCTCTTCCAGGACTCTCAGAAGATTTTCTATGTGAGGCGGACCGGGACGATTGTGTTCTCCTTGTCCCATGCCACCCCCTAATTCAATCTCGAGCTGGTTCATCATGGCTAACTCATCGTCTGCCTCTTCGGAACCCTCATCACTTTCCCATTCATCTTCTCCATCTTGGAGACTGTTATTGTCATTATCACCGGTAATTTCACCAGCAACAATTCGTTCGTCCAGATGGTCATCGCCGTCGTCCTCGTCGTCGTCCTCGTCATCATCTGCATCATCTTCATCATCGTCGTCCACATCATCCTCATCCTCGGAGTCTCCGTCGATTAAGACTTCGATATCCATTGGAGTATCGCCCGGTAATCCTTCAATTGGACCTCGCTCATCCATCTCCTCCTCATCTTCGTCACTGACAACTTCTCCATCGTGCTCTGGCATGTCTTCTTCATACTCCATCTCTTCATCATACTCATCGTCGTACATTTCCTCGTCCTCTTCATCCTCGTCACTGGAAGTCTCTTCCTCATGTGGTTCAAACATGCCTAGGGTAGAGTGACGGAAAAGATCGGGCGTCTCTTCTCTTGACGACGAAAATTCAGATACCGAACTTGCTGACGATATTTCATCAGAGTCACTTTGATTCGGTTTCGCTTCAATCGAGCCGCTTTCGCTTAAAAGTACGGCAGTCTGAGATAGCTTATTAAGAGGTCGTAGGATATATTTCACGACGCGCTTGGATGATGGGAAGTTTAAGTCAATGTCAGCGATAGAGGCAGTGAAGGCATTGACAAAGTTCTTCTCAAACATTGTCTTAGCGATCTGGCGAGTAGCTGATGAAGTTCGTGGTGTGCCATCTGGGCCAGAACCACCACTGAGCATTTTATCAAAAAGGTCTGCCATGCACATGAGGCGAGCATACTTGGAGTCAAGTGGCTCCCGAGAAGCACTAGCATCCTTATAGGACTTCAGGGCGTGTTCCAGGACGAATTTTCGGACAAATACCAAGTCAGATTCAACCTCTTCTTCTTGTGAAGGAAGAGATCTCCGTCCGCCATATTCAATCGTCTTTGTACATAGGGCGATTATAACTTTCATTGCCCATCCTGAGGTATTAACGCGCTTTTTGAATGGAATGGATTCGTCATGTTCCATGGTTCCAATTGGAATAAGGCCGTGAAGTAGATAATTCAAAATACCGGACCGTGGCTTTGATGGGGTTGTTGCCAGGGGATCTGCCTTGCGGGAAAAGTTGATGAACTCCACCTTGGTGCGGTTATAAGATGACAGGAGTTCCGTCAAGCAATGGAGGAGGAAGCATCTATAGATATAGATAGGATGGTCCTCAGCCTTGAATTGGGGTTTCTCCGGCTTTTTCGTGGAAGTCTCACGGTTTGTGGCCTGAGATGAGGATGAGCTCTCGCCAGTGGCCATTTCGATATCCTCAGCTCGATTACCCGTTTTCTCAGGGGGCGGAGCAGGGGCGGACTCTTTGTCGTCAACATCTCTATATGAAAGCAATTCAGAAAGAAGATAGTGGATAACGCCATCTGGATGCTCAACAATTGGCGTCTTCAACTCCTTGTGTTTCTCCTTGCTTTCTTTAGGTTCATGTTGGTCAGTCTCCTTAGCTGCTCGCGGAGACTGCCCTCCCTCGGTCTTAGCTTCTTCCTGCTTATCTGTTTCTTCTGACGACTGCAAACCATCAATCTTCTTTGGGTTCTTTAAAACAAGTGTTTGAGGCCGCTGGTTTGCGTCATATCTTGAAAGTTTCAGCAGCTCATTTGTCACCTCAACAAAGAGTCGCGGGGCTCGTATTACCAAATGGCTATATTGGCGAACGAAATTAGTAGTGTCTGTCTGGCGAGAAGGCCTGGAATCGAAGCTGGTAATGATATCATTTCTTATTATTTGGCGGATTGTGTCTTCATCTTCAACGATATGTCGGAGGATGAGCATAAATGTATTTTGTAGCTTTTCGTTGGATGGATTGCTCAATTGTTTTATCATGACAAACAAGCGTTGAAGGTTCCTTCGTTCTCCAAGCCTTGTTGCGAGTACACGTTCTCGAGTGAGCATAACGAGCACCCGGGCAACAGACAGAGCGAGTGACTCATCTTTACCGATTCGTGGTAACACTTCCAAAAGGGCATCGAAGAGCTGCGTTTTACCTTCTAGAGAAACAAGAGGTTCCCCTAACTCGGCAACATCAGAATCTTCGGGGGTATCAGAATTTGGTGGATTCCATTGGATGGCCTTAGGAGAGGCGTCTTCAGCAAGTACTTTTTCAAGAATAAGCAGAACTTGACCAATCCAGGGGCAAGGCTCATCGGGAGATTTCTCTGATGTAGGAGGTGGAACTTTGACAAATCCAAGTAAAACATAGAAATTATCTTGGAGTGGTTCGAGAGTGGATTCGTAAAACTGTGGCTCCTGTAGGAGTAAGGCGAGAAGGCTCGCATGCGCTGCAATTTTCTTTCCTCCTGTCAAAAAATTCTCGTCCATTTGAAGAGAAGCTAGGAAATGCAGCAGCGTCTCTCCAATCTCTCTCCTAAAGTTGAAGGGGTTTTCAACCTTGGATGCAGAGTTAATAAGGTCAGCCAGCTCGAAGGTGACATCGTGATGGGCATTCAGAACTTCCAGGCATCGCTCTATTAAATTTGAGCGAATGATATCTCGTTCTTTGTCCAAATCATCTATTGTTACAACTTCTCGCTTCTTTGGCGATCCCGCAGAAGCAGCCTCACTGGCTTTGCTTTCCGTGCTGGCAGCAGCAGCCGAACTTTCAGCTCTAGCATTTGAAGGTGGCGATGCCTCAGAAGAGGTATCACCCTCTGTTTCCATGGCTTCAGTAGCCTCAGCATGTATCTCAGCCAAAATTGACGCAATAGGATCAACCAAATCTTGTGCCGATTGTGCAGAAGGACCTGGGCTGGTATCGTTACCTGTGCGGCTTCCTGAAACGTGATCGCCCTGGGAAGTAATGCCGGGTTTCGCTACTGCAGCTTCAGCATCATAGTCTGGAATGGCACTTCTAGGCGGAGTGCGAACACCTTTTTGGGCGTTGCAGTATTCCTCGGCAGCACTAGAGGAGTTATAGCAGCGGTAGAGCGCCTCTCTGGCAAGAGATTCATCGTATCCCTTTTCAACAAGTTGACCAAGGCGTTCAGGATGAATAGCAAATGCCCTGAGAGCTGCTACTTGAAGTTTCGGTATATTATCTCCGCGACGATAAGCATTATTTTCATGTTCTGCTTCAAGAACCAGGCGAAGGATCTCGATTAACGACTTGACAATGGAACTAGAGGCCGTCTCCACAAAATCTGACGTCCACATGCTTTTCACTAGAGGTAAGGCCTCCATTCGAAGCTCAACTAGGAATTGTTGAGGAAGGAAGGTATCAAATCGCTCTCTATCACGATCATTACTGGCCATTGCTAAAGTCTGAGCAGAGTCAAGAACATATCGAGCAGAAGTCATTTCTGAGAAGAATGTCAAGATTATTTTGATTCCTCCATATGCTGATGCAAGTCTGGCTGGCCGGTCTCGAGGTGATGAAGTGGAGTGCTCTAATGGGGCCAACTCCTTGACTTCTTGGAGAAAGATATCAGCTATTTCTTTCATTTTCTGTATGCCGTTTTGCCTCTTGAATGCGACAAGAATCATCGTCAGGCACTGAGAGTGTGTACGTTCGGTAGCTAATACGTTTGTTAGAGGTTTCATAAGTTTCACTAATACACATAGTAACTGGAAGGTGAGACTTACAGTCAAATATTAATCGCGAGAATGATGACAGTATCACAATAAGGTAGGAAAACCGATCCTTCGTGGATACACACTCATTAGGCCCTTTAAGCTCCAACTGCTGAATTACCATAGAAGCAATTGCACCAGCAACCACAGCTGCTTTCTGTCGTTGGTAGGTGTCGACGCGCCGTTTCGCCACCAGTCCACGACCGAGAGAGTGCAAAAATCCAGTTATGCAAGTAGGGACCGTTCCCAACAGCCAGCGAAGGGTCTTAACGTTCTTCACATTTGCCCCTTTATCCAACTGTGTAGAGGCAGGGTTGTCGACTTTAGGGGATTTCTTAGCTCGGCCGCCCTGTGCTGTCGGTGTGTCTTCAGCATGAGACTCAGCAGCAACATCACCTACTTCAGATCCTCCGTCCGCTGTAGTGGCCGGTGGGGTTTCTCGACCTTCACCCAGCGCTTCAAAGCTAAATCCAGGAAGCTTAGTGACCTCATTCCACGCCTCAGGCATATCTTGCTGGAGTAGTATCTCTTCCCAAACACAAGCAGCATGCAGCCGCCCTAAACGCTCGGAAAGTATGGCATACTTATCAGCAAGATTGACCTGGTGAAATGGTAGTGGCTGCTGTGCTGGACGTGTAGGATATATTGGTGGAGTATAGACTTCGCGGAGAATATTGGTCAATGTTCCAACAGCAACAAGGTGCTTGGCATAATAAGTTCCTTTCATCTTTAATTCTACCTCTTCAGGGCTGGACTCGAAAGCTTGCAGAGGGCTTGTAAGGGGGGAAAAGAAGCCCACTGATCCCAGATCACTGGACCAGAATGGCTCAAGCTTATCGAGCGCAGAGATGGTACGGTTGAGAAGGGGTGGAAGTACTAGGTGAGGTTTTGTCTCTGCCATAAGATGGATGACTTGAGCCAGTTGGTGGTTTGCTTCATTGTTGTGGAAGCTAAAGGGCAAGGACTGGAGGACAGCAAAGTCGAGGACGTATTCAACCCCTCCGTTTTCTATGAAATTGGCACAGATAGCCTGATTCTCGAAGAATGCACCCAAGAATTTCAGCACTGGAAAGATATAACCCGTGACGGCAAGGCCATCCGCATCAGTATCCTTGGTAGTCCACTTGCTGGTGTCTGGTTCCCCAAAGAGCTCTCGATAGCTAGTGCTGGCGTTACCTAGGTTAGGGACGGAGGCACTAGGCCAGTAATCTTCATTCTGAAAGAAATCAGAGCAGAGATCACCGATAGTAGCAGATACACCGCCAGAAATAGATTCCTTTCCATCTTGGTCCTCAACCCAGAGTTTCGCTCCTAGTCCCGATTCCCATGCCTTGTACTTGCCAAGAAGTCCGACACGAGCAACCATGCGCAGAACGGAGCTCATGACTGACGCCTTCAGAGCCGGGTGGTGTCTCACTAGTTCATCGAATGAATTTCCCAACAGTCGAAGCAAATTCGAGTCATTTTTCATGCATTTCACATGTACTGGACTTTCGAAAATATCGAAAAATCTTTCCAGTGCGTCAGATGACTGGAATAGATCGAGGCCGGTCGAATTCAAACATATTGCCCCAAATGCCAATGGTATACCGACAATAGCTTCTGTTGAGGGTAAGATTCCATCCGACCCCTTACGCTCTGGAGCCTTGGAAAGATGGTCCAGGAGATTCTTATTGTCCGATGAAGTAGATGCAGGGTTGAACAAATTTTGGGGTTTGGCAGGTTTCTTATCCCCTTCAGCCGACTCCTCCGGAACTTCTAGCGGCTTGCACATAACGGCTTCGAGGAAGCTTTTGCTGAGTCCGGCTTCAGCTATGACGGCATAACTGGTAGGCTCATTGTGGATGAAGTGGCTCATAATGTTAATGGAGCCGCTCCATACATGCGAGCCAAAGGTCTTTGCATTTTCGATAACAAGGCGAAGTGCACTAAGAAGAGGAGGGGAGTCTATGAAGTTGCGGATCAAACGTTCAAACCCGCCGCTATTATGTTGCATTACATGGTTGACAAATTTGAACAACCATCGTATGGCCTGTTGTTGAAAATAGGGTATGGAATAATCGGTAGATGGAGTTTTAAATTCCTCAGAAATCCCTTTACCCTCTCCCACCATATCAAATGCGGATTTTGTCTCGGTTGCAATAAGGTCAGATATGGCATCGAAGCCCTTGGCAGTTGCTAGAGTTGCCAAAGCATCTCGAACCGAGTGGACATAGTTGTCGAGAAACTCTAAAACTCTGGGGTATACTCTTCGGGCCTTTTCTGTTCGAAGATTCAACATATCCACAAACATGGGGATCAGGCCAGCGGGCATCAATGTTTCCGGAGCTCTTGTTCCGGAACTTGGAAGAGTTCGAAGAAGACCAAATAGGGCATCGCGCCAGTCATCTCCCTCAATGTCATCAACTAGGCCATCTTCCGCCGCCAGTTCGGTAACGGTTTTCCGGACCAGAAACATCAAAATGCCATGGTTGACATTTAAATTTAGGGCAGCACAGACGTCCGCTGATCGCGTCTTATGCTTAGCTAGAGCATCTAAACATGTTAAGGCGAACGACTGGTTTAACATAGATGCGCTGATATCGCCAGCAACCCCGAGATGCACGAAGTCAGAAAGC
Organism: Trichophyton benhamiae CBS 112371; assembly: GCF_000151125.1. Taxonomy (NCBI): domain Eukaryota; kingdom Fungi; phylum Ascomycota; class Eurotiomycetes; order Onygenales; family Arthrodermataceae; genus Trichophyton; species Trichophyton benhamiae. The sequence goes on along the minus strand of NW_003315088.1, from coordinate 52,447 downwards.
TGGTAAGCAAGCTGGAGTCGTTTGGGTTCGTCGGAGTCTTGCTGGAGAATTTTCTGTTGAAATATAGCTTCCGGGTAAATATAAGCCAAATTACTGAGAGCAAGGAGTCTGATGCCGAGTAGTTGCCTTCGAGTCTCAGGAGACTTGGCAAGGGCAGCAGCTATTCGAAGTCGGTTTAAGAGGTCATACGCCGACTCCTTTGGCAAGTCGCCCAGATTTTCCTTCAAAAGCTCTTCTGTGCTGGTAGATAGAACTTTAGAGTTTGAAATCTCCAGTATTTTCATTCCTCTAGTAGCCTCTTGTCTCGTTGCTGGTGATTGAGTTGTGGGTGTTGGAGAGTCATCCACGCTCGAGGTATGGAGCAACCTTGAGCTTTGATACTCAGAAGATCTGTGACGCAATGGTGTCGGTGTCATTTGAACCTGAGAGGAGGTATTTAAAGTGCCGCCAGATGTCTCTACAGTGGCATCACGTGGGTAATAAGCAAATCGCACCGTTCCCCAATCTTTCCATTCAGCAGTGCCAATCTCAGCTGCTGGAGAAATATCTGTCATCGTAATCTTGTCAGACGGTACTTTAGTCAGCGAAATCAAGTCGTTGGCATTGCATTTATCACCGGCTGCCGCGCTAGGTTGAGCAGACTTGTCCTTCCCTTTTTCCAACGAAGTTCCTTCAGCAGTCTCAATGAATGAAGGTGGGCGTGGGAAAGGTGACGCCAGTTTTTGGACACGGTCCAACTCAATGTTATAATGAGCCGCCAGTAAGCTTTGATGGAAGTGGGTGCTACTGGTAGATCGTTGGCGGAAATAGTATCGCTGTGCCAGACAGAGAGACAGTCGTAGAGTGCATTGAATTAGACTGAGGGATGTTGAGTTTAGAAAAGCGTTCAAACGCTCGCTGCTGCTGAACAAGCTGCGGTTGCCACACTTCTCTAATAGGAGCCGTGAGAAATCCAGTATTGACTCTACTAGCTCTCTATCACCTTCAGGCCCTAGCCCTAGTTGGTCAAGTTTCCGTTCGCCCTCCTCATCATTAGAAACTAGGCTTGTAGAAACAGAATCTTCGACAAGAACAAGTCGACCAAAGGGCTTCGTCTGAGGCCCCTCATCTAGTCCATATTTCGTGACGACACGCGCCAATAGCTCGTCAAATCGATTCAACACACCAATCCAGTGATATAGGTCCCCCCGCGGAAACGGCCACTGGCGAGGAAATGTTGCGAGGTACGACGGTAGTTCGGCGACAGAAATCTCAATAGCTTTCTTAGAATACTGAGCTATCGCCGGCGACTACAGAATGTGGGATATTATGTTAGCACCAGCACGAACCGAGACGGTTAGGAAGCTTAGGCGGAGAGCCGAATAACTTACAATCGTAGCCTCATGCTTAGAGCTAGCCACCTTCTCAATTCTCCCCATGATGATGGCGTGCCGTACTGGCAACCATGTGAAGTAAAAGGAAAACTATCAGGTTTCCGTCGAATTCAGGCGCAGTGGATTCGGCTAATTCGGTTTCCTTTCACTTTTTCTAGTAAGAGTTTGAGGGAATAAGCGAAACGTCGAACTCTTCGAAGTTGCAATTTTGGTGAAGTAACAGACTAGTTGCCCAGACTGCAGACTGTCTCTTATAAAGAGTGAATGGATATTGAGATAACGGTTCGGTTTTGGTAGGGTTGATGATGTAGGTTGGTGGTGAGGTGGGTTGTGACGAAGTAAGTTGTTTTAACACAACAGGTAACAGTTGAGGCAAAGAATAGGAAGACGAGTGCAGGTCGTCGTCCTATGGCTTTGCACACAAGCTTCCGTAATGGATACTTCGTAACTGTGGGTGAGAGGGTGTCGAAATTTTAGATGTTGTTTGTTGTAGTTCTTTTGGAGTTGAGTTGCGAAGGAAGTGAGAGGGCAAAATAATCGCCATATTGCATTAGGTAAGCACGCGCTTCGGAGCTTTGGCCATTCCAATTTTGCTGCCCGCCCGCTCACTCGGAACGGCATTACTTTATGCCGGTCTAATTTATGGTGGAAGCCTGGGCGCTCTGGCCCGCCAATGGATGTCCAGTGGTCGTATACACGACGAAATACAGGGATTTCAAGGATTTTTGGATAGGTAACTAATAATGATAAAGAATTGCGTATTAAGTCTATAACTTGAAAATAAAAGAAAAGGTCCCCAGGCTTCTTATCCATCTCTTCAAAAATAATAAAACCCGACCATACCCCAGGAAAATCAACATCCCAATTTTCATCGTCATAATCGTCATAAGGTAGTATTCTAGTTCTTACCTGTTTGCTCCCCTTTGGTTGGCGGCAGACTCCCATCCCATTGTACCTTCATGGAGACTGGGAATGGCGAATAACAGCTCTGATCCTCAGGCATGTACTGCATTAGGTCAGCTGGTCCAGGGACAGTCTTGAGATGACCTTGCGGTCCTGGGGTACGTCGGAGGGCTTCTAATTGGCAGAAGACCTTCAACATTGAGATAAGAGCAAGATTACACATCTCGGAACCAAGACATGTATGAGACCCATATCCGAAGTGAATATAAGATCCTAGACTTCGAGTGAGGTCGACTTTGGTAGGGTTCGGGAAAACTGCCGGATCCATGGACGCAGTAACCTTATTAAAACAAATCCCATCAGACGCCTGACGTTCCAGTATAACTATCACGCAGATTAATTCATAAGGACTTACCAAATTACATGTAACACGTTGACCAGGTTTCAGTAGTATATCCATATCACCGTCTTGGACTTCAGTCGTCACTGCAACGTCGCGATAGAGAGCGACGACGGATTTCATCCTACACCCTTCTAAAACACTACAGAATAGTTAGCGTACGGAATAGGATAAAGTCTATCAGTTAACTTACTATCGAAGAAGGATATCATCGGCCTCTGGAGTATCAAGTTTTGATAGCTTCCGAATCTCTGGCAGGTGCACAGAACCTTCTTTAGAAAGGTAGTAATCCAGGCACTGCGAAGAAAGTTGCCCTTGATTCGCAACCATACCTCCAGCGGTAGGCAAGAGATGTGACCAGACGATATCCTGAGGTGGAAGACCTGTATCCAGCAACCGCTGGATCATGTGTATTCCATAGTCGGCGAGAATATTGTCATGTCTATCAATCCGATCAATCAGAGGTGCCAGAAACCCCGTCCTCTTGATTAGCTCAACGTTTGTCATCACAAGTCGACCCAGAGTCTGGGAATTCTCCCGCGCTGCCTCATGAAGAGCAAAGCTTTTCGCAGGGTCAGTGTCACAGAATATGCATTTGAAAACAAGTGCCATGATGTCATAGAGTTCCTTTTCAGTATAGACGCCTCGTGGGTTCTCCTCGGTCTTCAAGGGCAGAGAGAACACCGCGGAGCAGAAATGAACGTGGGCCATGTTTATAACATCACGGACAATATCTACTTGGTTGATAGTGCCACCTAACTTGTATGCCTTGCTGTGGAGAAGTTTTATCGTAGTATCCTTATAGAAAGCTCTAACTTCTTCACGCCAACGATCAATATAGAGGGCGTCATGCAGTATCTTTCTAGATACTGAATTGGCCGGACGATCCCCTGAAAGCATGAAGTCTTTACCAAATGGATGGCCATCTCGCTTCATCAAGTATTCGATGGTTTCACCCCAGGTAACTTTGAAATCCCTCTTATTTCCAAGGACAGTTCGGCAGGCGGAGTGAGAATTGATCATAACAGGCGGGTTCATCCTTCCAGGCTTGTCCCAGGAGTATTTCCGAGCAATTCCCAAGTCAGAGAGGATTTTCGAATTTTCCCAGGGGGTAACGAATGGGAAATGAGCGTAGACAGAATTGCGTTTGAAATGCTGAGGGAAAGCCCTGAAGATAAGTTTGTGGAACACATGTCCCTTGTTGACCTTAAGGTCATAGTTGCATTCATTCAAGCCCCAGTTGGTAAGGGCCTTAGGGGTATAATCAGTAGTGTAGAAGCGGTCTCCACGAACGAGTGCAACCGCATCCGAGAGAATAGCACGAGAGATTGTGAAATTGGGGCAGAGCCCGCTTCCTGGAATCATCACTTCTTTTACCTCCTCGACAACGACACCAGGGTAAAGTTCAACATTATCGGGATGATCGTAAAGATGTCTCAGTTGGTCAGCAATATATGGGTCCGAGTTGATATCTTCGAATGTCTCGTGCGGTTTGAGATGGAAATGTTTCCTAAATTCATTGAGGGTTGCTAAGTTCCATGACCTTGCTTGCATAATTCCCAGAATCTCAACAGGCCGTAGGAGTTTTGGTACGCCCTTGGCACCAAAAGCCCCAGCGCAGTCCTCGATTCCCTCAGTCAGCATCTGAACAAGTTCATCGTCGTTAAACAGGCCGTCAGGTCCGCGTCTGAGGTGTCCCAATCCCCGCTCTTGAGGGTCGTCCGGAAGACTCGAGCTAAATTTTCCCAGATTTCGAAGAAACTCCTCCATTGGGATGGTTTCAGGGTTTCTCCCTGGAAATATCTTGCGGAATATATTTTCTGACCATTTGACATCACGCTCTGAAATACAGGCATGCCATCTGTAGATGAGATTGAATTCCACGGAAACCTGGTTTCCTGTTGCAGAGGCAATTGGGGAGCCTAGGAACGGCTTTGCATTCTCTGCTCGCGGATCAAGACTCCAATCACTATCGATACGGTTGATGTTAAGGATTGTTCGCACATAGTCTTTCAGGATGCAGTTGATATATAATCCACAGGTGATCAGACGACCGGTCTGAAAAAGATCGTTGTCATATTTGGCAAATGCCTTCGCATCTCCATCCTGGGGCTTGGAAAACCTACCACCTTCATTGATGGCGGCCAGGTTGCGAACCACGTAGTTGTGAAAGCGATTGAACATTACAAGTAAGAGCCCAGAGCCGGGGGGTAGCCCATGTACCCGTCTTTCGGCAAAGCTGTCAGGCTTCAGCTTCCCATCTTTGAAGGTTCTTACACTGTCTTGCTCTGTCTGATTTGATCCATATAAAGGAGATAAATCAAGATATGACGATGTTTTAGATATGGTTGGGTTCCGTGGATCAGTTTTGAATAAGTCTTTGGATGGTATTAGAAATGTCTAGAACGTGATATATACAGCGCAGGGAGACCTACCATGAATGATGATTGAAGCGAGATACAATAGCATACTAGAGATCTGGCTAGGGTGTGGTTCAAATCTCTCTCGGGCCATGAGCGAATCAAAAAGAACCCCTGGGTCTGGAAGGTTGACCGGTTGTACAGATTTTGGCTGAACAGTCTTTGCATAGCTCGACCCAGCAGCCCCAACACCCGGGCGGAATATGTTCTATACCACAAGTTAATAATCAAATAACTCATAGATTGAAGCGCCTGGGATATTCTTACATTGTAAGACCCATCCGCAGATCGATACATGTATTCGGACCCAACTGGTCTATCAAGTGCGTTAGTACTTTAGAGAGTAGATGTGTATTGAAACAGAACCTTACGTGAGTGGGGGGTGCTGTAAATCATTCCATAGTTGAGATAGCAAGTCTTCTGTTAACGCGCTGCCATTCTTAGACGTGCTAGGTAGGGATGCCGCCAGCTGTTTCATTCATTCTTCAGCGCGATAAGTCCCCTAATCATGGTATATAAGACATATCGTACCTGGATAATCCTCTCCATGATATAACGCTTATCATCAATTGGTTGGCCAGTCGCGGCTAGCTTAGCAACTTCTGCGAGTGTCCCTGCATCCCCTAGTTTCATGTGGGCAAGATCATCCAAAATACCCGTTGTATGCATCGTTGGAAGATAGGTTCCATCCCCGGACGCAACAGGTAGTGGGCGCAAGGAAGCACTGATAGCTCTACTAACATCTGAAACGCCTTTTTCAATCTCCTCTCGGAGAGTCAGGTGGTCACAAACGTCGCCCATGGCAGCTAGTGTATGATAAGGATGAGCACTTCTAGATAGATACCTAGGAGAAATAGGGACAAGTAATTATTAAGGTGGATGAGCGAAGGGCCCTGAGGCCCGGTCTCAGCGAAAATAGGTTGAGAAAACCAGAAGAAGAATAGTAATAATAATGATGATGATGATAATAATAAACGGATATCAAGGTCTAGAGAACGCGGGTATTAAGATAGAGGAACGGCAAATATGAGAATGAAAGCATCCTAGTCACATTCTTATATTGTCCAGACCTCCATCGCCATCGGCAATAATAGCTTGAAATCTGGCGCAAAAGCAGATGAAAACGTGCCTGGAAGGAAGATCCCGTGGACTTGAACCTGGGAAAGAGCAAGTGACGATTAGTTTATAATCAAACCCCCGTCGTTCTTGTTGGTGGTGGGAAGCTAGGTGCGATTTCTTTGCTGCAAAAGGTGAGAAAGGGTAAGAGGCAGAGATTTCTAGAGTTATTGCTTTTGGATGCGCGACTTGCTAGGCTGGCAAATGCATTTCCGACCCTTGGTTCAACTTCTGATACAAGCATCAAGCTACAATAATCTGATAACACAGATGACTAGCGATAGTGTTTGTAAAACACGACCAAAAAAGCAAAGAGCAAAGTAGTCAATAGAGAACCAAGAGAAACAGCGTTCACAAGCACAAGCTTTGCTGGGTTAGCGTTTCGGTATCAGATAGGCCCGGGGATGCTTTGGATTCTATACGGTCTCGTTTTATTGGTGCGCTCAAAGACCTTGTATGCAAGACTGCCATCCATGTAGCCAAGCTGGGAGCGGACTTGTTTGTGAAGAGGTTGTATATGGTCCATGGGTGGTGGGTAAGCAGGGAGCGTGCTTGAGCTTTTACCTGCTTGGGAGAGAGCACAAGTACAAAGGCCTAGTCAGCATGGATGTACGTAAATAGTACTAAAACGAGGGGGCCATCATGATGCATTTCAGGCTTGACTTTATCAATCTATGTGCAAACAATTACCCCTGTCGCGCAGCAGGCTTCTTTTGAGTTCACCAGCATCCAAGCATGCGTCCGTAAAATATCACCGACTCTGGTCCTTGTACCCGGAATCTCTGGTACGTCCAAAGAACGAACGATATTGTTGCAAAATGGACGGCATGGTTGGGGAGCGCTGGGTCTCCTGTCAGTTAGTTAACGAGCAGGCCAATCATGGAGGTAGTTAGATCGGTAACGAGACAGCTGCAACACAGAGCGTGACCTTCGTTTTGATAGAAAATGACCAGCATCTATGATCCCGCAGAGCCCTGTCCACGCAGCACATTATGGCTCCTGAAAAAGAAACGAAAAGAAAAGCGAGTCAGCGAGAAAACAAAACGGAAAGCTGAAGACAGATAGTTGAAAGATGGAGATGAGGTCGAAGTTGAGGCTGGCTGTTTGCCTAAACGGGACAAGATGCGGGCCGCGACGCTTATGTCATGCTTACTTAAGAAACCATATTTAGACCAAGGCATGCGTTGTTTGTAGATGCAGAGCGGCAACCCGCAGAAAAGGAAAACAGCCGGAAAGATGGCTATATAGTAAACAGCAGTTTGGGCATCTTCGCCCCATAACGAAGGAATCTAAGCAAAGCCCAAGAATCCTTTTTTACGCAAAGCAGACTGACGTAGTAGCCATGGATCAAGGGGCTGGTTAACACGTGATCATTAATCTTACATAATCACTAAGCTCCAAAGCTCCCGCATCCTTTCTGCAACTTCACGATCAACAGCAAATGCGATGGAACCTTGAAATATTTTCCAACTCCCCACATCCTGCGCAATACCTACCAGTAAACGGTGATTGGTACCTGGAGACATGGCAAGCCAAGGAATCTTGCTAGAGGTCAAGCCGAGAGGTAAGTAATGCTCGCGGCTGATGCTTCCATTTCCCCCCTCATCATGGCCATCGTCCAGCATATTCTACTTGTTTACATTCCAAGGTACAAGCTCACTAATTCATCTTGTTTTACTCCCTCTAATTAGGCAAGCCCATATCCAAACTTCCAGAAAAAATCTCAATTGGTCCTGAGGATAGCCTTGCCGCGCTTTATTCCACGGTTTCTAGGCGAGCTGGTTTCCCGGTTACCCGGCTTAGGATCACCAAGGGCAGCGATGGTAGTCTCCTGAAAAACGACGCCCGTGTTACAGTGTCGAGTACCGGAGTCAGAAATCAGAGTGTCATCTATGTCAAAGACTTGGGTCCGTTGGCTCCCCTCCATATCCTCGCATATTTGTGCAAAGATAGCTGTGCTAATACCAAGTAAAAACAAACAGGACCTCAAATAGGATGGCGTACGGTCTTCATTATCGAATACTTAGGACCCCTCATCATTCACCCACTGGTTCTCTATGGCCTACGACCTTACATATACCGAAGTCCTAAGCCACTGCCTCCTATATCTGACCTGCAGGCCTTGACCTGCACCTTGCTGACACTCCACTTCATCAAGCGCGAGCTGGAAACCCTGTTCGTCCACCGATTTAGTGTCTCGACGATGCCTTTTACCTATGTTTTCCGGAATAGTGCCCATTACTGGCTCCTTGGCGGTGTAAACCTCGCATACTGGGTATTCTCACCTTCATCGCCAACAGCCACTGACCACCCTAACCCAGCGTTGGTATATTCAGGCCTGGTACTCTTCCTCATAGGTCAGCTGTCCAACCTCTCGACCCATCTCACCTTGAGAAGCCTCAGGAAACCAGGTAGCACAGAGCGCGTGATACCCACTGGCTTCGGCTTCGATTGGGTGACGTGTCCAAACTACCTCTTCGAAGTGATGGCCTGGGTCGGGGTGTACCTTGTTAGCGGGCTAAACTGGAGTGTCCTACTCTTCCTAGTGGTGGGTGCCGGCACCATGATGAAGTGGGCTAGCCAAAAGGAGAAGCGATACCGCCGTGAATTCGGGGACAAGTACAAGAAAAAGCGCTTTGTTATGCTGCCTGGTCTCTGGTAATCTATGTGCGCTAGCCTTGCCGGTACTTTCTTCCTTTTCCCCCTTGTGAATCCTACTGGCGGATTGTCATTCCCGGCAAGCACCTGCCGTCGCTGCTACATCTGTATGGAGGTGCACAATATGTAGTTCGGGATGCACAACTTCCGGCGTTTGTGAAACCCGAAGCCTCCGCCGCGTCCACCATTACCATGCCACAAGACTATCAAGGGCGTTATCTTAGCCTTAGTCCTTACTTGATCATAACTGCATATCCTAGGACCTAGTCTAGTTGCATAGGACCCGAAAAAAAAAACTTGCTATTTTTAGTTTATGAGTTCTATCTGATTCCAAGCTCCGATTTGCCGGGCCGAACCGTCCCCATCGCCCCGTCAGTAACATCCTGTTTAAATACCCCTACCTAACAATAATACCCCAGCCTGGTTCACGACTGCTGGGTCGATCTAGTGACAGGAGATCGACTAGGTGATGACATCGTGTGGTAATGAAATCGAGATCTGCTAAAGTGGATCGATCAGTGCTGGCAAACTTGGATACTAGCCCCTACATTCTGTGGCTAGGGCTTTAAACTAGAGGCTTAGAAGGTTTTTCCCCATAAGCTAGAAGCTACGAAAGGTATTCAAATTTACCAGCACATATCAAAGGAAAACAAGGATTTAACAAGAAAGCATAAGAGACGTCTATCTCATCCAAGGCTACCAGCCTGCGGGCAAACCCCTGAGCATAACCATACTGTTACATCAAAGTAAAAAAGAAAGAAAAAAAATGGGAAAAGTGACATAAATTATATGATAAAAAAACCGATCCGACACGGTAAAAATTAGAAATGAAAAGGGCGAGGAAAAAGGGAAGAAGACGAACGACGTGTTAAATCAAGAAAGATACGCTCATAAATGCAGGTTACCACAGCTGCCTTACCCCCTAAATTTCCATTTTAGATATTAAACTTGGGCATAAGCCTTCAACCATTTATTCCAGTAAGGTTCCATTTCTTTCTCACAGTTTCGTGCAGGCGTCGTCTCGCATCCGCCTAGACGAACGATGAAATCACCTTCTGTGTATAACCCATTTGAACCGGGCTTCGGAGCTTCATGAGAATAGGCGTTGATAATTTTCTGGGGAATAAGAGCTAGTCTGGCCAGAATGGTCGGGTGCCATTGTACAATATGATCCTAAGGGGAAAGTTAGCTATACCACTCAAAGCATCAGTACCCCTCAAATGAACAAGCATGTTACTTACCAGGGCATGGTTTTCCGCCTTTGCAAAGTTATAGCTCCTGTACAGCGGATCAAACCAGGCGTCTAGGAAATAATTCGCCCACTCGCCTCTCCTGATGATAAAGCTCCCTGGGCAGAGGTTCTCTGCATCCTGCGTGATAATCAGGTCAACGTCGTTTCCAGACAGGTGAGTGAAGGTCTTGATGACACTATCTGGTGGCACAACAGGGGTGTCTTTAATCATGAGGGATTCCAGCTTTGATTTTTCCAGCACGTGTGACGTGAGTGAGATGGTTGGGTCCATGATGACGGAATGGGGGGAGAGATGAAAGAAGTATGTGCTGCCGGGATATTTGGTCATGGCATGTCGCATGGCCGGAACGAGTGCCCAGCTCCGAGGCACCACTGCGCCTGAGGGGAGGTTCATAACAGGGACATAGTCTGCGGTGCTAGCAAAGAAGTTGACATATCCTAGTAGAGATTAGAGATTGCGTGTCAGCTCAACCAACATCCTCCGGGCCGATATAACAATAAACGGAATCGGTCAGGTCATCCGCTGCAGGTGACAATGACATACCATGACGCTTCGCATAATCCTCCCTATTCTGTTTTATCCGCTGTATATACGTGTTGCTAAAGAAGTCCGTGTCAAGAACGGTGACAATAACGACAGGAGGCCCATTCGCAACAGGGGTATCGACTGAAGACGAGCCGGAGGAGAAAAGGTGGAAGATGAGGAAGAGAGCCGAGACGACAATGCAGCCTATAATGGCAAATGACTTCAACTGTCGCCGTCGAAGGACTGTAGGGGACGATCGAGAGTAAATGGGAGGACGAGACGTCTTTCGTGGCGGCAATGCAAATTGCATCTTTAACAGCTGAGAGCGATTCTCCCAGCGCTATCAGTGCCGGGAGACCAACGATATAAATCCTCCGATTCTGTTTCAGCGTTTCATAGCCGGCCCGGTGCGTAAGAAGCAGAAAGCAGTTGAAAAAGCACCCTCCTGGCCTTGTTGTTGGCCTTCTGTAAACACCTTAGATATCAACTTTGAAAGGGCTGAACCTCTTGGCCAGAAGATGCGGCTCGGGGAGAGGTTAATCCGGGGTACTTTGAGGGCTCCATGAGGTCCATCCAGTGCTGAGACATTGCACATTAGTTTAAAGGACACATAATGCGGTTTGGCCTGTCTGTAACTATTTGTCGTATGGATAGATTGATAGATCATCTCGTGTGTTATACAGGTTTTTTGAAAGTGAGGCTCTAATATACAAGCAATGGAACGTAATAAACAACCAGGACCTAAACCAACGCTCCGCAAGCAAAACCCATTGAACATATTTGATGCGAGTTCAAATCTAGGCCGGGTTCGTCCTGAGTTCAGGAGCATTCATCTCTCCCATTGATGCAGCAGTCAACGGTGTAGCCGCCTCGTGGGCCTCCTGCTGCCGTCTCAAATCGTGCTCGGTAGCGGCCTCGATTTTCTCGCTCTCCGAGTGTCGTGCCAGGAATTGTTCAAACGTTTCTGGCTCCTGTAGACCCAGCTGCTGTCTCTCCAGTGCGAATTTCTCCTTCATTGCCAGCGAGGTCATCACCCTCCACCGTAGTTTCCAGCCAAACATGCCCAATTCCTTTATTCTAGCGGGTTTGTCGCCGAGTAGGTATTCGTCCAGCCCTCCCACTTTATTGATCGTTCTCAAAACGCCATGAGTGACCTTGAGCTCTATCTCTTCATCCAAGGCCTTGCTGTAGATTTTCTCTTTTCGCACATTGGGCTTCCAGATTCTTCGTGTCTTGCCCTTGTTCCGGCCCTTGGAGATCTTGTTTCCGAATATTATTGTAGCGCCGCCGTAGAGTCCGCTGTCTGCCTGCTTGAAGGTGCGTCTGGGGCCATAAGGGTATGGGGGGATTTCAGCAGGAAGAGTGGCCGCCCGCTGTGTCGGTAGGGTCGTAGAGAAAGATCGGGTTGCTTGTAGGGAGAGGTTGCTGAAGGAAGCTGTGAGAAGAGAAACGCGAGGGAGCTGTCTGGCGGAGCAAACCGCTGCGTGGAGAGCCATGTTGAGTTACAGCAGTAGCATCGCAGGCCCTACGCCGAGTTCCAAAAGCCGTCTTCGTCTCCGGGCTTCGTCTGTCCAGCCGTGCAATGTTGCCCTGTTCTTCTTCTTCTTCTTCTTGATCTTCGCTGCTTCAAGTTTCTTTCGTTCGCTTTTTTTTCTTCCAGCGACTCCCGGCTTATTCTCCTTTAGGCTTAGCGCCAGAGCTAATCGCATCTCAACTCCAAAAAAGAAAAAAAAGCAGCTCTTCCGGGCGCAAAACAACGAAGAGAAAACCACGTCTTCTGTCTCTGCTCTGATAAGACGAACTGTTCTACTTACGTTTGCTGTGTATACGCTTGGGAGATAGAGGTACGCGGATTTTGGACCGTGCTGGTTTTGCAGATATAAGTTGCTTCATCCACAGCCATGGTGAACATCAGCGAGGTGAAGGGGAGCTCGCGCGAGAATAGGACCGCCGCGCATACTCATATCAAAGGGCTTGGTTTGCGTCCTGATGGCACCGCTGAGGTCTCCGGGAATGGATTCGTTGGCCAGGTCCCTGCCAGAGAGGTATGGATCTCCACCTTTGGCTTATTGTCTGGGATAAGAGCCTGCTGGCTAACATTTATGTCACCACTTCTAGGCATGCGGCGTGATTGTCGATTTAATCAAGAGCAAGAAGATGGCTGGCAGGGCCGTGCTACTTGCTGGAGGACCGGGAACTGGAAAGACAGCTTTGGCGCTCGCTGTCTCTCAGGAGTTGGGAACAAAGGTTCCTTTCTGCCCCATCGTTGCCAGTGAGATCTTCTCGGCAGAGGTAAAGAAGACAGAAGCGCTGATGGAGAACTTTCGTCGTGCAATTGGTACGTCTCACAATATAGTGGCTGCGATGAGATAAGGTTGCTAATACGTTGTAGGACTTCGAGTTCGGGAAACGAAGGAAGTGTATGAAGGCGAAGTTACAGAACTTACCCCAGAAGAGGCGGAGAACCCATTGGGCGGTTATGGTAGAACGATAAGCCACCTGATTATTGGTTTGAAGTCATATAGAGGAACCAAGAAGCTACGACTCGACCCCAGCATATACGAAGCTATCCAGAAGGAACGGGTTACTGTTGGAGATGTGATATATATTGAAGCTAACACCGGGGCATGCAAGCGTGTTGGAAGATCCGATGCCTATGCAACGGAGTTTGACCTCGAGGCTGAAGAATACGTCCCAATACCCAAAGGCGAGGTTCACAAGAAGAAGGAAATAGTCCAAGACGTTACACTACACGATCTGGATGTCGCGAATGCCAGACCCCAGGGAGGGCAGGATATAATGAGCATGATGGGCCAATTGATGAAGCAGAAGAAGACCGAGATCACTGATAAGCTACGGCAAGAAATAAACAAGGTCGTTAATCGGTATATTGACCAAGGAGTTGCCGAGCTTGTCCCTGGTGTTTTGTTCATTGATGAGGTATGCTCGCCCCCATTCCATCTGTCTGCTTTCCGGCTTTGCTAACTTCTCCGACAGGTCCATATGCTCGATATCGAATGTTTTACTTACCTCAACCGCGCTCTCGAATCATCCATTTCACCAATTGTAATCCTGGCTTCCAACCGTGGTAACACCGTCATCCGCGGCACCGATGACATAGTTGCAGCTCACGGTATTCCCTCTGACCTTCTTGCTCGTCTCCTTATCATCCCAACCCACCCATACAACTCTGAGGAAGTCAAAACCATCATCCGCCTCCGCGCCAAGACAGAAGGCCTCCAGATCACAGATGCCGCCCTTTCCAGCCTTGCAGAGCATGGAAATAAAGTCAGCTTGCGCTATGCTCTGCAGCTGTTAACCCCAGCTAGTATCCTTGCACGGGTCAACGGCAGACCAAATGGTATCGAGGAATCCGATATTGCCGAATGCCAGGACCTGTTTATTGATGCGAAGCGCAGTGCCAGCATTGTGGCTAATGAGACTGGCGCTTTTATCTCTTAAGATTTCCGTTTCTGGGTTTCCTTCTTGTTTTATCGTGTATGACCATGTATGCAATAGCTGCTCAAAAACCCTCTGCCTGTCCTCATTCGTCTAAAGACTCTGAATAATTAATGAAGTGCCAGTACTACGACATAGTTCCGTTTCCAACTAGGCTTCAATCTGCAATAAGGTAGTCAAATATCGAGATAGCCCTTGTAGTCTGGGAAACTTGGGGTGACAAGCTTAGCATAAGCTACTATTTGGCGATTGTATATAAAGTAAACTTCAACCCATGGGGGGTAATTTGAGCCCGGATAATGCCATTATTAACTAGGCTACTACGTATTAGGTCGCCGGATGTATCTTTCGAGAACGCCTGCACAAGTACTGATGAATCAAGCCATTAGCATGAACCAAAGACAACCATATATGCCAGTAGCCATAGGAGGTCTTTTAGTTTCCTCATATGCTGATACAAATCGGCCACTCCATTCAAGATACATAACCTTATACCTCTACTCTTAGAATCAAGACACATTGTTGACGTTGATTTTACACCAGGGATAAGTTACGAGCGCGTGAGCGATAATTGCGTGCTTACTTAATGGATCCATGGATCCATTGGTCAGATGTCACGTGCCTTTAATACACTTGGGTCCAAATACGGCTAGTAATGCAGAGTAACATCATCCGTTCCATGATGTAATCCAAAAATACACGACTTACCTTGATGCCTTTCAACATCGTCAACCATCAGCTGTCAGCAACCGACCGACGGCTTGATCAACATTGACCATATCTGCGGCACTCAACAACCCTGCGTAGTGTACAGTACCGTCTTTTGGGTCCTTGTTTCACTTATACTGGCTTATCTTTCCCCGCGATCCATTATCCGTAAAGTCTGCACTTCTCCTTGCCCCCAAACAACCAGCGCATTCCTTCGCAGCAAGACAATACCCTAGCCAACCGTTATGGCCAATACTCTCGACACAGATGCCGGCTCTGAGCTGTTCAGCAGCTACGAGGCAGAACTAAAACTTGTTCAGGCCGATCTCAACCAGAAGCTTGACCAGATCGCTGAAGCTTCCGGGGAGGAGCGGAAGGCGGCTATCAGGCAGGCGGAGAGGGCTTTGGAAGAAGCAAACGAACTTGTAAGACATCTCCCCAAGACTCCATTTAAATTTTATAGCTTGGCCATATGGAATGACTTTTGACTGCCTCTTATTACCGTCGCTAATTTAGGCTTCTGTATAGCTTGACCAAATGCGCATGGAGAAGGAAAACATCCCATCATCGACCCGTTCCAAGATAAACTCCCGCTTCAGAAACTACCTCACAGACGTCGACAACACAAAGCGGAAACTACGCTCGCTGTCGGATGACCGCAAAGCTCTATTCGGAGAACGCTATACCGATGATCCAAACAGTACCCATGACCAACATCTAGAGCAGAGACAGCAACTCCTTTCTGGTACAGAGAGGCTAGAGAGAAGCTCTGCCCGTCTACAAGACAGCCAGAGAGTGGCACTATCAACTGAGGAGATTGGACGGGATACCCTTGCCGATTTATACCGTCAACGTGAGACAATCGAGCATACCAGAGCAGGGTTGTTGGAAAGTGAAGGTTACGTTGACCGAAGCGTGAAGACGTTGAGGGGGATGGCTCGTAGGTAGTAACCCCTACATTCCCGGCTTTACAAATCTGAAGACGAAAACATACTGACTCAGGCTTCTCAACTAGGATGGCTACCAATCGGATAATCACTATTGCTATCATCACAGTGCTGGTCTTATTGATTATTGGTGTGATTTATAGCAAGTTCCGCTGAAACGCAAGGATTTCTTGACTTTTCAGCGTTCTCCCCTTTATGGTACCAGCGAACCCCTTTTATGATTGTTTGTACGAATACATTCCCCTAATTTCTTTTATTCCCAACATTTGGAATACGGTCCTGCTTTTCCTCTTTAGATTTCGAGTTGTGCCCAATGTCTTGTCATCAACTACCCCCGTCGTCCAATTGTTAATGTTTTCATTATACTATATTACTCTTATAAATCATATATATTCAAGTATCCTTTTCAATAGTCGCTCAAAACATGTCAGTCTGCAGGAAATTTCTCGATGGCATAATCATACAGTACCGCAGTGAAAGGCAATCAAGAGCCCTTCAACTCAACATCCTCACTGCCCCGAACCCAAAGTTAACTACCACCCCTACAAATACAGCTAGCCCTTTCCTCCAGCTCCATACCCCTTCTTCCCTTAGAAGCCATAAAGCACAGCCCACAGGCCAGAAGAATCCCATGACTGAGCCCCATAACATATCGTCTAGTGCGCGTGAAGTTCCGGATCCAAATGGGCCACTCCCACCAGTGCTATCGGTATTCATATCCCCAAATATGTTTGAATCTTCGTTATTTCCTCCTAAGCCAGCAACACCAGCTTCAGTTGAACCTTCATCCATCCATCTATCTTCTAATCTGCGCAGTTCTGTACCGGAGGGTAACGTATCTGGAGTATGCGAGAGGGAAAGCAGGGCCAGAAATTGGGACCGAAGAGATGACACCTCTGCTGGTGTGAATCCAGCAGATAACAATCTATCGAAGCCCTGTGGGGCTGGTGTAGGAGTAATATTAGACCCATCACCGCCTGTCGTCGAAGCATCGCCCCCGTCTAATAGCCGGCTCGGTCCTGCAGAGCTGTCCAGACCAGCTGAACCCGCGGAGTCATTAGCAGAGGTGTTCGACTTAAGCGCATCCTGCCCTGAACGAGCAGCACGAGCTTCGGCATCAAGCTCCGCCGGCGTAAGCGTTATATCCCCTATCGAACAATGTATATATATTCTAGGCTCTCCCTGGTCTCGGACCGGAGCTTTCCCTTTTCCTGACGGGTCCGGGGCAGTCTGAGATACGGTTGATGACGAGCCCGAAGTGGCATATCCGCCTTTCAGGAAAGGGGACGCTACCCTTGAACCGGGCTCCGAAGGCGAGCCTGACGAAGGTGCTCGTTGGCCATTCCCATGATGACCACGTAAATGACTATTCCTCCCAACTTTAATCTGTGTTGCTAGTGAGGTTGAATCGTCTAGTGACTTGCCGGCATGAATGAGTCTAAGGCGCCGCGATGTAAGGTCCGGAGGGAGCCTGTCGCGAACTAGACGCTTAAGCCCCGCGACAGTGGTGCTGTTGGGATCGGGTATGTCGAGAAATATATCTGGTATAGAGGCGGAAAATCGTATGGCGAGAAGTAACTCCAGCTCTAGAGGTAGCCGGTTGAAGTCCTCCATCTCCTCTCGTGGGCTGTTCTAGAGATCTGTAATATCTTTGAATCGAAACGTCAGCGTTTGCGGTAAAGGGAGAATACTGTCACGTGCGAGCTTCAAGATCTACGTCTATTATTAGAAGCTTTACCATGTTCTTGACAGATGCAGAGTTCTTGATCTTCATGACAGGCATAGTGAATTAATGTACTTGTAATTGCTGCCAGTATATAGTTATCGATATAGATAGCCACTATCAATCATATAATATGCCATGGTGGGAATTCAAAACATCTAATACAACCATAGTTTGAGAGTTTCTATACTCGTTATATGAGTGGGTATAAAATGCTATTGGAGTGTAATAAGTATCTAGAAATGTACAGAAAGTAATGCAAAAAGTATTGACCCAGCCCAGGCTATAGATAAATCTTCCGTCACCCAAACGCCAATCCAACGCTGTAAATAGCAGAGCAAGCAGCAGATCCAGTAGTATATATAGTGCGAATCCTACAGTTATACCATGAACGATTCACCACAGCCACATTCATCCTCTATATAATAATATGGTTAGAGTTGCATTTGTTCTATCTGGGCAACAAAGAGAGATACTTACTGATGTTTGGGTTGTTGAATACGAAGCGGCTGCTCAGTGGGTCTTCGTGCCAGTCCATTTCACTTCCAATTATGCTGAAAAGAGCCTTAGAATCAATCAAGACTTTAACACCGTCCTGTTCAACCACTTCGTCGAAAGGAGCTGGCTTCTCAACATATTCTAGATGGTATGATAGTCCCGAGCAACCTCTATTCTTCACACCTATCCGGATCAGCTTCGGGTCTGGCTGGGAAACAAGGTCTCGGAGTTTGGATAGTGCAGTTGGTGTGAGTGATACAGCAGCTTTTCTTGCTCGTAGTTTACTCTTTCGCGGCTTCGCTTTCGTCTCCGAAGGTGTGGCTTCGCTGCTGGATACCGGTTGCGACTTCTGGGCTTCGTTTTCTGGCAAGGAATAAGACGATATGGAGGCATTGCCATCATCTTTAGATGGCACCGTGTCCTTCGGTGGTGGGTATGTTGGCGTAGTGTTTAGTCCCGGGATTGCATGGGAGATGGATGTGTCTGGGGTGCCCGCATTCCGGGGAGGCGGAACAACGGACTCGGGCAAAGAGTATGGTCTATAAGCGGTTGCCGTCTGAAGTTCACGTTTCGAGGACGAGTATGTTGGACGGGTGGACGAGAATAGTCTGATGCCTCGTGAGCATTGTTGCTGTCGTCTGAGCAGAACCCGAAGCGCTGATGATGTCACAGGCTTCACGGATGTATGACACAGCGACATGGTAACTGAAAAAGCGGTGACAGCTAGAGAATCATTAACTAATCGCCTGCACGAACGCTCAGAGGGATGGAAGACAACTGCTGATAAAATGCTGCTATTGCACGGGGAAAGTCATTGAGCAAGATGTTTGGAAGACGGACTTTTTGTTATCGTTTTCGTCGCTCGAAGATTGCCGTGATTAGTCATCGAATATTGTCGGTAAAAACTCGGACCGGATCACATGATATAATTCTGACCAATAAGAGCTGTGCAATTATCAACCCTGCGGTAGCTGACTCATCACCCGATCATGCCACTTTTTTAAAGCGCCGAAAAAGGCAAATTGGACTACCAACAAGCAGACAGCGGTAGAAGAGTGTAGGATCAGAGGAACTGCATTGTATTCTTCATCTTGTTTTCTCGGGCTCTCTGTGAGCCATCTAAATCTTCCAGTTTTGCGGCTATGGGGTCCAATCGGCGTTCCAGCCAAAAGCCTCGTATCAAGGAGAGGACAAGTAGGCTTGGCTAACTAGCCCTGCATTCGGCCCGAAGCTTAGTTAGCGTCTTCTCAAGATCTATGCTTGACCCCATCTAACTTGAACAAGGATAAAAGGAATGAATAGAAAGAGAGAAATGACAGAAGGAGATAGAAATGGAGAAGGTACAGGGGGGGGGAAAGAGAACAAGCTACATGCTTAAACTAAGCCAACCTCCATGGGAAGAGAAATGTGGGATTTCAACGAATCGAAAGGATGTGATGGATGCCCCTCCACCACCGGCTTTCGGGTGAAGAAGATGAGCATATCCCTGGTGGCCGGACGGCTCGGGTCGATGGCATAGACTGGGGAAAGGCTGTGCTTTCGTTCGTGGTCGACGAACAGGAGCGTATCCAAGAATTCGCGGTGCTGATGGCTACCCAAGGTATGCTCCGGGTTGACTTCGTTCCAACGCAGAGCATTCTTTGCGCGCATGTCGTGCACAAACGTTGTTGCACTGTCACCGGCCATATTTTCGCTGCCCAGAAAGGTCGTCATGGTGAAATCCACCCCGTCACTATGCACGCCTTCAAGAGCCGGCTCGCCAAGTATATCCGGGCTAGTGACAGTCCGCAGGTTGAACAGGGTGCAGACGAAGTTCTCTGTCTCATAATTCAGCCTCGGGCGTTGCTTGAATGGGACCCCATGGAAGATCAATGCTTTGAATACGAACAGGGCTTGCAGTGTCGAATTGCCCTGGAGATCGTCTTCTACCTCTGCAAATCTCCTGACCTGACCTGAGTCATGCCTGACAAAGTCCTCCTCAGCCGAAAGAATGAAAGGCTGGAATTCAAGACGGCGGACTTTGGATTGCTCAAAATCGAAGCAGAATCGGGCGTTCTTGCTTTTCCGGAAGGGTAGGGTAGGGTCGTCAGGCAAGCTATTGCTAACGGTTTTGATCTTCTCCATGTCTTCATGGGTAGCTCCAAGAAGCTTGAGAATTGGGATCATCCGGTTGCTTTCCACAAAGATGAGTCTTTCCTTGACGAATTGCTCACGCAGCCTGATAAGGTCCGCAACGGCTGCGGTCGACTCTGGGCTGACTGCAGGTATCGCCATGTTGACTTGAAAACAGGCACTGGCGGCCGTATATAGAAGGATAAGGGCAATTTGCGTAAGAAGTATAGTCAGTGAAGGTAGGTGTCAATTGACTGACCTTTGACTCCAGGTCTCTAGGATCCTATCATGATTTTATACTTATTCGGTAGCACCGACTCTCAATGCCTTCCCCCAAGCTTGGTCGGTATTAACATACAGACCTGACATGCAATGCAAAGTTGCGAGATGTGCATGTGGCGTGTTCACAGATGCTAACGGCTTGACCCTTGACCAGGATGTAATTGTTTATACGAGTGGCTCCATATAGTTACGCGTTAAAAGGCTGTGATGAAAGGATCATGCACGTTAATTCAGCCTTCTTGAGCTTGCTCGTACAATAGTCGGGAGAGAAGCAGTATCGGCTCATTAGCCCTGTAACTTCCCTGTCTGGCTGCATTATATATGTATGTGGCCCGTATCCCACGTCGGGTATGGACACGGCCGTATCACCATCCCAGACTGAGCAACATTGATAGGCTAACCCGGGGGTAATATGCAAAGAAACCCCACACATACAACTAAGACCAGCCTAGTACTCCGCTCCCAAGCTTAAAGTAACGACATAAAGTTCCTGATTCCGTTAAACACTATTTAAATAATGGAAATATGAGGGAGCATCAATCTGAAAAATCGCCCACCAATTCCATATCTTGCCATAAAAAGGACGAGAATGGACCTCTCAAGAGAGGACCAACTTGATAGTAGGCTCCCCACCAGCCAATATATCCAGGAGCCTAAGGTCAAACCAGAAAAAATCGGTGGAGAGACTATGATGGGTATGGTAGAGAACCCTCTGGAACCTGCAACTTGGCCCGGTGTAAGTCAGCATCCTCCCAGCTTCCTAAGATTGAAGGACTCGCTTACATTACGCGGCAGAGTAAGAAAACCTTCGTGGCATTCGTCGGTCTTCTAACGCTCTTCAACAGCGTCTTTGATTCCACCATACCCAGTGGGGGAATTCGGTTCATTGCTGCTGCATTGAACGTGCAGGGCGAATCTCAGCTTGCTCTGCCCACTTCCGTTTTCTTGATCGGATACGTGACCGGTCCCCTGGCCTTCGGGCCCATGAGTGAAGTTTATGGCCGACGAGTGGTCATGATTGGGAGCTTTGTGCTCTTTACCATCTTCACACTTGCATGTGCTGTGGCCCCAAGCTGGTTGGCGTTGATCATATTTCGATCATTATGCGGTATCTTCGCATCCACCCCAATTGCAGTCACCGGAGGTATTTTTGCTGACATATACCGCTCTCCTCTGACTCGGGGTCGAGTTATGGCCCTCTCAATGGCGGTAATGATTTGAATCCTTCTCAGCTCCGATTATCCTGCATGTCACTGATTGATCGACTTAGGTCACTGCTGCCGGCCCGCAGTTTGCTCCAGTAATCGCAGGGTTTGTTGCAACTGCGGGATGGAGATGGATTTTTTGGGTGTCGCTCATCCTTGCTGGTGTAACTCTGGTTCCGGTATTGTTTCTCCCGGAAACGTTTCAGCCCGCCCTGATGAAGCAGCCGCAACGGCGTGGTGAGGGAGTCGTCACCAAGGCGCTTGCCCGCCCACTCTACATGCTTTTCTGTGAGCCAATCCTATCCTTCACTTGCCTCTATCTGTCATATGCAAGTGCAATATTCTGTGAGTGTCCACTTTTACCCTCGGAACTATACAACTTTGACTGATTTTGATGAAGTCATGTACTTCGAAGCGTATCCTCTGATCTTTCAGGGAGTCTACGGGATGAGCGATGGCATAGCAGGCTTGGCCTTTCTCCCTAGTATGTGCTGATGCCAAAAATTGAAACAGAGATTGGCTTGCTAACTCTAGTCCATAGTCGCTGTAGGAGCTGGTATCGGCCTGGGAATCTTCTTAGCATATGACTCATTTCTGCAGCGTGCAAAATCAAGAAGAACCAGCTGGTCATCCATCGAGGAATACCAGCGGCTTCCTCTGGCGTGTCTAGGAGGCCCCTTGTACATGGTTGCCCTATTTTGGCTCGGATGGAGTGCTTCGCCAGATATACATTGGATCGTTCCTATGCTGGCGGGTATACCGTTTGGGATGGGGTTCTTCCTCATATTTGTGGCTCTGATTAATTATCTGATCGATGCCTATCATGAATACGCCGCCAGTGCCATGGCAGCTGCAAGCTGTTGTCGCAGTATCTTTGGAGCCGTGTTGCCACTTGCTGCGGTCCCAATGTTTCGCCAGTTGGGTATAGCCTGGGGATGCAGCTTGCTGGGCTTCTTGAGCCTTCTCATGTCCTTGATTCCGTTCGTATTCATCCGATATGGCGATAAAATCCGTTCAAGGAGCAGGTATGGGCATTGAATGTTGCTGAATGTGCCAGGTGTGGGGACGAACGACCCGATATTTTGTTGGATCCCACACTTTGGCTTTTGTGGCTGAATCCTAATCGGCAGCTAACTCGGGGAGTAATTGAAATTAAACCCATGTTCATCGAAATCTTCCTTCTATCTGGTATATGTCACTGGGCCCCGCAACTTTATAGAATAGAGCCTAGATCCGTATCATTGTTTATTAATTCACGCATATAAGAAATATCATATCACATCAAAAATATCTTGAGGACGATAACTGCTAAATGCCAAGTAAAAGGCCTATTTGGCCCCTCCATGGCTAGTCTAATCGACAGAGGCAGGTTCTGCATGCACTAGGCTGGTATGTCCGAGGACACGCGGGCTAACGGAAGAATTTTTGCAGCATTGGAAAGGCTCTTGAGAACCAAGAGCGATAGCCATGCGAGGCTTTCAGTGCAATTCCTGTACAATACTTCATAAAGATTGATATTCCCCAGGCCATGCACAAACTAGTAATATCCTGAAACCATGGGCACCTAGGTATCCTCTCTCGAAGACTGACTCTTGGCAAATAGAGTATCTCATACTTAATATGGATCAAGTGTAAACTCAGACGATAATAGTCATCGGGTGGCTGCATGCTTTCTAAGTGATATATGGCAAACGTCACGCGGTTGAACACATATGTATTGATGGTATCTCCGTATTCAGGTTTTAGGGTATATATCTCAGGAAAGCAGCGGGTAGCTCGTAGATAACTGTATGGTTTAAGTGTAAGGAGAGGTCACACAGCCACGTTTTTGATCGAATCGGAGTCAAACAAAGAATAATGATCAGTAATTCTTGGATTATCTGACCCAAAGCAGTTGGAATCATGAACTGAAGTCTGCCATCCTAGCCTAGATTCGAAATGAAAACTAGGACGTAATATCTGCATAACCACCTCTCCACAAGGCATGGTGTCAATCCCCTCTTATACGCTTGGAAGTCCTAAAAGCACGGTACACGAGCCTGAAAAAGAATAAATATGGCCTGAATAAAGTATAAAGAGTAACTAGGGTACTCTGTAAACGGTGGGATATCATTGTTGTTGATGAATGCTGAGCTGCTTGACGCTTATCTTTTTGCGATGAAGTCGTTCAAAACTTATTAAATATTTATTGCGAAACAAGCTGACTAAGCAACTGAAGCAATCAACTATAAGCCAAAGATACGTTCGTTCATAAAAGAGCGACTGTTGGGAGTGCATCCTTTCTCGAAGCGACAATGGAGAATATGAGTGTCCATGATGTTTAGGTTGCTCCGTACGATAACTAGGTGAATATCCACCTCGTAAACTAATTGACAAGTTACGCGTGTTCCCCCTTTTTTATGCATGCTTATTCGTTTTGATGCTCCTAGCGACACTCGACCAATCAGCATTGCTGAGTAAGATAAAAGGAGAACACTTTAGCATCAACTTCACAAGCAAACGATTCGGAATCAGGCAGCTTGATGATACAGACTTGATGATACAGACTTGGGACATGCTGGCATGCATATCGCTGTGATGTAACTAGGGTTTCTCCACAACTAACTAACTAAATATTCACTCGGCTACCCAGCTAGCAAAACCCATTACAAGTTTGTTTCGAGACAGCGATGCTATCAAAACGAGGCGGATCAAACAAGCGACACCACCATGGAATCCTCTCCTCTAACTCAGCAGACCCGGCCTGAGACGTTTCAGCCAAAGATAGTGAAGCTATACGAGACCTTACTATTTGTACGCTACTATTTAACCTCCAAAAATGATGGTATTGCCGATGGCTGTGCTAACGTATTGTTCTAGAACTCAGACTATGCTCACCCAACAGAGGGTTTTTGGCGGGAGTTTTTCCTCCTTCAGCCAGACAGGGTGTATCTGTCGAAAATGATAGCTAGTATTAGCTCTCATGACATTTTACACCTTCAAGTAAGATGCTGGATCCTTTTTATGCATAGACTCCGGCAATGCTGACTTAACCTAGTCCCAAACACAACAACTCTTTGCTCGCGCCATCAAAGAAGCAGCCTCTGGGAATATTACGACAAGCGCGAATGCATTAGAGGTCAGGTCCGGAAATACCCTTATTCACTGAATGTTTTAATATCTAACGGGTTTTGACAGACTTTAACTGCTTTCCTGGCTAGTGCATTATCAAAGAGATATACCAATCCAAGCTCGGATATCATTGCAGTTCTCGTAGGGCTCGATGAAGTTGACTATATTTGCTCCGAGTTTGTAACCGTTCTGGATTCACTCATACGGAATGGCAGCTCATGTAAGCACTCAAATACCAATATACCTCACCTGAAGCACCTTGTTAACTATGGGGCAGTGGATGTTCGGTTAAAAGCAATTGATACTGCTATGGCAATGGTTGGTGGGGCGTATAAGACAGGAGTTATGTCATACTTTATTCATCGAGATCTTTTTCCATCGCTAATGAAGGTGAGCTCAATGTCAACAACTCTTTGCTGCTATTTCCCGTCGTTTTCAGGCTTTGTTAACGGATTTCAAGTTCATACATGATTCTGATACCCACACGCAAGTATTAAGGCCCTTCTTGTTACTTGGCCTCCTAGCCAATTACAACAAATTCGATTTTCAAAATCCTTATCAGCTACGGCTGAATGACTTCGTAAATGAAACTGCGATACGAAAGGTTGTTAGGGGAGCGGGCGTTGCATGCGCTTCTCTCAGGAATTCGTATATTTCCGTCCAAGATGATCTTCCTGAGGGCTGGAATTGGAATACGACTCTATCATTTTTCAGCTTTGGCTTCCTCGCCCCAGGACGAAGACACCAAAGTCAGCCTCTCACCGTGGAAGAGATGAAGGAGCGTTTCAAAGCCCTGTGAGTGAAGCTGGCTGATTTGCTTGTACGAGCTCCACTATGCTAATGCATTTTTTTAGCCCATCACCAGAAGCTGCTGTTTTGTTGGCCATCTATGATTTCGTAAATGCAAACAAGCTCTTTGGTCACACCTTAGTGACCACCAGCGCCGAGAAGAGATCTGAAGAGGCTCCATTTGCAAGTTTCCTTTCATTGACATCATACTTATTGCAGCATGCATACCGTTCAGCTCGAGTGGCGTTGTATGCAGAAGCCAATCTTTTCTCACTTCGAAACTTAGTGGAGGACCCTGTCATCTGTAAACAAATTTGCAGTGATGAGAATAATGCGAGGGTAAGACTTTGTCGTCAGCGAGCTCCGCACCTCCCATTGGTAAACGGGGAGAGAGTTCTAGCAACTGTCATATTTGACATTCTAGTTGATACCATAAACCATAACCTCCGCCGGAGCCTTGACACATATTTATACAGGTGAGCTCTCTATCTAGCGTATACTTACGCGAGTTGATGTTAACGCCAACTGCACAGCCACACGATCATCGTACTCTTCCGCCTTCTCACATATGCATCCTCCAACAAAGTTCGCTTTTCATATCACTGGTCCGAGCTCTGGCGAGCCCTACTTACGCTGACACGCTTCCTAACCACATATTCAATGGACCTTATGCATAGCCCGCATATCCAAACTGTCACTGCAGACCTGATCGATCTTATTACCTTTTGCATATCTGCTGGCGACACCTTCCTTCCTGACCCGTCATCTTATGATGACCTCTTCTACAAAGTTGTGGAAGCAGACTCCGTTCTCAAGCGTTTCCGCGACGTTTACAAACATCTCTCGGTCACATCCTCCCATTCCACCAATTCAACCCTCTCAATTAATGCCCTAATCAGCGTTTCAACACATTTTCACTCCCTGTTATTTGTGGCTGATTCAGCGGATGCATCCCGACCTGGTAGCAAGAGTGGTGAATCAACGACTGCTTCCTCTCCTCCGCCCGCAAGGAAGAAAAGGCTCAGTCCCAGAGAAGTCCATCAGATTATCAAAGAAGGCTACTCGACGCTTAGCATTCGAGCGAACGATGATTTGATCAACTGGGAAAAGTGGCGCGATGCGGATTGGAAGCCCCAGTTAAAGCGCATCACAAGAACCGCAGTGGAGGATGTCACCACCATAATATCCCAGCCAGAACAGCCAAACATTCTGATGGAGACGAAGCACACATCGGGTGGGTAAATGCTGTGTGGCTCCATTTAGAAATAATCTTCTACTTTCGAATAATTCTTCAATGTTTATATTTGCTCCTTAAAATGGGATTCCTATCAAATTGCCATATTAATTTCTACTTTGTGCAACAATGTATAACATTCTTGACCTCCTGCGCCACACTGTACAATGTGACAGGTATGAGGATAGATATATGGTATAAATAAGAAATTAGGCATGGAAGAGGACTGTTAGTTACTTATTACACAAGGGTCTGTAACAAATGCATTAAAGCCCACCTCGCTTAATAGAAAGAAATCCAGCGCCAGCTCACACAAACCCACAGAAGACCCAGACCAAATAGAACAAGGCCTCTCAAGAGAAAACAAAGTATAAGAAAGTAGAAAGAATTAAACAGCTGATTGCAATCTATTAAACTCAAGTCTAGTCGGATTTCTCTTGCTTGTCCATTTCAAAGAGGCGGGCCGTGGCGGTGCCAGGAGCATCCTGGCTATTTACCCCCTTGGCCTTGTCAATGTATTCTTTGCTTGGAGCATCATATTTGGCAGAGAAGTAACGGTCAGAATGTTTGCTAAGCCACATAGAGAACTTTGACAATTCCTCACGTAATCTCTGCGTAGCCTGCTGGCTCAGCCCTGTCTGAGCAATAAGCTCAGGTAGAGATGCTAAATGGTAAAGACACTTGTTAGCAGTATGCCAGATAAAAATAAATATGGCATGATGGCGGGGATGTTATACCAAACAGACGTGCAAGATGCTCAGCACCGTACACCTCACAGGGCCCTTTGTCGACGTATCCTTCAGCTCCAGATTCCCATTTATTGCTGATCATTTGGTATTGTTGTCTCTCAAACTGGTAAAGTAGAATCTTAGAGAGGGACTTTTCAAAGTATTCTCTAATCCCGGCCACTACCTCTTCGAGCACATCAATATCCGAAGCACTGGCCCGTTTGGGTTTTTCTTCTTCAAAGTAATGATCGAGTATGGTGGAAACCGGTCCTTTCGCTGGAAGCGGAACAAGCTGGTTGTTTTTAGTTACATATTCCCAGTCATCCACAAGGAGCGCCTTGAGGTTATCTGGTATTACTATGCGAATAGATGGGCGTGCATTGAATTCATCCTCCTGATTGGAACAATTAGCACAAAGGGAATATGCTAAAAAAATAAAGAGTGGCAATATCATAGAGCGTCCATACCTTTTCGATCTCCGTGTCTCTCCCCCGTTTCGTTCCCCTGGCTGGGATGGATGATTGTCTGTCATCGTTTCCGATGGTGGAACCCGGATCAGAAGCTGCTGCAGACTTTTTCTTTTTAGATTTCTTGCGCGAGGCTGCCTCTGCCTCACGTCTCAACGTAGCGGCGAGCTCTTTGTTGTCCTCTGTAGCTTTTCGAAGTCGATCTTGAAAAACCCAGTCATCCCATCTGTTTGTAATAGAAAAAAAAAAGTTGTCAGCTAATACCCCCAGCTCATCATCTCCAAATTTAAATTGAGAATTCTAATATTCCTGTCCAACGAGGTAGAATAAACATTTGAAGATTTCCCCTGTCGTTGAATCTATTGAATGAACTTCATAGTGCGTGCTGGCAGGGACGATAAGGGTAACATACGTATGTTTCCAGCCCTTGTAATGAACACGATATTCGTAAGGGCTCTTTCGATCTTCTGGATCACTAAGCCGCAATGCTATTATCTTTGCTTCGTAGAGGATATCATGGTGAAAGCATAGCACAGTCTCATCCTTATGGTATATCGGATGGTTGAGAGGCATTTTTGCGAATAGTGTAAAGTAACGAGGCTGCAAATCAACTCAAGTCGCAAAATCAATGCAGTGATACGTTCTTGACGAACTTTTGAGAAGCCAGCCTGATACTGACGCTATGATGAAAAATCAGGCCAGGTAGAATTCGCGCTCAAACTATAACGGTCTGAGCTACTAAACAAACTTGACAGAGCGCAAAAACAAGCTTTAGCTCGGTAGAAGCAAATTGCACTTTAAACTAGGGACAGATTGACAGCTCTATCACCACAGCGGCCTTTCTTTTGATACCCTTATGGCCTTGGGCTGGACGGATGAATGTCCTAAAAACCCAGTTAGCTCCAGGTCCAGAACAGTTCGAAAACAGATAGGGACAAGAGAAGGTGTACGGGGTATATCTATGACAAAAGCACTTGCCCGCTAATGCTTTGCAAAAAGAGGTATATATTTGCTGCGTCCAGGGGTGTTTGGTATCACTGATTGTGCCCCTTTCACGATGTTGCGAAGAGACGAAATAGGTGAAAATTACGCAAGTGTTAAGTATTCGAAATATTACCGTATTCATGCTTTTTTCGCTGCATAAAGATAGGTTCTAGGCTGTAACTACACCAGTCACGTGGAAATCGCGACGCGACGACCAAGGTTTGAGGCTTCGGCAAGTTGCATATCAAACAGAAAGTCTTTGGATTGATAAAAAGAAGGCCACGAATTAATTCAAATTAGCAACTTAGAGAACACAAAGATGGACTCTCGTTTAGATACGAAATAGGCCTAAATCTATTCAAGTCTTGGTAGACTCCGTTCCTTGGGGAGGAAGTGCGATCAATACCCAACACAATCATCCACATTCAATTTATACCATGGCACCGTCCGAGGAGTCTATTCTCACAAACTTCTTGTTATCCCCTTCTCCTTTACCAACGGTTCTATCACTTGAACAGTTTACGAAGCTGTTTCCGAGGCGGTTACAATCTCACCCGCAGATTAGGACGCTGTATCGTGACTTACAATACCTCCGTGCCCAGGATATCGATTTGGTCCAGGGAAACATTCAAAGAGAAATCAAAAACGGAGAGAAGCAGAAGGAAGAACTGAGGAATGCTCAGCTAGACTCAGGAGTGACCAGTATGTCCCGCGGCGATAAAACTGAGGCTGATATGGATATCCAACTATTTGGCCAGCAGGACGGACTTGTAACCAGGCCAGAAGATCGCCACACTCTAAAGACGCTTTTGATTGATATGGAAAGGGCCTGCGGTGCCATGCAATCCAATATACAGTCCCTTGATTCTGAAACGTCAGAGCTCGCTAGTCAAATTGCAGCCACCGTGGGGGAATTGAGTGATCTGCGGTATGGAAAACTGAACGCGACAGCAGCAGGCAATGCTCTAAGAGATGATGTTATCCTGGGTTTGAAAAACCTAGAAGACAGATGCAGTAACGCTATGCCACGTTGATATGGATATGAGTGCTGTCATTCTAGGCAGGCGTGGACACCATCCTATCTAAACCGATCAGATCTTTCCAAAATCTAAGTCGCGGATGAATGATTTGCCAATATATCTAACGGCGATTGCAATGCTGATCTCGGTCGCGTGGTCGTCGTCCTTCGTCTTCACCTTTCCAACTTTGTCAAATTCGTATTGCGCAATTGGTTTCCGCTGCTTCCAATTCACAGTTTCGTTCGCTAGAACTCTCGGCAAAGGTGGGAATCTGGAATATCCAGATCGGCACCTGTCATCACCTTCGTGTTTGAACTCATCGCGGGAAGGCCAATACGCGTTCTGGCGTCCACTGCCTGGATCGGATAAGGGGCCCCATATTGTTTCAGCTGCCAGTACCAGGCCGAGCCGGTCCCTTAACCTCCTTCCTCTGAACAGCTTGTCCGTCTTCGTGGCTGTCTTGCTGAGCTTTTGCTGCTTGATAGCAAGTGACTGGGCTATCTTGTGCTTATCCTCCATCTTTTTCAAAAGCCTAAGGGCCAGCCATTCTTTGAATGTTGTTGGCACAAATGGTGATCTCGGCGCGACATATGACATACTGCCACGGACTCTCATCCAGGCCTCATACTCTCTGGTCTCTTCTGAAACCCATGTCTTCGAAGTAGTATGGGACATCCCTAAGGTAATATAGTAAGGTGTTATAGCCAGTTGTTCCTCTCTTCTTAGGCTGGAATGCTGGGGCTGGTTAATATAACTAGATGGCCTAGGATAAGGGGTGTTTCTATTACAACTGTTAGTTTCATTCTATCTTCAGAGCTTGTGCCATTCTTTTCCTTGTAGATAGAGCTTACCTTTGCTTAGGATGCGTTATCTTCTCTTATGTGTAGTAGTAACCTCTTCATGTTAGTATGTATATTGGGCCCCTAGTTAGCGTTTGATAAGCTAAAATAGCTACAGCCAGTTTAACTAATTCGCCTGATATAGCTACCAAGGGGGATTTGTTTGAATGATAAGTCTTCTGATACAGGCTGAATTTTCATAGTATTGATAAGGAGTTACATTTAGCTTCACTTTTTCAGGAACCCTCCGAGTCAATACAGAACTTGTAGGAGAGCTGTGAAGGCCCATGGAGCTCTTTAGCTGTTTACCAAAGAGAATATACCTTAAACTGCCCTTCTTTCTCTCTTTTCTTTTCTTCGTAGCTCTTTTCCTGCCTTTCTTTGCGATTTCAATAAACCCTGGGCCGATACCATTTCCTTAGCCTAATATGCATTTTCTATTAGTATAGCAAGCAACCTATTTTTTAAAAAATCCTGGCCTATTATTCAGATGCAACCATTTCAGTAGAATACTCTCTAGTTCTCTGCTGTGTAGAACATGGCATAGAATTGAATAAGATCTAGATATTGAGGGCTCCCCTCCCGTCAGGAGATGATCACATGACTGGGTGTAACTAACTAGTTAGTTATTTTGCTGAAAGGTGGAATATTTTCGACCACCACCAGCACAAAAACAACCTCCTCCACGGTCTCAACTCCAGGGTAAATATATTTATAAGCGACATGCCCACAGTTCCACTCCATATATCTCTATCTAGCAACAGGAATGGGTGCTCGACAGAGACGGTCACCAACCCGCTGCCCCAGCTCCTCCAGACGCCATCTGGTTTAGCCATTCTAGAGCTCCAAGGGACCATTAATCTCCCAGAGAGCGATGACCACGCGATGCAAGATACTATACCCGATGTCTCACAGCATACACGCAAAGTCGAGACACCGATTGGCCGGATCATATTCGCAGACTACGACCCAGCTGCCGACCCATCTGACAGAGGTTGGATGAAGCGTGTGTATCTTACTGTTGGACAACATCAGCGTCTAACAGGCGAAGTTAAAAAACTACCGAAGCCTATAGCGGTCATCCAAAGGCGAAAATTGACGGTCCGCGATGCAATGAGTTCACAATCTGTGGCGCAGGATGGCTATATCCCACACACCCCGGATCAGCTAGAGATCGTGGAGATTATAAAATACAAGATAATGTTCTCCTCACGACCTGAGCCTATCACCAATGAGGGGTTTTGAATTCCAGCCGTTCCGACACGGGTTGTAGTTGGTATCAATTATAGCGCAGAAAATTGACCTGAATGTCGCGCATGGAGGATTTACACAAACAGTATACCCCACACAGGGTGTACAGACGAAGGTAAATGAGCAGTCATTGACATTTTCAACAGTCATGGCTGACTAGCCATCTTCTTACTTCGAAATCTTGCATGCAGAACCAGCCGTTTCCCTTTAATTCCTGCGTTTCGTACGCACTTTTCGCTCCTCTTACGCGATCACCAATATGGGAGCAGAAATTATTCGGGACCCCGCCTGGATAAGTGGTCATTGCCTTGAAATTTATAGAAGCAGAGTCACATAAACGAGTGCAGTTACTCAAGCTCAGCCACAAAGGTTATATATGCTCCCCATCGTTAACTGCAAGATTACCAATGGCTAGTGAAAATCAGCCGAAACTGAATCGTGCTAGGGCTGATCTCTGTTCCCGTCGCCTGGATACATTCGTTACACACGGAGTCAGCCTTTTGCCATTGGTATGTTAGAGTTGAGGTGTATAAGCATCATGCTTCAAACGTTAGTTATGGCTAGCAGGAAAAGAAAAAATAATAATAAGAAACTAAAAGATTGTCGGTTTTCATGTGCTTTTTCAAGGTATGACAGAATCGTGGAACAACTATAGCCCCCTGTCCTTGCCTGCAATCCCTGTCCTAGCCACACCAAT
Organism: Trichophyton benhamiae CBS 112371; assembly: GCF_000151125.1. NCBI lineage: Eukaryota > Fungi > Ascomycota > Eurotiomycetes > Onygenales > Arthrodermataceae > Trichophyton > Trichophyton benhamiae. Next base: position 19,746 of record NW_003315088.1, on the reverse strand, counting down.
GTACTGATGCTCCTAGTGTGCGTGTTAGCTATGTATAGAACGCAGTCCTTGACACTAACTATAATACGGATCTCTTCAGCCGACGGTATTATTGACATCCAAATGAAAAAAAATGGATCTTCGACACTAAGTGTGGGCTTGGCATTTGTTTATATGCAAGGAGGTGGCAATTTCGATCTCGCCATCAAAGAACTCCGTTATACCTTATATAGACTGACTTCATACACACAACACAGACCTGAACTGATACCAACCATTTATTCTTTTTCTCCAACCTTCTTGACTACACTTCATCAGAAGATACAAAACTCCATTACTATGACTTTTATCCCTCCTCAAGAAGATATTGTCCCTAGCCAGCTGGGACCGGAGTATCTGGGTTTCGACCATATTCTTTGGTATGTTGGCAACGCCAAACAGGCCGCATCTTATTATATCACTCGCTGGGGCTTCAAATCAATTGCCTACAAGGGGCCAGAGAATGGTTCAAATCACATTGCTGGCCATGTTATACAAAACGGAGACGTGATATTTGTCTTCATTTCACCGATAATTTCTTTCCCTTGCAACAAGCTGGATTACAAAACAACCTCGGAGGAAAAGCAACAACTCCAGGAAATACAGGATCACCTCTTAAAGCACGGAGACGGGGTCAAGGATATTGCATTCCGAGTCAGCGCAGATGTCAAACCCATTTTCGACAAGGCAATTGCTGCAGGGGGTCAAGCTGTGCATCAACCGACTACTATCAAGGACGCGGGAAATGGAGTGATCCAAACCTGCACAATTGGATCATATGGAGACACAACTCACACACTCGTTAATCGCAGAAACTACAATGGCTGCTTCATGCCCGGATTTCAGCCGGTTGATGAGAACGATCCAATTGAACGTTACCTTCCACAGGTTGAATTCATAAATATTGATCACTGTGTGGGAAACCAACCCTGGGATGGGCTTGATCCTACCGTCAGCTTGTAAGTACCACGTACTCTGCTAGTTAACCTGCCGTAGCTGCTGATTGGTAGCTAATGTGGGTTGAAACTAGCTATGAAAAGTGTCTTGAATTCCACCGCTACTGGAGCGTGGATGATAAAGCCATGTGTTCGGATTATTCTGCCATGCGCTCGGTTGTTATAGCTTCACCAAATGAGATCATAAAAATGCCTCTTAATGAACCAGCTGAGGGCATGAAGAAATCTCAGATCGAAGAGTACGCTTGTCACTTTCCATGCGCCTGTCAATTTGCTGCTTACACTCGTTGTTTCTAGATTTGTCGATTATTACAACGGGGCTGGAGTACAGCACATTGCCTTTCTAACAAACGATATCCTCAAGGCAATCACCACTCTTCGTGAACGGGGGGTTAAGTTCATCTCCGTCCCGAGCGGGTACTACGACACCATGCGCGACCGCCTAGCGCAGGCGGGCATGACCCTTAACGAAGACATTGAAGCCCTTAGAGAGCAAAACATCCTAGTTGATTTTGATGAACGTGGATATCTTCTTCAAATCTTCGCCAAACATGTCGCTGATAGGCCCACGGTTTTCATCGAAGTCATTCAACGGAACAATTTTGACGGATTCGGAGCTGGCAACTTCAAGGCACTCTTTGAGGCTTTCGAACGAGAACAGGCTTTACGAGGTAACCTTTGATCAGGCAACCTTCGCTCTTCGTCTGATGCCGATAATCCATTCCACTCTCTCCCAGTTTTCTGCAATTAATTAACTCTCTTAATGTCACCTTATGAGTATGAATTTGCCCACAGAATACCTGATTCTTCGAGTTATCGGGCCACTTGCCCTTCGGGATATGGTTAACCTGCCTAGTCATGTCCGGGTATGGTGCAGAATAAAAAAAAATAGATAAAGCGTACAGCGTTACTTTAGATTCATGATTAGAAATAGACATACGGATACGATGTTTAAAAGTGTGCTCTGATGCTTCCTGTGGAGATTCCGGACTCTCCGTGCCAGTACGGACGCTACACTTGCTTTGGCTCAGCAAATGGGAATTAGCGAGAGAAAAGGTTGGACAGCGTTATGCAAAGAGACCAGCGTCGTAGTCCTTCGGAGATACGGAGTGAGGGTGTCTTAACCCCTATTTTATTATTGCAGCGTGTGGCCCTGTAAATAATATACATAATATTGGCCCGGGGTTCCTTGTCGCTGTCTGAGTGTATTATTAGGATAACCAACCCGAAACCTAGACGCCTCCATGGCTTCTCCGCCGATGACAACCTGAAGACAGTCATGCTCGTGCAGTAACTATCGGTGAGAGAGCATTGTCCTAGTCTATTTCATGTGGAAGTAGTATCTCATATCGGATGAGCAAAGGCATGCCTGGAATAAGTAGCCATAGCCGATGGTAGTCAATAATACCTCTATTAAGTCCTCAACAATTAAGCAACCGGGGGAAAATAGGTCTATCGGTGCCGTCAATCCCGGTAAGTCAACTCGGAACACAAGGGGATAAACCTGGAGCAGCGGAGTCTATGCCATGCGAGAAATTGATCAACGGACACGCTAAAAAGGGTAACCCAACCCATATACATACAAAGATAAAGGGGGGAAAGGATACATTTGAAGTAGATATGCCCCGAGGAAATCCGGATAGTGAGATAGAGATAGCTAGCAGAATACAGTCTGGGCTGTGTTTCCAAAGACGTAATAGAACAATACATGTCTATACTCTGCACCACCAACACCGGGGATGGATGGTGAATCGAGGTATACACAGTGAACTCTTGGTATCAAGGCTAAACCGAAGTTCAGTGAAATCGAGCGGAGACGGCAATTGAAGTCTATTATTGATTCAGTGTCTTGCGTAAATCTCCGAGCTTCTGCTGCAGCGCCTCATGGCTTTGCGATAGCTAGACGTTTGAAAACCACAAAGTCAGTTAACTACGCAATGTTTAACGGTCCAAGGGAATTTGTTCTTTTTCCCTCCTTCTTTTCTTTTTCTCTTCTTTTGCTTTTTTTTTTTTTCTCGCAGGAACCCGCGTGGAAAGAAAGTTATACGATGATACGTACCTCTGCCCATTTCATCTTTGTCTCGACCAAATCTTTTTCCATCTCTGCCATTTGCTCCTCCATGGACCGGTTTTCATTTTGTACCTCGATATTTCGTTGCATTATACGGTCCATTTCGGTCCGGAGTTTCTCTTCAAGCTCTGCGGGCTGTTTGTCTATCACAGCCTTGAGTTCTACTACCTCGACTTTCATACTCTCATTCATATCTTTGAGTTCTTCGTTCTCGACTTTGACCCGAACAAGCTCGGATGCTATCTGAACATGTTCCTTGTCTGACTTTTCTGCATGCTCTTCCAAAGAGCGGATTCGGCTGGCTTGAGTAGCGATGGTATGTTTATAGTTCTCTAGCTCATCCGCAAGCTCTTTCTCCGCACGGGTCTTCTGCTCCCACTCTTCTGTGTAAGTCTTTATCATTTCAGGTGTCAGGGGAATGGCACAAGCATCATCCACCATGATATCTGCACGGTAGATTTCCTTATCATTTGCCCCTGAGCTGCCGAAGAACCCAGATTCAAGAATCGAGCTAGGAGTTGGCTGCTGATCGATGTATACATCAAATAGTTTTTCCTTGACAAAGTTGGTCAAGGTGGTCATATCATTCATAGCAAGAAGTGTTTCTACATTTCGTTGCATGATGGCGACAGCAAATCGTAAGATGGTGCTTTCAAGGCCCTCTTCGAATATCAGATCGTATATGCGAAGAACAAGTTGGAGCGGGAAACGATAAGCAAAGAGGGTAAGGAACCACTGTGTCGCATAGAGCCCTGGAGAAACGCCTCGTCGATGCAGGTGGCAAGCAAGTGCAGGCTGTAGGTCTTCTAGCAGACGCTCAAATTGATAGAGGTGGAGATGGAGGCCCGGCATGTCCTGAATGAACATGTTTCGCATCCCATACTTGTTCATAAGCTTTACCATAAGGGTGAATGCCTCACCGTCATCCATCTGCATAAGGTTTATGTTAGTTGGGATCGCAGCAAGGGTTGAAACAAGTTCACTTACATTAAACAGGAGTGGCATAGCAATGAAGTTCATCCCTTGAGCATAGCCAACGCCGGAATCGTATAGAGCATAGGCTTTGCAAATATTGAACAAGCCTTCCTGGTTGCGTTGGGACATGAAATACTTTGAATAGCTTGTGCGGGACCCGAGGTCTCGGCGGATTTGCTTCTCCAGCTTTTGCAAGGCAGCTGCATCTTCTTTTGACCGTCTCTTGCGCTCAGCTTCTAGGGCAGCTTTTGCCTTTGCTACTGAGTCAGAGTCCTTTTCTGACGCAGATCCAGTAGCAATCCCATGAATGGAGCTGGTAGCCTGGGTAGAGCTATCAGAGCGTATTGAGGAACGGGAAGAGGAGATGGACTCCCTTTCCTTCGGGCTTCCAGCAGAATTTGCGTTGATAGATACTATGGACGTCGAGCTGAGTGACCGGCTCGGATCCTTGTCTGTACCGCGCGCACAAAGCTCCCGGTACACATGCTCTAACTCAGGATTCCTACTATCCGCAAGTACCTGCCATATTACACCACGAATTGTCTGTGGTATACCTCGTTTGATCGCAGCATTCAATTTCTCCGAGTTTTCCCCGGCTAATGCTTCAGGACCATTATTCACAACCTGTTGCCAGAGCTCCCAGTCGACCGGCGCTGAGGCATCTGTAGCAGATGCTGAAAAGCCGGATACCGTTCCGGGAGGTAGCTCCGGGTTGACTGTGGAGGGAAGCGGAGACGTTGCTATTGGAGACGGTAAGGGAGCAGCCGAAGTAGCAGCTTCGCCTGCGTCTAACCCTGGGATGCCAACAGAGGAGCGAGATCCTTTCCCTTCCCCCGACCCAATGCTAGCCTGGTCGTCGGTTCCAACAGGAACACCTTCATCCTGCAGCCTCAGCAGCTTGAATTGATCTTTCAAACTATTCCGTACCTGGCCTCGGGAGTCCAAACTTCCGGTTTCTCCATCGCTTCCTTCATGGAGTCTCCCGAGGTGTTCTGAGTTGCTCATGATTGTAGACACAGAGGCTCCTGTATTCCTCCTAGCTCCATTCGTAGACGACGAGTTCTTGCTATCCTTTGTATTTCCTCTAGAAAGCCAGGAAAATGGACTGGTGAGCTTTCTTGATGGGGGAGCTGGAGCATTTGGAGGAGCTGGAGGAAGAGCTTTTGTCGTGGGCGGCGCACCCCAAGGAGCAGAGGGGACTGAAGCTGATAGGCCTTGTAGACGGGTTTGGCTGGGGGGTGAATCTTTAGACGGAAGTGTTGGAGGAGCATCCGAGTGTTGGTCAGGAGACAGGGGAGGTCCCGTGCCGTTGGTCTCCTCGTCCTCTTTTGAATTTGAGAGGTTAACGTCGTCGAGGGAGGAAGATGACAGCCGATGGGTAGTCAGCAGCGGTGACTTTGGCCGTCTCTGTTTCCTTGGTGTATCCTCTCCCAGTTGTGATACGGGTGAGGTTATAACGGAGCTCTGTCCATCTTCCTCGACCTCGGAAGACGGTACCGGTAGCGGAGGAACTTCAGTCGCTATGGGAGTGGAAGGAGACCTTGCAGAGCTGCTGGAAGGCCGTCTATCTGTTAGAGACCGAGGAGGCTTGGAGGAGCTTGGGTTATCGCTGTCTTGTGCTGTATCTCGGGCGTCTTCAAAGGTGTCCTAATGATAGTTACGTGAGTCCTCCGTGTCCCAAGGCTGCTGCTGCAGGGCAAAGTTCAGAGAGCACTGATGAGAAGGGGAATTGCCTACCGCTTCATAGTCAGTATTCTCCGGACTAACAACCATAGTGTATAATTATCGTCATATGGAATCCCCAGACAAGAGGGAGGAGGTTGAATTGCAGCGGAGAATTGCAGCGTCTTTGGGGTCCACGGTCCGACTTGAAACCACCTTTTTCCCTAGCCAGTTGGGACAACACGTAACGTTACACTTCGGAAGATGGGTGGAGGAAATTCGGGGTCGATATACGGCAGGGTTGTCGAGGTCGCGTAATATATCAAATAAATACCAGGTTGGCTGACGGTTGTCCTAATTTTTTTTATTTTTTGGTCGGAGTTGAATTTGGCGATGATGTTTGCCTAAAAGGGAAGAGGCTGATGATCTTATCTCTCGGGGTCACGTTCCAACATCTATCAAAAAAAATAATAATAAATAAAATGTCTTAATTTTTCCTTCTCCTCTTGGTCGATGGTTTTGACTGATATTCTGCGTCTCGCTCGTCACAGCCGAGTTATTTTGCTATTGCCAGCGAGGACAAGGGGTGATTACGCACTCTCGGATACACAGGATATCTTTTTTTTATGATCGATCCCCCGACTTCTGGGGCAGGCGGACGGGCTGGTTGGATCCTGCGGCCCAGTCGAAACCCCTTGGCTGCGTCAAGCGCATCTTCAGGCGTGTTTCACCATTCAACTCAATTTACTTCGGTGACGCTTAATGATCCTTGACTGGCTCAACTGGCGGCCGGTGAATTTAGCGAAAGGACACCACCACTCGCATCCGGCACTCGGTTGTGTGGGACATGGGTGAAGACGCAACAGACGGCTCTTCACAGGTCGTCTAAGGGTCACTGCAGCCAAAGGACAATTGTTACAGATTGATGCCCGTGTTCATTCTTTCAGGGAGGATCGTCTTGGGATCTGCCGATTTCTACAGATGCCCCGTATACCGGGAAGCCGGGATACCTGGCGCCATGGTCCAGGGGTTATGATATATGAAATATATATACGGAGTACCAGCTATCTGATCTGTCATAGGCCTCCAATGCACCCTATCTTCGTTATCTGGTAAGTAGAGGCCAACAGTAGTCCCTATCAGCTTCTATCATGAATGTGCGGAGTGGCGAGCCCTTTTTTTTTTTTTTTTTGTAGATTCACCTGTCCTAAGGCCAGCGAGACCTATCCAACCTCTCTTCACTCATAACGACCAGGATCTTCGAATCTTCCCTCTAGGGAGGCTGCAGGTGGCGGGTCTCGTGAGCAAGTTTTGGCTTCCGATACTACAAGGTCGATGCATTCATAGAAGCACTTAACTTCCCGTTATTCATATTTTCTCGGGGAACATTTTTATATGATGCGTAGCTTTCTATTTCATGTCAATAAACGCCTATAAATTTCGTTGGAATCTCCACCTGGACGGCACAGTGTTGATGTCTGCAGGGCCTAGTTAGCCTGCGACAACTGTAGTCAACAATTCGCCATAGCCAGAAGGCATATAATAGGGTCAAAGAAGCCAGTTCTTGAAGGCAGTGTACGCAAAGCGGCCACAGAGAACCTTCGGTTGAAACAGAATTCAGCGTTATATGCAAAGGGGCTTCAATTACATATTCCTTCACCAAGTCTATCTCAATGCTTTGATATTAACGCATCTGGCGTAGCTAAGGACTCCTTGAGATCGTCCCATCGACCTTTTCTCAATGGGTCCAGTCGCATCAATTCGCTGAGCCATGTTGATATCCTTTGTTGCTGCACGTCATCCACATGTTTGTTAATTTTAGCAGCAAGCAAAGTGTAGGTGATCAGCGCTTGATATACCCATTTACAGTCGTTAGTATCCTCCAGTATATCTTCGATAGCTTCAATTTCTTGCTCCAGATACTGCAGACGGTCTTTGGTAGTCAGGTTCGGCGCCATTGTCTGAGAAGAAAGTTCTATGTCGCAGACGCACATTAAGTACTGGTGATAGAACCAAATTGATTGGTCATATGGGTCGATTAATGCACGATGAATGAGGCTCAGCTCTGTATATTGTTAGACGTCATGCACTTTGATACAGTGGGAAGATAAAAGGGAGACAAACCGATATCAAGTGTCTTCTTTCTCTTTTCATCATCAGCTGCACTCTCGTCTAAGACCTTCAGGATCAATCTAGACCGGTTGTGCCATGCCGAGAAATTCGATAGGTTGGTTCCAATCATTTTCATGGTATAATCCAGCTCATCCTGGGTCATAGATTTTGGGGCTTCCTTCCCCGTAGATTCGGATGGTCCATCAGGTATATTTTCAAGTGCATCGATCACCGCCCGTCGGTATCCCCAGCCATGAAAATTCCGTCCATCCTTATTAAGCATTTTCCCTACCAAACCAAGTTCGGTTTCCCAAAACTTGCGCGAAACAGCAGAACTTAGACGTTCAGTGGCTTGTTGTAGAAGCCATAGACGGTGATTCCATATCCAATAACATTTCGGATTCTTCTGTAGCAGTGGCACAAGAAAAACCAGGTCCTGCTGGATAAGCTGCTGAGTATGGTCGGTCGGCTGTCCTTCCTGAGTGGAGTACTCTGAAAACATTGACTGCAATATCATGCGTCTGTAGTTCCATACGGTATAGTATTCTGCATTTTTTAGAAGCAGTTCGGAGGTCTTGTCAAATGCTTCCTTTGAGAATTCACTCTTCGCTTTCTATTTCCCTGTAATCAGCTTGACTTCTCTCAAGAGAGAGAGTACATGGCAAAAAGAAACACCTTTTGAAGTACCAGTGTGTCGAGTGCTTGGTACTCATTGATAGCTGTGAGCTCAGCTTGCCGCTGCGCCTCTGTTCTCTGGTTTGCTGCAGATTGCCGCAGAACTCCATGCTATATAAAAATTAATATCATGTACACGAAAGACACACGGCAGTGGCACACTACTTACGCTTGACATGTTTATGAATATCTGAGTACACGTATCAATGAATATTGGTTCCTTTATTATTAACCCCAACACGTTATCTTCTTCTTTTCCTTTGCGACTTTTCTTTATGCCGTGAAGTTCGTTCTATCTCGTTGTTGATCCTCGATTTATTAGTAACGAACCAGCTTTGCGGGAATGTTATTCGCTGCAACCTTATCAAAAAAGTTTTCTATCTACAAGTTTAATTGGGTAAATTTTAACATTTAGCTGACCAATACTAAAATAGATAAATTTTCATTGGTTCACTTCTAGGACTAACTAGCTAAAGTTGAGTTGGTCAAAAGAAAAGTTACATTTTTGTTTTTGTACCACAACCCAGCCCTATGTAGGAAACAAGATGCTCTCTCTAGCAAACTTTGGGGAAGAAGGTAGTTTGCCGATAGCTACACCATAACTTGAAATGCTTCCACGGTAAGTACACTAGTCTTAACACCACTAACTAGACAAACCAATAGAAATCAAAACGACATGAAAAGGCCCCTCTCCTCTCCTCTCCTCTCCTCTGCAACCTATCAGCAATCAACTCAGCAACATTTCGCTAGCACTTATCCTGGTCCACCCCCTGGAGTATGAAATCGGTCATATGGTCGATCGCAGCGTCCTTATCCGCCGTGGTTATCACCCCATGGTCCACCAATCGATTTAACATATCACCCACAAAGTTCTGGCAATTCCATCCATTTTCGCGGTTGTTAACAGGAGTGTATAGGCAGATATTGCGAACTTCTTTTTGGGGCTTCGAAACTTGACAGATATGTTTGCGATAAAGAAGATTATTACTGGTAAGAGGATCGTATCCTTCCAAACAAACTGCTTCAAAGGTACCCGATGTACCCCTCACGTGGACTAAGTCTCCCCTTTCGTTGACTGGATTAAAGACGAGAAGTGCGACATGGCGGTGAAGCTTGTCATCTTTTCCCTTTGACCCGGGCCAGCCTAGAAGTTGGATATTGAAATTGTTCATTGTAGTGAACTGAAAAGGGATAGTAGTTCGGAAGACAATAGAGTTGTGATGGCCACAAGGTTTAGAGGCTCAACTGAGAGTTTGTGGGAGGTTTGACAAGCGAATGTATGCCTTAAAACGAGGAGACCGGGTGTAAAATTTGGGAGTCAAGCAACCCAGTCCTTGGTTGCAGTCCGTAGGTTGTTCGTAGGGAAGTATGATGAAATAAGATGGTATTGCTGGCTTGGAATTCTGGCTGTTGAGAAATTCCATCGCAGTGGGAATTGTGCTCCCTTTTATCTCTTTCCCAGCCAGCAAGAACGATCCAGGTCTGGGGGTTAGTAAGGGATGCGAACTTCACAAGGAATTGTTACTAACAATAACTTACAACCAGTAAATGGCCCGAATGTCTCTGCGAGTGAAACTAACGGGGCAAGATGAATATAGACATGCATAGCTGGCGGTTAGGCCATGATGCTACCAATGATAACACATATTGGGTATAAGTCTCGGTATAGATGCAACACTCTGATCCCGTAACTGCAATCCCGACCAACAGAAGTGTCCAATAGGACACTATCCCACATGAACGGCTGGCAAGGGTTCACCGTATCAAAATCTGCTAGACGCAAATAGAATAAAAGAGGCAGATTCGGCGCTTAGAAGCTGTCCTAAATGAACCTGCGTCTCTGCGTACGGAATATCGATACAGCTCGCCATTGTAGTGTTTAGGGAACCTACATCTCGCACGACCATATGGGTATGGCTTATCCTATAAAATTTCGCGTTAACAGGTGATTTATTTTGAAAATCGGGGGAATTACACAGTAGAGGATCCTATTCCTTTACTCACCTCTTTAGGTACCCATTCAATATTGTGTTAGTAGCATCAGATATGGCAGGGTTGAGCATTTCAGAAGGCTGCCACCCATCTCATGATTGTCATCAAACGAGCGGGGATTGGCAGCTCGGAGTTGCAGCCCTCTTAGGGGTTGCTGGAACTGCCTAATCAAGCTTAGAATCCTGTGGGTATACTCTGTCCCATGCATGATCATTTCATGTAAATGTTGGCTGGGCGCTTAGTGGATGCAGTTTTGGGGGCGGAGTTGGTAGATCCATGCATGGAGACACGCGTCCAATGTGATTGTCGCCATAACGCTCAAGGATTGAACAAAGAGAATGCACCATCCCATTTTAGTAGCGGACAGTTCCAATGGAAGACACAGTGGACGGCTCATGGGTTCTCTGCCTAACTGCGTAGACGTGCTGTTATTGATTAGCCTAGGTTATTGGAAGTTAGCCAGTCATGAAACAAGTTTACAAGGTCTAGGACAAGCAGGCTCGGCGAATCGCTCACCTGATGGTTGCTAGAGCGGAATGAGAAGCTGATCAACTTCAAGGAGCGGGAGCTTATAGGCGCCGGGTACAGAGTACATGGAATGAAAAGGAACCTGAGCGGGAGATATCCATTCGATATTAATAGAACACCTCGGGATCCTCCTTGTTACGTTTTGTTCGTTACATGATTGGTTGCAGTCCGCCCCTTGCTAACTAAGTTAACTATTTATGACTAAGCAGAGTTTTCCATTCTTTGGGTTATTTAAGGTAGCTGCCGTCCCGCAGAGAGTTCGCCCGAAGTCATCCCGCTGAGTCTAGGGATCCTTATTCACCATCGCCTCTCTAGGGCATCGTTACATTGGAGGCTTCACGGCAGACACCATTAACCCGAATCTCATTGCAATCTTCACAGCTCTGGGGCATCTCTCCAAGTGTTCATTTTAACTGTGCTGCAAGTGCCCCGCACTTCATACTCGGTAACTAAAATGTGTCTCGTCAACGCATCATTAGAATGGGGCTAATATATGTTTAGCTCTCACCCACACTTTACAGAACTGGAGGCTTTAGTTGTAGCTACCTGCGTACTCTGCAATGGCTGATTCAGACGCCGTGGACCCCTTTACTCCTAAAGGTACTATATGGCCAAATCTCAGGACTCTAATATAAACATACATACCGTAGCCTCAAATGCTAATTCAAGTTCAATTAACAGAGGGCTATGGCCAGGAATGTGGATATCCTTTGATCCCAAGGATGCATCCCATTCGCTTGGATGAGAGCCGTGTATTAAAACGGAAGTTTGACGATTCTGGAGAGAGGCAAGCAATGGAGTTGATTGCTAAGACAACAACCATTCCTGTTCCAAAGGTTTTTGAGGCGCGGTACGTCGATAGGGAAGAGGGTAAGAATTTTTATATTGTGATGGAATATATACCCGGCAAGCCTCTAAATGTCGCTTGGAATGACCTAAGTGAGAGTCAGAGAAAAGCTACCTGTCTCGAAATCGATGGATATCTCGCTCAACTTCGAAAGCTGACGGGCGATCGAATTATGGCAGCAGATGGTGGTGCACTAGACGTAGGTCTCTATCAAAGGCGTTATCTAGGACCTTATGATACTGAACAGGAGTTTCATCATGCTTTGGGCAAGGGTGAGCCTCATGACTTGGGCAACAACCATACCATTCATTTTGCCCATGCAGACCTAGCACCCAGAAATATCATAGTCGATGATACAGGCCACATCAACGCCATCGTTGACTGGGAACGTGCAGGGTGGTATCCCGAATACTGGGACCTTGTCCGGATGTATACCGACCCCCCTCTTAAGCGCGAGATGAATGGCTATACCAAACTTTGGAAAACCCTCTTCACTCGCACGTACGAAGATGAATGCAACGCAATGGTGGATCTGGTTCAACGGACAATACCTCCATATCCGGATGGAGTTAGGAGTGAACGGCGTCCTGGTGTTTTAGCCTCGTATTCCTCTCATGCGGAGGAGTTGCGCAAGACTCTTGAGGCAAAATTTGGATAAACGTATCAAAGCTTTGAAGCTATCGTCTTTATAAATTATCTTCTTCCATCAATGACTGACTACGTAGCCTTGAGTGTCCTGTTCAGTTAAAACTCGTCCATTGGCGTAGTTATGTCATCTTGTTACGATACCTTTGTGAAATGCTCTGATGCCTTTTCCACCATCAAGTGAACACGCATTACTTGAATGATACCCATTCAATGACTTCTGCTTGCACTCAGCATGGGGACCGGGAGTGTAAAGGCACACATCAAATGGGATTTAGGATTACACTGCTAGCTAGAGAGCCAACCGGAGCATGAAGATCCTCTACTCGCTAGCCTCATGGTCTTTCCTTTCTACTTCTGTTTATGCCTTTCTGACGGTAACAGCCCCCTGAAGCCCTCCTCTTCGCCTGTCATTTATACAAATAGACTTACTCAGCAGCAATGTCAGAGTTTCCTATTTGGGAAAACACAACGACATCTCTCTTCAAGGGAAGGCGAGAAGCTGTTAACGATGGCGGCTCCGGTCGAGGCGAAACAACCGCCCAGCATGAAACATTCATCGCCCAGCAATGGTGAAGCCGACGCTCTGTATTCTTACTTGTGTACATACGGCTTTCATGAAGTACTAATGTACCCGTTGTTTACGCTGTCAGGCGGCGAGAATGCCATTAAGCAGTGACGAACTAGAGGCACCATTATTATCCAGAGAAAGACCTTCTATCAACATCAATACCTTGTCTACAGAAGCTGAACCTCTCAGACAATCAACCCAGTCCCCTCTTATTACCCCGGCTTCTCCTACTGACACTGAACCTTCGGCTTTGTTTTCACCTGCGGACTCTCACCGCAGCCAACGTACAGCTGCCAGCAGTATTTCTAGCAACGATGTGTTTTTAATCCAGGACCTTGAAGATTCTTTTGGACTGGGGGTGGATACGGAAGATGTTAGAGCATCTCATACAACCTCATCAATGCTATCTTACAACCCCCTGAGATCTCCAGACCGTTTTTTGCCCATCAGGGATCCGCACAACCCATCATCTTTACCATTTAGGCTGTCTAGACATCCAGCTCTGCTCTCACCGGTCGAACGTTCTCGGCGGCTCCATGACCCTGCCAATATCTTTACATATCCTTATCAGGCCGTTCAAAGAGGCGTCGAAATCGGAGATCCTAGAATATCACCTCGCCAACTACCTCGCTATATAAACCATGGCCTTCTTAGTGAACATCCATCCAATCCTGGTGAGATTGCGCACACTAATAGGTCCAGAGCTTATGCGGTTTGGAGCTTCCAAGGAGGCCTAGGAGTCCGACATTCTCCTCGTAATATGGTGTGTGATGGACGGGGGGGTCTCTTTGGGAGCGGCACTGTAGCTCCTCTCTATATTGCAGACTTTCTCACAGACAGAAGCCAAATACAGGATGATCTTGCATATGAAACACGTCTCGCTTACGCAATAAACGTTGACCACGCAGCTCGGGTTCTACATTCAACTCCACAAAGTCCGCTTCAAGACAAGCGTATTCCATCTTTTAACTCTCCTGACAGATGGAGCAATAATGTCTGGAAAACTGATGATTCAAAGTCTCGTAAGTGTGAGTGTTGAAGAGATCTCTATTCTCTTCCCCATGTAGACTTGACCGTATTGTGAAATGAGAATATAGCTATCTCGCTAACTTATTCAGCAGTTTCCCCTAAGAAGCCGGGCCCCAAGCCACCTCGTCCGGTACCATCAACTCCCTTTCGTGTTCTTGATGCACCTCTCCTCAGAGATGATTTCTACTGCTCTACATTAGCATATTGCTATACAGCTCGGGTGCTTGCCGTTGGCCTCGGACACAGAGTTTACATATGGTCTGAGGGAACAGCTGTGAAGCACCCTCCATTCAAGGACTATCCACCTTCGAACTATGTTACTTCTTTGTCGTTCTCATCACATACGGGCGGACATAGTATCCTGGCCGTGGCTCGTCAGGGCGGTCGAGTCACTTTGTGGAGCACCTTCGACTCTGAACCTCGGTTTGAATTGAAACTTCCGCACGGCGCATCCAGTGCCTGCTTCAAGGGATGCACCACACGCAGGACATCAAGCCGGGATGGTTTGACCTCAGTTGACGTGGAGGAGCTTGCTATCGGAGACGAGTTTGGGCAGGTTTGGTACTATTCCGTGGAATGGACAAATGCCAAGTGGAGGAAACGGTACAATTGGAATGGTGCAATACGTCTTCTCGCAAAGATCTCGGCTCATACCCAGCAGGTTTGTGGTATAGCATGGTCTCCCGATGGAAGATTCTTGGCCACCGGCGGGAACGACAATATTTGCCTTATTTTCGACGTCGTTGAACTCACTAAGAAGACAGGATCCGGAGAGTGCGTTGTCAACTCACCTGGAAAAGCGAGGAGTTTAAGTACCGGGTCTACTCTTTCAAGTAAGTTATGCTTACTTCAGTCCTATTTCCACTGTGGGAATTCATGCGGCAGCACTCTATCTGCTGGAACGAGTACGCCGGAAACGGGGGCCCCTAGTCCTCCCAAAGGGGCTGTGGAGGACCAACCTTCCACAAAACCAATTTATATCCCGGCGGAATCAGAGAAGCACAAATTCACTCATGCTGCCGCGGTGAAAGCAATCGCTTTTGCTCCATGGCAACCAACCCTTGTAGCGACGGGTGGCGGCACGAACGATCGATGCATTCGATTTTTCCACGCTATTTCTGGCGCATGTCTAGCAATTATCAATGTCCACTCACAGGTAACCAGTTTGATATGGAGCAAAACCCGTCGCGAGATAGCTGCAACCTTTGGCTACGCGTCTCCCGAACATCCTTACCGGATAGCAGTCTTTGCATGGCCAAGCTGCCAGCAAGTCGTCGCTATCCCTTGGGCGGTAGCTACAGGACATGAACGCTTTGGGAGTTTGAACCCAGGAGATTGTGGGCGCGCACTTTGGGCAATTAGCTACCCTGGTGGGCCAAACGAAATGGCTCGTCAGCTTGCTGATCCTGTATCTCACGGACATCACGGACACGGCCCAAATAGAAGTGATACCAGTTCCGATGACTCCCAGTCATCTGCCTCCAACAAGGAAGGGGATACATGGTGGTCACGCACGGCCGAAGAAGGATGTATCATTGTGGCGTCCAGTGACGAGTCTGTTAAATTCCACGAGGTCTGGAGTGGGACGCCCAAGAACATCGCTAGTACCAGCGGAGTACTGGGCGGGAGTGCAATCTTAGAGAGTCTGGAGGGTATTGAGAAGGAGACGGAAGTTATTAGATAGGACGGGTAGATGCAGCCGGTTGGTAGTACCGAGTACGATGCCCCTATTTTCAACATTGTCACCAAAGGAACTCCCCTGAGCAGCGTCCTCTGTAGGCGTCGAGCGTGCATGTACGACGTCTACTATACCTATACCTTTGGAACCTAAAGTGTGCTGCTTGAATATCATTAACTATTATCATTTTCATTTGTTTGCCCCCGGATAGAAAACTATAGACACGCCTTTCGCCCTTTACATCAACCCTGGAATCTTGGCTGGTTTGCTCCGAGCGATTTAAGTTTCCGCAATTTGACAGACACGTAGCGTACCAAAGCCGACGGGGCGACTCAGTAGAAGAAAAAAGACTAATAGCTTTATAATGCAATAAAGAGATATTTTTATAAGTCAATGAACACAAACAATAGACTCGCAGGCAGAGAGGCAAGGCATGATAAGCAAGTAAAAAACATAACAATGGAATCGACCTCACTTCCTCTGACTTGAACAATTGTAATCGCCCAATAGATACATGCCAAAAAAATAAGATAAAAAAAAAGATATAATCCAGCCTATAAAATGGTGTAAAAAGAAAAACTGGGAAAGAGAAGAAGCCATTCCATTCTATACGGATTTTTAATCTCCATTTATTGCCCTTTTTTATATCTCCTCACTCCGACGTTTAGGAGATAAACCTCTTTACTTACTCTTCGATTTTGTGGCAGGGGTATCAGATACTTCAGACTCTTCGTCTGAATTAGCAAGGAACTCCAACAGACTTGCTTCTTCTTCATAGTTGGGCTCTTCATCACTATCTTCCTCTTCGTCGTCATCCTCATCTTCACCATCGTCGGAGACTTCTGCCTCGACATCGAGAAGTTCCTCCTCCTCATCTTCATCGTCTTGTCCCCCTTCTTCGTCGGACTCGACGCCATTCATCATGGGCATATCTTCGTCGCCATCTTTGTCCGCAAACATGTTATCCTCTAGGATACCGCGGGCGTCCTTACGGCTGGGAACATGTTCATCTTCGGCAACAAGTTGCATTGATTCTGCGTCATCGTCATCTTCATCAGCTATATCTTCTTGTCCTTCAACGTAGATAACTCGTTCTTCGTCAGGATCAATGACACGGCCATCTCGGCCTTGCAGGCTTTGTCTCAATGCGAGTTGGGCCTCAAGCATATCTAGCTTTCCCTTCAGAAGTAAGAGGGAAGGTAAACTTGCTGAACGCTGTTCCATGACTTTGAACAGTGAACTGATTTTCTTGAGAACACTTTTGTTGGAGGCGATGGAGCCACCATGGGCAATACATGTCCATTGTACCCACATTAGTAGATGTCCGTACCGACCTGGACGAGTGGACAGACGCTCAGCTAGTTTTTGCAACAGGGTAGCTGCAAGGGATGAATCGAGCCGCTGAACGGTTGTCTTTACTATAGCCATGTCCTTTGTATGGAAACAAGATTCTAGTAGAGTGTTGTCGTTTGTTTTGAGAGATTGAGAGAGGACAGTTGCTAGGGAGAGGCCGGCAGGGAGCTGATGAGATTCTGTGGGGAGAGCTTTTGATTGAAGCAGGGAGGTCTTGTCCATAAAGTCTGCGGAGACACTGATGGTCTGGGGAGCAGAAGCCAGAAGCTCGCCAAACGAGGGTTCAGCTGCATCCTCCGCATCTGTGTGGTCTGCCATTTCAACATCTTCATTGGTATTTGTTAGGGCATTGGAAGTTGGGTCTGCATCGTCCAGCTCTTCATCTGAGTCATCGTCGTTTTCTGACTTTTCGTCCTCCTCTGCCTCATCATCGACGCCTTCGGCGAATCCGCCTTGCTCGACAATGGCATGGCTTTCATCCACATGAGTCTTGCCTAGATCCTTGACACCGTTCATCATAGCGTTACCAATGTTAGAGGAAGACTTGCCGCGCACCAACTCCGTTTCACCATTGTACATCAGCTCCTGCGTTGTTTCATCAAGCCACGGTATCCTATCAAAAACCAGGTCTATGCCTCCCTCAACCCAAACAACCACTAGGTCTGCACCATCAAAGCACACGGAGACCACGGGAACAGGTGAGCGTGTTTTATCGGGCTTAACCAGCTTTATGACAGCGTCTGGCCGACGGGTCATGGATTTTCGGAGCGATTTGAGACTGGCTCCAGCGGTACTGGAGGCAGAGCTGTCACCAAATTTATGGAAAGGGTTGGAGAAGATCTCAATTGCGCCATCACGAGTGACAACAGCTAGCTGTTGTTTCTGGCCTGAGTTTTCGCTCTCGTTGCTCCCTTTGTGAGAACCAGGATATAGGGAAACTAGGTCTATTTCCTTATCCGCAACCAATGAGCCAAGAAGCTGTTTAAGCTTGGGATTGAAGACGTTGATATAGCGGTCAGAATCAGAGGCAAGGAAGGGCCCTGATAGATCGGTGTAGTCGGTGTTAGAAGAGATTAGAGAATGAACGATATTCTTCATCGAACTGAATGACGGTTCTGTATTGGTAGCCTCGTCGTGTGGGCTGATTAGGTAGGGTGTTTGAGAAGCACATAGTACCGGTGGGTTTGCTGGTACTGGTCGAGCCAGGGCAGATACGGAAGTTGACGGTAAGGAAATCACTCTGTAAACAAATTAGCCCTGGATATCACAAACACAACGAGGCACAAATACACATACCTCACGTAAATTCCCTTGCGCAAATTCCACTGTACTAGCTTCCCATCACCGCCAATACTCCACCCTTCCTGCGCAGGCCTCTTTAGGGTGAATTTGAAATCTCTGATCCCCTTCTCATGTCCTCCGGTAAGAACACCGGTGACCTTGTCTTCGGAAGGGCAATACATCCTAATTTCAGATGTGCTCGTACCGAACGCAACGACAATGGCACCCGCATCGTCTTCCGCTCCAGCAGCAATACCATTGACACCAGAATGTCTCTTGCGCCTCTTTTTCATCGGCTGGTCACCCCGCGAAGCTTCCCCATAGTATCCCCAGTCCAGAGAAGTAACTGATTCCTTGGGATTAACCGCATGCTCGCACTGGAGACGGCCCGAAGAAGTGCTGTGTATCCGGATATGGTGCGCATCTAGACCCTGGATGACGGACGCAAAGAGCGCCAATTGGAATTCTGACGGGGAAAAGGCTGAGCGAATGATGGACGATTTCTTGATATTCACAGTCGCAGAGGCCGCGGAAGGGGCAGCGGTAGAAGATACCCTCGATACGGCTCGAGATGAACTCTTCTTCCCCATGTTGAGCAGGTTGTATAAATTTTTGAGATACTCTTGTAGTATATCAAGAAGAAGAGAACAAGTCTTCCAGTGTCCGTCCGCAGCGTCAATGGGCGGTCTGAGTTCAAGTCAAAATGAATGAATCCCGCTCCGCAAGACCTGGGAGAACTTCCGACCTTTTGTTCGTGGTCAACGAACTCGCCTGCTCACGATGTCTTTTTCTACTGCAGCTGCTACCATTTTTTTTTTCCTTTCCGCTATCCGCATCATAAAAAAAAAAAAAAAAAAAATTAAAGTGATACCACGTGAGTTTAGCTGTTTTGGGATTAGCTCAGCAGGCGTTTGGGCCATGCGGGTTTATATAACTCCGTCATCCCGAAGGTTTAATTGGAAGCTTCTAATTGGATGATGAATACATCATCGACTTCGTTCCCGTCATCATTCCAGGTTATGTAATAGACACGTGATGATGAATTTGCCATAGCGGATAAAGTATGTTTTGCGGCACTACTATCTTCCGTAGAGACATAGTGGCAAACACTAATAAGTACTGATAAGGTACTAATACTAACTAATAATAATATTAATATAGTAGCTATTAAGAATATTATAAATATACTATATTAAGAAAAGATATATTTTTTTTTTAATTTAGTACTATAATAGCTTTTATAATTAACTACTTAATATAAAAATCTCTTAAATTTAAATTTTATTTATACTTCGTCTCCCTTTATTTTAACTTCTAATTCTTTAACTTCTAACTATCTATATTCCTTACTTA